>NC_091980.1:211511986-211822056 GCF_044704955.1 Pristiophorus japonicus
TAGCTTCCCTCTTGAGTGGTCCAGACATCTGAAGAGCTGCTTAAGCACAGTTATTGTTTTCTGGACCACATTGCGTGTGTCTCTGGCTCTGGTTGTATCGCTTCTCAGCTTCGGTGTGAGTATCACGCGGGGGTGGGGGGGGGGGATGTCATCAGCCAGGTGGCTAGGCCATATCAGTTGTCACCAAGCATCCAGCATTGTCCTTGTAGCTGACTCTTAAAGATGTCTGAGACAGTGCTGTCACGCAGGATGTGAGCCTCATCGAAGGTGCCCGGACATTTGGAATTCACTGCCATGATGATTTGGTTGTGGTTGTCAACTAGTTGGACCTACAGGGAGTGAAATCCTTTTCTGTTACAAAAATGCTCCGGTTCCTGAGAAGGTGCCCGCATGGCGATGTGAGTACGCTGTATAGCTCCCTGCACCCTGGGAAACTTAGCAATACGGTAGAATGCTCCAGCCCTATCAGTCTGAGTCTCCGTGGTCATGGGGAAACTGATAGAAACACAGAAACACAGAAAATAGGTGCAGGAGTAGGCCATTCGGCCCTTCGAGCCTGCACCGCCATTCAATGAGTTCATGGCTGAACATGCAACTTCAGTACCCCATTCCTGCTTTCTCACCATACCCCTTGATCCTCGTAGTAGTAAGGACTACATCTAACTCCTTTTTGAATATATTTAGTGAATTGGCCTCAACAACTTTCTGTGGTAGAGAATTCCACAGGTTCACCACTCTCTGGGTGAAGAAGTTTCTCCTCATCTCGGTCCTAAATGGCTTACCCCTTATCCTTAGACTGTGACCCCTGGTTCTGGACTTCCCCAACATTGGGAACATTCTTCCTGCATCTAACCTGATAAAGTCCATCCTTCTCGCGTACAGGGCCTCTGTGACCTGTCTAATGCAACGATGGGTTGCATGGTGAGACAGAGGGCAAATCTCGACTGCGGAGGCCCAAAAGGAACCGGATGCATAGAAAGACAGTGCCGTGGTGACCTTGACCTCGACCGACACTGATGTCCTGATGGCAGGCTGCATATGTGGCCTGATGAGCTCCCATATTTCATTGATCACCACCTTGTGGAAGTGCAATCTCAGAAGGCAGATGCGGTCGGACACCTCGAGGTAAGCCCTCTTTTTCCTGTACGTGCGGGGTGTGTATAGTCTGGCCCTCCTCCTCATTCTTGCACGTCTTAAATTGGGGACATAATGATGTGCATCACACATTGAGCCATCTGCACTCTGCAGCATCTGCTTATTAATCGATGTAGGCTGAGAAATGGCTGTCCCTATTGCAATGAAAGTATAATATCTATTGATCAGAAGCAATAATTTCCTCACTAAAATACACCTAGAATAAACCCTCAATAGTCCAGAGTCTGAAAATATGTCTGTGGAGACGGTCACTTCACCTGAGAAGAATGCCAGAGTCAATGCAAACGACCCCAAAGTTGAAGCAGCCTTTTGAATGAAGCGACCTGCGATTTAAAAAAAATGGCACCCACACCACTGGCTTTAGTTCAGAATAGTTCCGCTTTTTCTGGGCGTTTTTTTGGGCGAGCAATATTGTGGGCGATATGTGTGTGAGGTGGTGAAAGTGACGATGGGTGATGATCTGGGTGTTAGTTTTGCCAAATGTGCTCTTTACGACAAAAAAAATGGGCGAGCGGTATTATTAAATCTCAGCGTTAATTCCGTGCGGGAAGTAACGCTGGCCGATATTATGGGCGTTGATTTCGCCCATTCTGACGATTCCGCCCAAAAAAAGTGGGCAGGCTGTAATATTTTTTCCTGCCGTTATGCACATGGGGAAAGTAACGCTTGGCAAAAAGTTTCCGAAAAATGCCCGACAGTTTCCATTTTGTGGCTAAATGGGCTATATGTGGGCGTTATACTTCATTTCAGCGGTAAAATGGACGTTAAGTGGGCGTTAAGCATGCAAAAAAACGAGGAAACTCTAGACCAAAAGGTTAGTATGCAGGTACCCAAGTGATCAGGAAGGCCAATGGAATCTTGGCCTTTATTGCAAAGGCGATGGAGTGTAAAAGTAGGGAAGTCTTGCTACAGGTATGCAGGGTATTGGTGAGGGCACACCTAGAATACTGCGTACAGTATTGGTTTCCATATTTAAGAAAGGATATACTTGCTTTGGAGGCAGTTCAGAGAAGGCTCGCTGGGTTGATTCCGGAGATGAGAGGGTTGACTTATGAGGAAATAATGGAGTAGGTAGAGCTTCTACTCATTGGAATTCAGAAGAATGAGAGGTGATCTTATCGAAATGTGTAAGATTATGAGGGGGCTTGACAAGATGGATGCAGAGAGGATGTTTCCACTGATAGGGGAGACTAGAACCAGGGGGCATAATAATAAAGGGCTGCCCATTTAAAACTGAGATGAGGAGGAATTTCTTCTCTCAGAGGGTTGTAAATCTGTGGAATTTGCTGCCTCAGAGAGCTGTGGAAGCTGGGTCATTGAATAAATTTAAGACAGAGATAGACAGTTTCTTAACTGATAAAGGAATAAGGGGTTATGGGGAGCGGGCAGGGAAGTGGAGCTGAGTCCATGATCGGATCAACTATGATCGTATTAAGTGGCGGAGCAGGCTCGAGGGGCCGTATGGCCTACTCCTGCTCCTATTTCTTATGTTCTTATGTTATGTTTAAACATTCCATTAACCTTTTTTATTATTTTTTGTATCGACTGCATTTTAGTGATCTGTATACATGAACTCCTAAATCTCTTTTGACCTCCACTGTACACTCCATTAGTTTTTCACCATTTAAAACATACTCAGATCTATCCTTTTTTGGTCCAAAATGTATGACTTCACACTTGCCTACATTGAAATCCATCCGCCACAGCTTTCCCCATCCAAGCTCATGGTCTGCAGGGCTGTACTCATACCAGCCCTCCTGTATGGCTCAGAAACATGGACCATATACAGCAAACACCTCAAATCGCTGGAGAAATACCACCAACGATGTCGCCGCAAGATCCTACAAATCCCCTGGGAGGACAGACGCACCAACGTTAGCGTCCTCGTCCAGGCAAACATCCCCAGTGTTGAAGCACTGACCACACTCGATCAGCTTCGCTGGGCAGGCCACGTAGTTCGCATGCTAGACACGAGACTCCCAAAGCAAGCGCTCTACTCGGAACTCCTTCACGGCAAACGAGCCAAAGGCAGGGCAGCGGAAACATTACAAGGACACCCTCAAAGCCTCCCTGATAAAGTGCAACATCCCCACTGACACCTGGGAGTCCCTGGCCAAAGACTGTCCTAAGTGGAGGAAGTGCATCCGGGAGGACACTAAGCAACTCGAGTCTCGTTGCCGAGAGCATGCAGAAATCAAGCGCAGGCAGCGGAAAGAGCGTGCAGCAAACTAGTCCCACCCACCCCTTCCCTCAACGACTATTTGTCCCACCTGTGACAGAGACTGTGGTTCTCGTATTCAACTGTACAGCCACCTAAGAACTCATGTTAAAAGTGGAAGCAAGTCTTCCTCGATCCCAAAGGACTGCCTATGATGAATCTATTATAGTCTCTTTGTAATTTTAAGCTCCCATCTACACTACTTATTATGCCACTAATCTTTGTGTCATCAACAAACTTAGATTTATTGTTCTCTATGGTGCTATCTAAGTCATTAATAAGTATAGTGAATAGTTGAGACCCCAGCTCAGATCCTTGTGAGACAGCATGAGTCACTTCCTTCCAATTCAAGTACACAATAATCATCCCTGCTCTCTGTCTTCTACCATCTAACCTATCTCCTAACCAGGTCAATAATTTTATTTAAATTCCATGGGCTAGAAGCTCCATTTTTTTTGCATGCTGAATGCCCACTGAATGACCATTTTATTGCTGAAATGACGTATAACGCCCATATATCACCCATTTTGGCACAAAATGGAAACTGACAGGCATTTTTAGGAAACTTATCAGCGAGCGTTACTTTCCCCGTGTGCTTAACGCTCGTATTAGCAGAATGGGCGGAATCAACACCCATAATATCGCCCAGCGTTACTTTCCGCACAGAATTAACGCCGAGATTCAATATCAACGCCCGCCCACTATTTTTTGTCGTAAACAGCATATTTACCCAAACTAGCAGCCATGAAATCGCCCAGCGTTAATTTCATCACCTTGCACACATATCGCCAACAATATCGCTCGCCCAAAAAACTGCTCACAAAAAGTGGAACTAACCGGAACGAACGCCAGCGGTGTGCCTGGCATTTGTTAAATTTCACTCTTACGTGAGGAGCTGATATCTGAACAATTTGCCTGAAAGAGCGTTGATGTGAGTGACAATGCTGAGACACTGCTGTGTGTGTGCAGCTCAGACATTAATGGTGCCCATCACCTTGGTGCCAGTTAAAATTTACGCTGATTGATGTTGAGTTGTATTTAACCCTTTCATGGTAAGGAATCACCAGTGTGTAATGGTCCAGCTATCTGAGACAATGCGCAACAAGGTTATGTTCAATAACAAAAATTTAATACCAACGTTGGTCTGAAATCCTAACCATCACAGCCAATAACACCCAACCCCCACCCACACCCCACTTTTTCCACTATTAACATAAATCACATGTTCAACATGTCCAGCAACACACAATACAAAGGCAAAGCAGGAGTGTGGTCCCCAGGCCCCATACATTGCAACAAATTGCATACACCCAGATGGAGATATAACACAGCCATCACCTGCGCACATGTACTTCACTTTGCTTCCCCCCTCCCCTTGTTCTCCCCAATTCTACCCCTTCCCCTCCTTGCTCCACGGCGCCTGGCCCAGGAGCTCCTCAGGTGGTGCCTCATTGGGGGGGATGAAGGCAGATGCAGTCGATGCATGGGTACAGGAGTGGGGGGTGCCGAGGGGGCAACATTCTCTGATGCAGAAGCAGGATCTTGATCCTTGCTCTCATCTGTCGTTCGCAGTGGAGGTGCGGAACCTAAGGGTGGAATGCCGCACTCAGGGACCCACTGGGAGGTCTGTGGCTATCGCATCCAGGGCCTCCGCCATGCGCGGAATGTACTCGGTCACGGTGGCCAGCTGTCAGGATATGCCCCCAATGCTTCGATGAGCTGGTCACCAATATCTACAGTCCTCTGGACAACTGTACCATCTCTCCGCTCTCATGTTGTGCTCGTGGCACAGACCTGTCACGTCCACGAGGCCTCCGCAAGGTCGGCGCTGTCCTGGGGACAAATGGGGTGCCCTGTGGTGAGGTGCTTGGGGCCGATACCTCCAGAATGGAGGCGGGAATGACCGGAGGATCACTAGATTGCCTTGGGATGGAATGGCTTCTGGAGTGTGGCGATGCAGGTTCTTCGAAGTCCGCGCTCTCATCCGTGGAGAACAGACCCAGCAGATTGACAGGCGACAATCGGAGCTCCTCAGCACTAGATGTAATAGGATCGTCCGCCGACTCCTGCCCCACGCCCCCACCTTCTGGCCTCTGTGGCCTTGCCTCGGGCCTCGCTGCTGGCTGAGCTGCAAACACAAATTAGGGGTTATTAGAGGAGAAGGGGGTGCTAGGGTGACAAGGTGAGTCCAGTGCTACACACAGCATATGACGACAAAAGCACCACCGCTCTCAAAATCATCACAGACATTTCATGACCATCAACAAATTGTGCATTGCAATGATTTTCATTAGGCCAGCATTATTGCTATGACAATTTTAGAAATCATCCATCATATATGATTGTTCGGACATCAGTGGGTGTGGCATCAATAAACTTTACATGATGCAATGGTGTAAGCTTTACTCACGTGGCATCACTTCAGGGTCTACAGATGCGTCCGTGGCTGTCCGGGGGTGCTTCCCCACGAGTGCGAGCACACGCTCCTCCATGTCAGTGATGTCACTGGGGACTGGTGGCCCCCCATCCGTTCACCTCTGCACGGACCTCATTGTCGATAGATTCTTCTGTAAAAGGTGACAGGACGACATGGCATGAGATCATTGCGTGATATCATTGCTAGGTACTGTCACAGAGACTGATGCAACACATAACCGACAGATGTAATCATGATTATTATGATAATTATCATTCTTTACCTAAAGACGTACACCGTGACCGTATGACTGTTACAAATCAAATTATATAAATACATAAGTACATGTAAATCAATGTAATACTTACACTTGCGGATCCTACAAGGTCGTTCCATTGTTTGCGGTATTGGTTGCCCTCACGCACCTCGTTGGTCGCTGATGAGACCACCTCTGCTATCTCAGTCCATATCTTCTCATATGCCTTTGGGGTGGGCTTCCCACGCCCTCCCTGTGTCAAATCACCCCAGCCAAACTCGACCTCCTTCGGGAGGGAGGCATTTGCCTCATCCGAATATTTCCTGGCTCTTTTGCGCCCTCCAATGTGCTCCTCTCCCAGCTCACTGCTCTCTCCAGCGTCAGTCCCCATAGCGTGCTGTGATGCCTCCTCCTCTCTCTCCATTATAGGCCAAATTTGGTCAAATATGTGGCTGGTAACACCTACCTTTTGTTTGCCTACTTGCTGCGAAGTTCTAAAGTCTCCCTCCTTCCTCCCAAAGCAGCCACACCACACCCAGCCACACCTTCAGTCCCTCTGACCCTCTCTATCTGTCTCCTCTTCTGCTCATGTCATGGTGACCCTTGACCTCCAGAATCGCGGGAATCGAGCGTTGTCATGCCGTTGCTAAGCACGGCCACACTTTACGGTAGAAGGTCAAAAAAATTTAACGCTACCACCCATTTTATATCGCTCGCGGTAACGCCCATTTTCAAAAGTGGAGGCTAGGTGGTTTGAGAATGGGCGAGAAGCCGGTGATCTGAAACCCTTTTTTACCGCCCACGCTGGAGAACTACAAAAGTGGAGGTTCTAGCCCCATGAGCCTTAACTTTAGCTAATAGTCTAATGTGGAACTTTATCAAATGCCTTCTGGAAGTCCATATAAACTACATCCATAGACATCCCCCTGTCATTACTTTCTCAAAAAATTGAATTATGTTTGTTAGACAAGACCTACCCATTACAAATCCATGTTGCCTCTCTCTACTCAGCTCAAATTTCTTTAAGTGATCAGTCACTTTATCCTTAATTATAAATTCCAATAGCTTCCCCACAATAGATGTCAGACTAACAGGTCTGTAGTTTCCTGGTTTCGCTCTCTCAGCTGTCTTAAATAATGGAGTTACATTTGCAATTTTCCAATCTAAATGGACAATCCCTGAATTAAGAAAGCTTTGGAAGATTATGGCTAAAATTTCTGCAATTTCCTCACCTACTTCCTTTAAAATCCTGGAATGTTTCTCATCAGGTCCTGGAGATTTGCCAGTTTTTGTGCCACTATGTTTTCTAGAATCTATTATTAGGGAGGTGGTAACAGGACACTTAGAAAATCATAATATGATTTGGCAGAGTCAACATGGTTTTATGAAAGGGAAATGGAAAATGTTTTTGAAGGGTGTAACTGACAGGGTAGATAAAGGGAAACCAGGAGATGTAGTGTATTTGGATTTTCAGAAAGCATTCAAAAAGGTGCCACACGAGAGGTTGTTACACATGATTAGGGCTCATGGGATTGGGAGCAATATATTACCATGTATTGAAGATTAGTTAACGGACAGAAAACAAAGTAGAAATAAATGGATCATTTTCAGGTTGTCAGGTTGTAACTAGTGAAATGCCACAAGGATCAGTGCTTGGGCCTCAGCTATTTACGATCTATATCAATGACTTAGATGAGGGGAGCAAGTGTAATATATCCAAGTTTGCTGACTATAAAAAGATGGTGGGAAAGTAAGCTGTGAGGAGGCTGTAAAGCGATACAGGCTGGTTAAGTGATTGAACAGGAAGGTGGCAGATTGAGTATAATGTGCGGAAATGTAAAATTATCCACTTTGGTAGGAAGAATAGTAAAGCAGAATATATTTTAGACGGTTAGAGTCTATTAATTCGTTGGGATTCAGAGGGATTTGAGTGTTCTTGTACACGAATCACAGAAAGTTAGTTTGCAGGTACAGCAAGCAATTAAGAAAGCAAATTGTATGTTAGGAAGTCTTGTTACAATTATATAGGGCTTTGGTGAGACCACATCTGGAGTACTGTGTACAGTTTTGGTCTCCTTACCTGAGGAAAGATATACTTGGCTTCGAGGGGCGCCACGCCGGTTCACTAGATTGATTCTGGGCTGTCCTATGAGGAGAGATTGAGTAGAATGGGCCTATCTACTCTGGATTTTAGAAGAATGAGAGGTGATCTCATTGAAATGTATAAAATTCTTAGAGGGCTTGACAGGGTAGATACTGTGGGGCTGTTTCTCCTGGCTGAAGAGTCTAGAACTAGGGGTCATTGTCTCAGAATAAGGGGTCGGCCATTTAGGAGTGAAATGAGGAGAAATTTTTCTTCAGTCAGAGAGTTGTGAATCTTCGGAATTCTCTATCCCAGGGGGCTGTGGGTGTTCAGTCGTTAAGTATATTTAAGACTCAGATGATAAATTGTTGGGCACTGAGGGGATCAAGGGATATGGGGATAGGGTGGGAAAAGGCAGTAGATGTAGTTGATGTATTGAATGGCCTACTCCTCTTATTTCTTATGTTTTTAAAGTAATTATTCAACAAATATTCCATTTCCTTATTTTCATTTGCAATATTACGCGCATCTGTTTTTAAAGGGCCCATGTTATTCTTGACTACCCTTTTTCTTTTAATATAATTCAGAAAACTTTTTGCGTTAATCTTGATATCACTTGCAAGTTTCTTCCCGTATTCCCTTTTTGCAGCTCTTCCTATCTTTTTTGTCCTCTTTTGCTGTCTATATATATATACCAACCCCCTGGATCCGCACTATTATTTGCACTTTTATATGCTCTTACCTTTAATTTTATGTTATCTCTCACCCCTGTTGTCGACCATGGCTGATTTATTTGTTAAGTAGAGCTCTTGCCCTTTAGGGGTATATACTGATCCTGTATGAAGCAAAATTATTTTTTGAACACCTCCCACTGTTCATCTGTTGTTTTACCCGATAACAGTTTTAAGCAGTTTGCTGTCTTCAGTCTCTGTCTCATCCCGTAAAAGTTAGCCTTACCAAAATTTAGAATCTGAGTAACTGTGTTAAGTTTCTCCTTTTCAAATCTAGCACTGAATTTGATCGTATTATGATCACTGTTAGATAAATGTTCCCTGACAGTTAGATTTTTAACTAAGTCTGGCTCGTTATTCATTACTAAATATAATATGGCCTGCCCTCTTGTTGGTCCTGGAACAGGTTGGCCCAGAAATTCAAAGTGTTTGCGCTAGCTGTTAAGGCCCGTGTTGGGGGAGCCTGCGCTCGATGAAAGTATTGTAATTAGTCAGAGTGTGACATCAAACCTGCTCATCCATTTTGGAGATCGCCGCTCCTCTTGCTGCCCTTTCCAAAGCACGGCTGTGTGTGCAGCCACTGATGGCGCTTCACCAGCATAAAAAGCAACTCCATGAGGATGTTTCAAATGACAAATGTAAGACTGCCAGAAAGTAAAGATAGAATTATCTCCATGTGACAGTGTTTATATTAATCACAAGCCCAGGTCTTGATAGCTAACCCTTGAGATTTGTAGGTAAAGTTTAATTTTTTTTTGCTGGTTTGCTTATTTGAAACTGTCCTGCCTGAAATTGTAATACTGAATGTGTAGCAAATGGGAAAATGCAAAATATTGCAAGTGATTATTTCTGAGTGATTATAAGAGTAAGCTTGAGGTTTGGATTAGGAATCACCTTCGGATGGTCAGTGAAATCTGAAAGCTGAAGTGTGAATTCAAATTCTTTAAGTTATCAGATATGAGTACTCTCTCAACACCATGGAATAGTCTTCTTCTTTCTTCTTTCGTACAGTAGTAGGAAAGCAAATCAAATGTCAATATATAAGCTGGATATCCAAGCTAAAGCTTCCGGTGTAACTGCTTGCAAATTTCCTCTGAGGGCAGCGCGATGGAATAGTAAAAAGGCCTCAGTTGTCAGACCTTCCTAAGCCAGTGACTCAAATGACCTCAGCATATCAATGAAATTATGACTACTGTATAACGGTTTGAAAAACTACCAAGCGCTGGATTTGATTGTTCCTGTTCTGTGTCTTTTTCTTCCTGCTTCATGAAAATTTAAACAAGCATTTAAAATAAAGAGCTTGGCTTAGTCTCTATTCTTTTAGAATGAGATGTGTGGGTAAAGTGATAGAGGGAGAGTCTGTGAAAGCATTAAATGGGTCATCTTGGCTCAATGTAAAAAAAAAATGAGCTGTGTTCCCTGAGAGGTGCAGACAAAATCATTATTTTGCCCTGTTTTACAACCACACCCTCCCCTTCTTCTGATCCCATAAAACCCAAAGTGCGATCAAACCACAGACTTCTCTGGCACAGTCGAAAGATTCCTCACAAATGCATAAACAAGTTGCCAAACCCTTTTTCAATCTGTATATATTTTGTGAGCCGGAGCCTGAGCTGATTTAAAAGATGACTTCCACAGATAGATTCCGTAGCTTTGCTTGTGTTATTTTGATGCGCTTTAAACAAGAGCTTTCTCCACAAAAGTTCAATGCAATGTAACATTGATTGGTGAGCAGGTGGCAAGTAAATTGCAGCAAATACAGCAACTGTTCTGTACAATGCCTACAGACTCACTAGTTTCATCCTTGTTCTCCTTAAATGCAAACAGGACACAACCATGACCGTTGGCTTCCTGTTGAGCTTAGCTCCAGAAAGAGCGCATTACACCACAAAATCTCCGCACCGCTGATGTAAATTAGCAGGCAACACCAAAATACCAGTGCTGCCTGCGTTCTCTCTGCGGGCGGCCATTAGCCTTGGCCGGCACTGTTACGGCAGGTTTCTGGCCTATTCGAATTTTTAGGCCTTTGATCCAGAAAATTATCTTGAATGTACTCAAGAAATTTACTACCTTTCTGGCTTGAGCGACTCTGCTCTTCCCAATCTATATGATTGGTTACGAGATTAGCTGAAGGAGACATGCTATTAGTTGGTAGGATGGGCCCAATTTTCCTTCTGTTCAATACAGAATGCATTGTGAGGCATTCTATACATACAACTTGATAGAGAATTGCAATAAAATGCCCTTTAACTGTAAATCAACTAGAGCAGATGGATTAAGGTGATCCACCTTCATGAGTAGCTAATTGGGAAACAATGATGTAACTACCAGGCTACAAGACATGAAATAATAATTTCAATAATAATTATAAATGAGACTTCATTACCCAGGCCTTATTTACATATGCAGATACATTTATTTTCAATTAAATTTCATTTTATGTTAATTAAATTAACCTTTACTAAATTATCAGAGTAAATTTATGAACACGTATAGGATATTTCATGAGATGTACAAAGCAGCCTCAGGTTTTTTTAAATTAATACTTTTAATGTGGGTGTCACTGGCAAGGCCAGCATTTATTTCTCATCCCTAGTTGCCCTTGAGATGATGCCGTTTGTGCCGCCTTCTTGAACCGCTGCATGTGGTGAAGGCATTTCCACAATGCTGTTAGGGAGGGAGTTCCAGGATTTTGACCCAGCGACGATGAAGGAACGGCAATATATTTCCAAGTCAGGATGGTGTGTAACTTAGAGGGCAACTTGCAGGTGATGGTATTCCCAAGTGCCTGTTGCCCTTGTCCTTTTAGGTGGTAGAGGTCGTGGGTTTTGGAGGTGATGGTAAAGAACCCTTGGCAAATTCAAGCAGTGCATCCTAGAGATAGTAAACACTAAAGCCACTGTGTGTCGGTAGTGGAGCGGGTGGATGTCTAGCCTGGTGGATGAGGTGCTGATCAAGCGAGCTGCTTTGCTCTGGATGATGTTGAACTTCATGCATGTTGTTGTAGCTGCACCCATCCAGGCAAGTGCAGAGTTTTCCATCACACTCCTGACTTGTGCCTTGTAGATGGTGGACAGGCTTTGGGGAGTCAGGAGATAAGCCACTTGCTGCACAATACCCAGCCTCTGACCTGCTGCTAAAGCCACAGCATTTAAGTGGCTGGGCCAATGGAGTTTCTGGCCAATGGTGACCTCCAATGTGTGTATTTGGATTTCCACAAGGCATTCGATAAGGTGCCACACAAGAGGGTATTAAACAAAATTAGGGCTCATGGGATTGGGGGTAATATACTAGCATGGATTGAGGATTGGTTAACGGACAGAAAACAGAGAGTAGAAATAAACGGATCATTTTCGGGTTGGCAGGCTGTAACTAGTGGGGTACCGCAAGAGTTGGTGCTTGGGTCCCAGCTATTCACAAACTTTATCAATGATTTGGATGAGGGGACCAAATGGAATATATCCAAGTTGGCTGATGATATGAAAGCTAGGTGGGAATGTAAGTTGTGAGGAGAATGCAAATAGACTTCAAGGGGATATAGACAGGCTAAGTGAGTGGGCAAGAACATGGCAAATGGAATATAATGTGGTTATCTACTTTGGTAGGAAAAATAGAAAAGCAAGCAATTAAGAAAGCAAATGGTATGTTGACCTTTATTACAAGAGGATTTGAGTATAAGAGTAAAGACGTCTTACTGCAATTCTTTAGGGCTCTGGTGAGACCGCACCTGGAGTAATGTGTCCAGTTTTGATCTCCTTACCTAAGGAAGGATATACTTGCCATAGAGGGAGTGCAACGAAGGTTCACCAGGCTGATTCCTGAGGTGGGGGGATTATCCTATGAGGAGAGATTGAGTAGACTAGGCCTATATTCTCTAGAGTTTAGAAGAATGAGAGGTGATCTCATTGAAACATACAACATTCTTACAGGGCTTGACAGAGTAGATGCAGGGAGGATGTTTCCTCTGGCTGGAGAGTTCAGAACCAGGGGTCACAGAATGAGGGGTTGGCCATTTAAGACTGAGATGAGGAGAAATTTCTTCACTCAGAGGGTGCTGAATCTTTGGAATGCTTTACCCCAGAGGGCTGTGGAGGCTCAGTCTTTTAGTATATTCAAGGCAGAGATCGATAGATTTTTGGATATTAAGGGAATCAAGGGATATGCGGATAGTGCAGGAAAGTGGAGTTGAGGTAGAAGATCAGCCATGATCTTATTGAATGGTGGAGTAGATTCGAAGGGCCGAATGGCCTACTCCTGCTCCTAATTTTTATGTTCTTATGTTCAGAATTTTGTTGGTGGGAGACTTACCAATGATAATGCTATTGAATATTCAAAGGAAGGATTCGACGATGCCATTAAATGGAAGGTGGTTAGGCTCTCTCTTGTTGGAGATGGTCATTGCTGATATTTGTGTGCTGTAAATATTACTTGCTTTTTATCAGCCCGACTGTAGATGTTGTGCAGGATTGCTGCATGCGGGCATGGACTGCTTCATTATCTGATAAATTGCAAACGGAGCTGAACGCTGTGCAATCATCAGCAAACAGCTCCACATCTGACCTTATGATGGAAGGGAGATAATTGATGAAGCATCTAAAGATAGTTGAGCCTCAGACAATGCCCTGAGGATCTCTGCAGTGAGGTCCTGGGGTTGAGATGATTGGTCTCCAGCAATCACACCGCTCTTTGTGCCAGGCATGAGTGCAGCCACTGGAGAATTTCCTTCTGATGCTTATTGACTTCGGTTTTACTAGGGCTCCTTTATACCATAGTCGGTCGAATACTTACCTGATGTCAAGGGCAGTCACTTTCACCATACCTCTGGAATTCAGGTCTAATGTCCATGTTTGGACCACAGCTGTAATGAGATCTGGAGCCAAGTGGTTCTGGAGCAACCCAAACTAAACATCGGTGAGCATGTTATTGGTGAGAAAATGTTGTTTGATAGCACTGTTGATGATTCCTTCCATCACTTTCCCGATGACAGGGTAGTAATTGGCCAGATTGGATTTGTTCTGTTTTATATGGACGGGACATGCCTGGGCAATTTTCCATACTATTGGGTAAATGTTAGCATTGTCGCTGTACTGGAACAGCTTGGCTAGGGGCATGGCTAGTTCTGGAGCACAAGTCTTCAGCACTGCAGCTGGGATATCATCAGGGCCTGTAGTCTTTGCTGCATCCAGTGTGCTCTACCATTTCTTGATATCACGTGGAGTGAATTGAATTAGCTGAAGACTGACATCTGTGGTGATGGTGATCTCAGGAGGAGGCCGAGAAGGATCAGCCTTGCCTCTTGCACTCACAAGCTGAGCTCCAAGGTTGAGGATGGGGATGTTCATGAAGCCCCTTACTCCCATTAGTTGCTTATTAATTCACCACCATTCATGACGGATGTGGCAGGACGGCAGAGCTTTGACCTGATCTGTTGGTTGTGGGATTCCTTAGCTCTGTCTACAACATGCTGCTTTCACTATTTAGCAGGCATGTAGTCCTGTGTTATAGCTTCATCAGGTTGGCAACTCATTTTCAGGTACGCCTGGTGCTGTTCCTAGCATGATCGTGAACACTACTCATTAAACCAGGTTTGGTCATCACACCTTATAGTGATGGAGGGGTGAGGGATATGCAGGGCCATGAAGTTACAGATTGTGGTGGTACCCTGTATACAATTCTGCTGAATCTGTTGGCCCACAGTGCCTCTTTGATGCCCAGTTATGAGCTGCTAGAACTGTTCTTAATCTATCCCACTTAGCACGGTGGTGGTGCCACACCACACGATGGAAAGTGACCTCAGTGTGAAGGTAGGACTTGGCGCCATAAGGAATGTGCGGTGATCACTCCTATCAATGGTGTCACGGACAGATGCATCTGCGACAAGTGGACATAAAGTCATGTTGGACATAAAGTCATGGAGCGGACATAAAGTCATGTTGGTTCTCTCACCACCTGCTGCAGGCCCAGTCTGGCAGCTATGTCCTTCAGGACTCTGCCAACTCAATCAGTACTGGTGCTACTGAGCCACGCTTGGTGATGGATATTGAAGTCCCCCAGCCAGAGTACATTCTGTGTCCTTGCTACCTTCAGTGTTACATCCAAGTGGTGTTCAGCATGGAGGAGTACTGATTCGTCAGCTTAGGGAGGGCTGCAGGTGGTAATCACCAGGACAATTAATTGCCCTCATTTGACCTGAAGCCATGGGACTACATGGGATTCAGAGTCAATGTTCAGAACTTCTAGGGACCACCCACACCCCGCACCGACTCTGACTGTATACCATTGTGCCACCAACTCTCATGGGTCTGTCCTGCCAGTGGGACAGAACATACCCAGGGATGGTGATGGAGCAGTCTGGGCCATTGCCTGATAGGTATGCTTCTGTGAGTATGACTATGTCAACAGCAACAACAAATTGTATTTATATAGCACCTTTAACATAGTGAAACGTCCCAAGGCGCCTCACAGGAATATTATGAGATTTTAAAAATTGGCACCAAGCCGCATAAGTAGAAATTAGCGCAGGTGACCAAAAGCTTGGTCAAAGAGGTATGTTTTAAGGAGTGTCTTGAAGGAGGAAAGAGAGGTGGAGGTGCAGAGAAGTTTAGGCAGGGAGTTCCAGAGCTTCGGGCCTAGGCAACAGAAGGCACGGCCACCAATGGTTGAGCGATTCTAATCAGGGATGCTCAAGAGGGCAGAATTAGAGGAGTGCAGACATCTCGGGGGTGGAGGGGGCAGGGATTGTGAGGCTGGAGGAGGTTACAGAGATAGGGAGGGGCAAGGCCATGGAGGGATTGCAAAATAAGGATGAACATTTTGAAATTGAGGCATTGCTTAACCGGAAGCCAGTGTCAGTCAGTGAGCACAGGGGTGATGGATGAGCGGGACTTGGTGCGAGTTAGGACATGGGCAGACGAGTTTTAGATTACCTCTAGTTTACGTAGGGTAGAATATGGGAGGCCAGCCAGGAATAAGTAGGAATAATCAAGTCTAAAGGTAACAAAGGCCTGGATGTGGGTTTCAGCAGCGGATGAGCTGAGGCAAGGGTGGAAAGAAGCGATGTTACGGAGGTGGAAATACGCGGTTTTAGTTATGCTGTGGAAAATGTAGCTGAAAGCTCATTTCAGAGTCAAATATGATACCAAGGTTACAAACAGTCTGGTTCAGCCTCAGACAGGAGTTGGAGGGAGGGATGGAGTCAGTGGCTAGAGAATGAAGTTGTTGTTGTTATGTCAGGCACTGCTTGACTTATCTGTGGGACAGCTCTCCCAGGTATTAATGAGGAGGACTTTGCAGGGATGACTGGGCTGTGTGTGCTTTTGTTGTGTCCTGATTCGATGACTAGGTCTCACCTGAGTCATCTGTCCAGTTTTATTCTTGATTTCCTTTTTAGTGGTTTAATATGAGAGGCCGAGACGGCAGTTACGAGTCAACCGCATTGGTGCGGGATTGTAGTCACATATAGGCCAAACCGGGTAAGGACGGCAGGTTTCCTTCCCTAAAGGACATTAGTGAACCAGTTTGTTTTTTACGACAATCTGCAGCTTCATCGTCATTTTACTGGCACTACCATTATATTATTTTTAATCGGTTAGTACTTCATTTCAATTTAAACCAACCAAACCCATCAAAATCTGATCTTGAGTATGTCTTAAATTGGTCTACCTCCATTTCTTCCACGTAATCTGCAAAATGCTCTGAATCCCTATGTCTACTATTGACACGAATACACCTCATTAAAGTATCTAATCCAAGCCACAAGCACCAAACACTAATCATTAAGGGTACCGATCTTAAATCCAGCATCCATAATCCAGATTATCCTGGTCAATTTCTGCTGCCAACCAGATAAGGATGTTTCAATTTGCTGAGTACCGGCATTAATTTTCCAACCTCAGATATATCAGCTTACTAGTTATTAATGCTTCAACTTTCCAACAGCTTTTGTTTCACTGCTTGACAATGTTCTCCTGTTATAGCCACTTCGATTGCCTGGCTAGATTTCTCATGCCATTCAAAGGCCATCCTCCTTAAACCCCTGATGAAACTGCAGAACTACAGATGGCTACATGCATTGTGGTGCCATTATTACAGTGATATTGTGGTGTTGCTAGTATCATCTTGCAAAAAGGCTATAATCTACACAAGGCAACATCAGTATCTGAACTAAATGTAGATATTGGAAACGTTTCTTGAAAGGGTACAATTCCGCTTTAAAGGTCGAACCTTGTTTCATGTGACCTGAATTAACATTTGGATGTCTAGTTTGCTTTTGTGATTAAGCTGTTGCTCACCCTCAGAGATTTGTATTTGTAAATCAAATTATTAGCAATTGGGTCAAATAAAATATCTGATTATTATTGAGCTAGTACAATAATTCACTATTTGGCTATATATATATTTTTAAATCCCAAATGTACAAGCTCATTGCTATCAAAGGCTACATTAAACCTGGGAAATATCAGGGAATTAGAACTTCAAGAAAAAACATAAAGTGATCTCTGATGTCAGCTGTGACTTGTGTAATACAGAAATAATGTTGACAATTATCTTCTTAACAGAGCATGAAGTTTGTTTACAAATTTCAACCAATGATGAATACTGGCTCAGTCATGTGCCTGTGCCCAACTTTCAAAAGTTGCCCAATAGCTCTTGCAGTTGACTAGTCTGCACATTTACATTACAGTGGGGCCCACTGGGCACTGTGAAATTTGTTTGAGGTCCACAATCAATTTACTTTAAAACAATGTACAAAAGTGTTAATAAGCTCCTGATGTACAGCGCAATGCCCAGTTCAGAAGTATTGTCTTTTCTTCGGGAACAAATCATGACCCTTCTTAGTGTTTGAACTTCCCTACAATTTAATAGAACATACAAACAGATCAAAAGTTTGGTATTAAGCCTATGAAGAGTATTATGTGGATATTTTTGCAGATTTATGAGAAAAGAGGTCCCAACCTTAATTGATGTTCTCACACTTGTGCTCCGACCCCCAAATAATGGAACATTGGCTTTCGAATCCAGAGTCACAAGCTTGAATCTCAACATAACTGATATTGGGTGAATTTGGCAGTCTTGGCCAGAACTCTGAATAGGCCATCCATGGCTAACTAAAGAAATAAAGGACAGTATCCAATTAAAAACAATGGCATACAAAGTGGCAAAAACTAGTGGGAGGACAGAAGACTGGGAAGTTTTTAAAAGCTAGTAAAGAATGACTAAAAAAATTATTAAGAAAGGGAAGATAGACTATGAAAATAAACTAGCACAAAATATAAAAACAGATAGCAAGAGTTTCTATAGGTATCTAAAAAGGAAAAGGGTGGCTAAAGTAAATGTTGGTCCCTTCGAGGACGAGACCGGGGAATTAGTAATGGGAAACATGGGGATGGCAGAAACTCGGAACAAATATTTTGTATCAGTCTTTATGGTAGAGGACACTAACAATATTCCAGCAGTGGATAGTCCAAGGGCTATAGTAGGGGGAGGAACTTAACACAATCACAATCACAATGGAGGTGGTACTCAGTACGATAATGGGACGAAAGGCAGATAAATCCCCTGGACCTGATGACTTGGATCCTAGGGTCTTGAGACAAAGCGGCAGGGATTGTGGATGCATTGAATCCAGGAGGTCCCAGCAGATTGGAAAACTGCAAATGTAAAGGCGCTATTTAAAAAAGGAGGCAGACAAAAAGCAGGAAACTTTAGACCAGTTAGCCTAACAACTGTGGTTGGGAAAATGTTGGAGTCCATTATTAAAGAAGCAGTAGCAGGACATTTGGAAAAGCAAAATTCGGTCAGACAGGGTCAGCATGGATTTACGAAAGGGAAGTCGTGTTTGACAAATTTGTTGCAGTTCTTTGAGGATGTAACGAACAGGGTGGATAAAGGGGAACCAGTGGATGTGGTGTATTTGGACTTCCAGAAGGCATTTGACAAGGTGCCACATAAAAGGTTACTGCACAAGATAAATGTTCACGGGGTTGGGGGTAATATATGAACATGGATAGAGGATTGGCTAACTAACAGAGAACAGAGAGGCAGGATAAATGGTTCATTCTCTGGTTGGTAACCAGTAACTAGTGGGGTGCTGCAGGGACCAGTGCTGGGACTGCAACTATTTACAATCTATAGTAACGACTTGGAAGAAGGGACTGAGTGTAACCTAGCCAAGTTTGCTGATGATACAAATATTGGAGGAAAAGCAATGAGTGAGGAAAATCTGCAAAAGGACATAGATAGGCTAAGTGAGTGGGCAAAAAGTTGGCAGATGGAGTATAATGTTGGAAAGTGTGAGGTCATGCACTTTGGCAGAAAAAATCAAAGAGCAAGTTATTATTTAAATGGAGAAAGATTGCAAAGTGCCGCAGTACAGCAGGACCTTGGGGGTACTTGTGCATGAAACACAAAAGGAGAGTATGCAGCTACAGCAAGTGATCAGGAAGGCCAATGGTATCTTGGCCTTTATTGCAAAGGGGATGGAGTATAAAAGCAGGGAAATCTTGCTACAGCTATATAAGGTATTGGTGAGGCCACACCTGGAATACTGCGTGCAGTTTTGGTTCCCATATTTACAAAAGGATATACTTGCTTTGGAGGCAGTTCAGAGAAGGTTCACTAGGTTGATTCTGGGGATGAGGGGGTTGACTTATGAGGAAAGGTTGAGTAGGCTGGGCTTCTACTCATTGGAATTCAGAAGAATGAGAGGTGATCTTATCAAATCATATAAGATTATGAGGGGGGCTTGACAGGGTGGATGCAGAGAGGATGTTTCCACTGATGGGGGAGACTCAAACTAGAGGGCACGATCTTAGAATAAGGAGTCGCCCATTTAAAACAGAGATGAGGAGAAATTTCTTCCCTCAGAGGGTTATGAATCTGTGGAATTCGCTGCCTCAGAGAGCTGTGGAAGCTGGGACATTGAATAAATTTAAGACAGAAATAGATGGTTTCTTAATCGATAAGGGGATATGGGGAGCAGGCAGGGAAGTGGAGCTGAGTCCATGATCAGATCAGCCACGATGTTATTGAATGGCGGAGCAGGTTCGAGGGGCCATATGGCCTACTACTGTTCCTATTTCTTACGTTCTTATGTTCTTATGTGTAGCAGCGGAACACTGAATCATAACGCGAGGAAAACTAGCATGACCGTCTTTGTGCTCCAGGAGCACCATCTCTTGTAGGTTGAACATTGACGGAAGCTACAAGCAAATCTGCACTCCATGCTAACCTGGCCTCTAGGCTGAATGAGGAAGCGTTGCAGCAGAGAAGCAACAAGAAAAGGAAGAAGGGGAGGAAATAGTAATCAAATCCTCAGATTGTATCTAAACATGCCATTACACCACTGCTGTGCACAAAGGAAAAGCACCGCAGTATTAGACCTTTTTGTTCATTGACCCTCTTACAATTTACCCATTCTGTCACAATATTAGACAAACTGCTTAATTAAGTAAACAAGTTTACATTAATGTACCAAAATGATGAAATTGCTTTTCAGAAAAATAATGGAAGCAAAATGAAAATGAGAACTGGATGCTTTCGCTAACTTGAACCGTTTCTGGCTCTTATGAAGGAAACATAATTTAATTCCCTTTCATTTATTATAAGGTTTAAATTACGCAGGGAGTCTGGGTAGCTGTAAATGTTCAGCAGCTTGTATCTGTCATACCTAAAAGTGATGCATTATACTATCAACACAAAACAAAAATATTTAACATTGCCATCATTTAATTTGAATTGACATTATAAATACGAAACAAAAATGTTAACTTTAGAAAGAGTTAAAAATAAAATGGGAAAGAATTTAATATTGCTTTCATCTGAAGTGAACAGTCTGACACAGAAAATGATAAAATAAAATATCAGTGGTGCATAGAGTTTAATCCAAGAAATTTTGTTCCCTGTGCTGCACATTACTCCATCTCAATTGCATATTAAACAACCCTATCAAGAAAGGCATTGGCATCTGCTGTGCTGCCACAAATTGTGAATTAAATGAAATTGATGTCCTCTGTCGTATATTTATGAAGACAGACCATTCTCAGAAGTATTCTGCTTATGAAGAATTTATGATTGCAAACTGTTCCTGAACAAAAAGTGGCAATAAATTCTTTTTTTGTAACAGACCCTCTCAGGGTTTTGAGTCTGCTGCTGCTGGTAAATTTGTCACAGCAGAAAACAATAGCTAAATGTGGATTCCACTGTGAGGCTTTATATTATTAGTATTCCCATGGTATAGGGAACTGGATTGCCAGAAATATTCACCTACATTTTCTTGAATAGATTAGTCTGATATCATTTGTATATAATGATTTCATTGTGCCTGGGCGCCATAGCCCCCCCCCCACACACACCCAGCACAATGACTATTTATTGCTCACACTATTGCCAAACACTATCTTGTGCTTTAACTGGCCAGTTTAGTTATGGGGATTATCATCCAATTGACAGTTTCGATGTGCTTTCTGTTGTTTTTAAACTTATGTGATAATTGTAATTAATTTAATTAACACAGTACTGTAATTTGGAAATTTCTTGACATAACATACTCTTTTTTTTTCATTTATGCAGCAAGTACTCTGAACTGTGTTTCAGACTTGATTTTAATTGGACCTTTTAAAGATAGTGGTCTTTCCAGCCAGTACACATGTCAATGAGATGGTGATTTGTCAATACTACTCTTTAAAAAAAATGATCATAGTGCGTAAAGCTAATTGATGTTTTTCTTTTGCCGTGTCAGAGAACGCTTGGAGAGAAGACACGGGACACAGTAATGGGGCCGAGTGGGGCAGGAACATGTGATCTTCTGTCACCTGAAAGCAACAGCCTGGTGAGGCAGCTGGAGGCCAGGATCAAAGAACTGAAAGGCTGGATGAGAGATACCGAGCTTTTCATCTTCAACTCCTGCCTGCTGCAAGAAAAAGAAGGAACAATGGAGGCCCAGAAAAAACTGCAGTATTTTAAGGTAGCAGTCCACGTAATTGTCCTTTTAATGCATTTTTTATAGTACACACATATGGCAATTCATTGATGTTTTATGGCAAACAAAAGCAGTAAGTAGTAAACTAAAATAAAAGTAGCTGTTGCAAAAGAAACAAACAAATATGATACATTAGATGGTTGTTTGGCACATTGCCAAGTTGCACAAAAATAATAATAAGGATTTTGTTATGAAATTAGGAAACAAAAATAGAAGAACTGCAGTAAAATCCCTTTTTTGCAGCATTCTGATAGTGATTTCCTGAACAGTTCATAATACAGCAAAATCTGATACTATCCATGTTATCTGTCATTCTCTATGTATTAAAACTTCTTTGTCTAACATGCATGTGAGAGGAAAATATTCCAAATGTGAATGACAACATTGAGTTTGAAAATTATTTTCCCCCAATAATTGCCATATTGCTCCAATATTCAGGACATGCATGACAGTGGCACCACATTTACCACAGAGAATTCAAGTGATTCAGCTATACTTTCTGAATCTTTGTCAATGTCAAACAAGTAATGTTTGTGCTTACATTGCCTCACAGAGCTAAACTTCCAACTTGTTCTCTATCTCACTCATAATAGAAACAATATTTGTGGGTGACACACCCTGTGAATTTTTATATATCATTCCATCAAGGACAGCCAATCATATGAGGAGTGAAACAAAAGTTAGGTCACATACCTAATGGGTGGGAGGGTTACTAAAGCATATCCATCATGTAATAGTTCATAAGAACATAAGAACATAAGAAATAGGAACAGGAGTAAGCCATATGGCCCCTCGAGCCTGCTGATCATGGACTCACCTGCACTTCCATGCCCGCTCCCCATAACCCCTTATCCCCTTATCGTTTAAGAAACCATCTATTTCTGTTTTAATTTTATTGAATGTCCCAGCTTCCACAGCTCTCTGAGGCAGCGATATTCCAGAGATTTACAACCCTCTGAGAGAAGAAATTTCTCCTCATCTCAGTTTTAAATGGGCGGCCCCTTATTCTAAGATCATGTCCTCTAGCTCTAGTCTCCCTCATCAGTGGAAACATCCTCTCTGCATCCACCTTGTCAAGCCCCCTCATAATCTTATATGATTTGATAAGATCACCTCTCATTCTTCTGAATTCCAATGAGGAGAGGCCCAACCTACTCAACCTTTCCTTATAAGTCAACCCCCTCATCCCCGGAATCAACCGAGTGAACCTTCTCTGAACTGCCTCCAAAGCATGTATATCCTTTTGTAAATATGGAAACCAAAACTGCATGCAGTATTCCAGGTGTGGCCTCACCAATACCTTATATAGCTGTAGCAAGATTTCCCTGCTTTTATACTCCATCCCCTTTGCAATAAAGGCCAAGATACCATTGGTCTTCCTGATCACTTGCTGTAGCTGCAAACTATTCTTTTATGTTTCATGCACAAGTACCCCCAGGTCCCGCTGTACTGCGACACTTTGCAATCTTTCTCCATTTAAATAATAACTTGCTCTTTGATTTTTTTTTTCCACCAAAGTGCATGATCCCTCACTTTCCAACATTATACTCCATCTGCCAAATTTTTGCCCACTCACTTAGCCTGTCTATGTCCATTTGCAGATTTTTTGTGTCCTCCTCACACATTGCTTTTCCTCCCATCTTTGTATCGTCAGCAAATTTGGCTACGTTACACTCAGTCCCTTCTTCCAAGTCGTTAATATAGATTGTAAATAGTTGGGATCCAGCACTGCTCCCTGTGGCACCCCACTAGTTGCTGGTTGCCAACCAGAGAATGAACTATTTATCCTGCCTCTCTGTTCTCTGTTAGTTAGCCAATCCTCTATCCTTGCTAATATATTACCCCCAACCTTGGGAACTTTTATTTTGTGCAGTAACCTTTTATGTGGCACCTTGTCAAATGCCTTCTGGAAGTCCAAATACACCACATCCACTGGTTCCCCTTTATCCACCCTGTTCGTTACATCCTCAAAGAACTCCAACAAATTTGTCAAACATGACTTCCCCTTCATAAATCCATGCTGACTCTGCCTGACCGAATTTTGCTTTTCCAAATGTCCTGCTACAGCTTCTTTAATAATGGACTCCAACATTTTCCCAGCCACAGGTGTTAGGCTAACTGGTCTGCAGTTTCCTGCTTTTTGTCTGTCTCCTTTTTTAAATAGAGGCGTTACATTTGCAGTTTTCCAATCTGCTGGGACCTTCGACCTTCCCAGAATCCGGGAAATTTTGGTAAATTACAACCAATGCATCCACAATCCCTGCCGCTACGTCTCTTAAGACCCTAGGATCCAAGTCATCAGGTCTAGGGGATTTATCTGCCTTTAGTCCCATTATCTTACTGATTACCAGCTCCTTAGTGACTGTGCTAAGTTCCTCCCCCCCCCCCCCCCCCCCGCCTATAGCCCCTTGACTATCCACTGCTGGAATATTGTTAGTTTTCTCTATCGTAAAGACTGATACAAAATATTTGTTCAGAGTTTCTGCCATCTCCATGCTCCCAATTACTAATTCCCCGGTCTCGTCCTCGAAGGGACCAACATTTACTTTAGCCATTCTTTTCCTTTTTATATACCAACAGAAACTTTGGTTATCTGTTTTTATATTTTGCGCTAGTTTACTTTCATAATCTATCTTTCCTTTCTTAATCATTTTTTTTAGTCGTTCATTAAGACAATGAAAATGTGGCACAGTCGGGCACCTAGTTACCAATCTTGGCCATATTTTTAGGTGTAGACTGAATGAAGGCAAGATACTTTCCCACAAGGAGGGAAAATGATCACGGTGAGTCACTCTGGACTGCTCTCACACCGATCTAGGTGGCTGTCTCAGGAGTAACATCAGCAGAAGCTTGGGAATAGGTTACTTGCCTTGGGTACATTACATAGTCTTGGAAAAGTGCAAGACAATGGGAGAAAATAATAGAAATATTACAAAGAGGAACGTATTTATAAACAGAATATACATTGAGTACATATAGTAATTTCATCCTTGAGCAAAACCTTCATAACTTGGTTGTGATTTCATCATTTATGAATCATCGCATCATATTCATGGAATAAGCAATAGAGGAAAGATAGCCATTATGTTTGCAATAGGACAGGATAGATTTTTTTTCAACTTGTATTGAGCCATAGTTGCTTAGTTGACCAAAAACTGGGACAAATTACTTACTAGTTTACCACATATATGCGACTTTCACTGGAGAAACTGAAAATTCAATGATAGAATACTTCCATTTTATAACCTGTTGCTCAATATTACTCCACTAAAATCTATGATTCCTTCGTTTAGTAAAATGGAAATGTAAACATATAATTTTATCACCTCTTATCTATTTCATAAAACCTGCTTATCAGGGCCGCATTGTGTTGCTGCACATTGGCATATCAGCACCCATACTATAGAATAATGAGGTGAGAGTCTGCACTTAGGACTTCCCATCTCTGAGGTTCTGGTCCAGGGAGGAGATAAACTGGCAAGAACCTTCTCCACAAAGGTAGAAAGATAATGACAGGGTAAGTCATCCTAGGTGACTGCAAATCTCCTGGCAGCTAATTCCAGAGTAGTGTTGTCAGAAGAAGGGGAACGGGTTCTCGAAGACAAGAATTAATGCATACTTCAAGGAAGAGAGAGACTTGAAAAATGATTCACAAAATTAATCAAACAGCATGTCGGAATGGTCTCAGATCTGAGGCAGAAATAAGAACTTAAAAAATAGGAGCAGGAGTGCTTTCATTTCTTCAACCCAAAATAATTTTAATGTAGAGCTTTTCTTTGCACAATAATATACACTTAATGCTGCAAAAAATAATTTTGATAGGCAGCTCTCCCAGAGGAAGAGTGCCCGTGAGTTCTGCTGAGGCCTTATAAAAGGTGTGCCAGGTAAGATTCCTGGGTTAACTCAGAAATTTCCCCAGACCTGCCCTCTTGACATGGGGTGGGGGCAGACGGAAGATCCACCCACAGCACTCCTGCCAGAAAATAACAGAAGAAACAGGAGGAATCCTGATGGAACCAGGTTCTGCCCTATTTTCCGGCTCCCAATACATAGAACTGCCAGGCTTTCAGCCTGGCATGGACCAAAATTTTGGTCTTGTAACTTTTATAATTTTTTTTTGTTCCAACTTTTACTAGTGGCTGGTAAATAGTGATAGGGTTCTGAAAGCAGCCATCCATCATATCCAGCATAGCAAGCCGAGATCTTACGCTCTGTGACTGGAGGTTCATGTGATGCTTTCATTCTGAGGAAATCAAGTATGCCACTGCTCTTTGAAGAAAAAGGAAGGATGGAACACTGAGCCTTCAGAGAGATGGGTTACAAGTTATAACCATTGTAAATGGCACCTCTGCCGATTCCTGTATGCTTACAGAGAACAGCTACAACAACACACATTTCAACCAGGTTCCTCATTGAGCAGATATTTGAGCTCAGATTCTAACCTGGGGCGAGAGATGAGCATAGGGCTTACAGGTAAGAAGCAAGCTTGACCCGGCTAGCTGGCATGAGGCCCAGGCCATTTTAACTCCCTAATTTAAATTTGACTGACACTTCAATGCAATACTGAAGGAAGATGCCAGAATGCTGTTGGTTATGAGGAAAAACAAATACAAAGTGTTATGTCTGTCATCACCATCATAGGCAGTCCCTCGGGATCGAGGAAGACTTGCTTCCACTCCTAACATGAGTTCTTAGGTGGCTGTACAGTCCAATACGAGAATCACAGTTTCGGTCACAGGTGGGACAGATAGCCATTGAGGGAAAGGGTGGGTGGGACAAGTTTGCCGCACGCTCCTTCCGCTGCCTGCGCTTGATTTCTGCATGCTCTCGGCGATGATACTCGAGGAGCTCAGCGCCCTCCCAAATGCACTTCCTCCACTTAGGGCGGTCTATGGTCAAGGACTCCCAAGTGTCAGTGGGGATGTTGCACTTTATCAGGGAGGCTTTGAGGGTGTCCTTGTAACGTTTCCTCTGCCCACCTTTGGCTCGTTTGCCGTGGACGAGTTACGAGTAGAGCGCTTGCTTTGGGAGTCTCGTGTCTGGCACACGAACTATGTGGCCTGCCCAGCGGAGCTGATCAAGTGTGGTCAGTGCTTCAATGCTGGGGATGTTGGCACAGCACCGCTATCAGACGACCAGGACCCCGTCCGGTTTCTCTGGAACCTGCGTCCTCGCATTCCTACCTCAGTAATTACCATGACTGAACCATGAATGCAACTGACCCAATCCTGGTGCACGACCGCTAAATGTAACGAATGTAAGTCACTGAACCAAGATGTCTGGTACTGAGGGGACAGGACTTTACAGTGGCTGCATAAAAGAGACAGACCAAAACTCACAAGGGTCGACACCAAACTAAGGACTTATACCAAAGAAATCGTACCAGTCCTCGGCAGCGCCATGCTCTCTGTCACACACAAAGGGACAGTGAACCGACTTCCCCTGTGGATTGTCCCCGGAGACCCCCCAGCACCGCTGGGGAGAAGCTGGCTGGCAAAACTAAACTGGAAATGGGATGATGTCCATGCCATGTCATTAGAGGAACGGACCTCCTGCTCAACAGTTATAAAGTGATTTGAACATCTCTTTCAGCCAGGTGTGGGCACTTTCAAAGGGGCCAAAGTCAAAATCTACATCACACAGGATGCTTGACCGGTCCATGACAAGGCCAGAGCTGTACCCTATATGATGAGGGAAAAGATTGAACACGAACTAGACAGGCTTCTGCGGGAAGGCATTATATTACCCGTTGAATTTAGTGACTGGGCAAGTCCCATCGTCCCAGTCATGAAGCCTGATGGATCCATACGAATCTGTGGGGACTACAAATCTACCATAAACAGAGTCTCCCTACAGGACCAGTACCCACTGCCCAGAGCGGAGAACTTATTTGCCACATTGACTGGAGGTAAATTTTTCTCAAAATTAGACCACACATCTGTGTATATGATGAAAGAATTGACCGAGGAATCCAAGCTACTCACCACCATCAACAAACATCGAGGCCTTTTCATGTATAATCGATGCCCATTTGGCATCAGGTCGGCAGCTGCCATATTCCAACGCAACATGGAGAGTCTGCTCAAGTCCATCCCGGGGACGGTTGTATTTCAAGACGACATACTTATCACGGGCAGGGACACTGACTCCCATCTCCGTAATTTGGAGGAAGTACGAAAGCGGTTGGATCGGGTAGGCCTACGAGTCAAGAAATCCAAGTGCCTGTTTCTCGCACCCGAGGTTGAATTTTTGGGCAGAAGGATTGCTGTTGATGGAATCCGCCCAACAGAGTCCAACACAGGAGCAATTCGCCTGGCACCCAGGCCCCGGAATGTCTCAGCACTGCGCGCCTTTCTCGGGCTACCCAATTACTTTGGGGACTTTATGCAGAACTTAAGCACGCTGCTGGAGCCTCTCCACGTGCTACTCAGGAAGGGGTGCGATTGGTTTTTGGGGGGACGCCCAGGAACGCGCCTTCAATAAGGCATGCAAACTTCTGTGTTCCAACAGTGTTTTCACTTTCTTTGATCCAGGTAAAAAGCTAGTTCTCACATGCGATGCGTCAGCGTATGGGGTCGGGTGCGTTTTGCAACATGTCAGTAGTGCGGGTAAATTACAACCCATAGCTTATGCCTCCAGGTCACTTTCGCGGGCGGAGCGTGGGTACGGAATGGTCGAGAAGGAGGCGCTCGCGTGCGTGTACGGTGTCAAAAAGATGCACCAATACCTTTTCGGGGCCAAGTTCACGTTAGAATCCGACCACAAGCCCCTCACGTCCCTCCTATCCGAGAGCAAGGCAATAAACGCCAACGCGTCGGCGTGAATTCAACGGTGGGCACTCATGCTGGCGTCCTATGACTATACCATAAGGCACAGACCAGGCACAGACAACTGTGCCGACGCGCTCAGCAGGCTACCCCTGGCGACCACGGAAGGGTCTGACGAACAGGATTGTGAGATAGTCTTGGCAATCAATGCCTTTGAGACCACAGGTTCGCCCATGACGGCTCGCCAAATCAGAGCCTGGATGGCCAGCGACCCCACGTTATCCTTAGTAAAAAGATGTGTCCTAACCGGTGACTGGGCAGAGGCTCGCGATACCTGTCCCGAGGAATTAAAACCCTTTCACAGGCGCATGCATGAGCTATCACTACAAGCAGACTGCCTGATGTGGGGCAGCCGAGTAGTCATGCCTCTGCGAGGCAGAGAGGCATTTGTCCGGGAGCTCCACCGCGAGCACCCGGGGATCGTTCTCATGAAGGCCATAGCCCGATCCCATGTCTGGTGGCCTGGTATTGATGCGGACTTGGAGCTCTGCGTCAGAAGGTGCACCATTTGTGCCCATCTCAGCAATGCCCCCAGGGAGGCTCCACTGAGCCCCTGGCCCTGGCCTACCAAACCGTGGTCGCGGGTGCACGTAGACTATGCGGGCCCATTCATGGGCAAAATGTTCCTCATAGTTGTAGATGCATTTTCAAAGTGGATCGAACGCACCATTTAAAACTTGAGCACAACCTCCACCACTGTGGAGATCCTCGCAACCATGTTTGCAACGCACGGAATCCCAGACATATTGGTCAGTGACAATGATCCGTGCTTCACCAGCGCAGAATTTCAAGACTTTATAATTGACCATGGCATAAATCACGTCAAGACGGCACCGTTCAAGCCGGCCTTCAATGGCCAGGCGGAGAGAGCAGTGCAAATCATTAAACAAGGCATGCTTAAAATCCAAGGCCCCACGCTGCAGGGTCGCCTGTCGTGACTGCTGCTGGCATACAGATCTCGTCCGCACTCATTGACTGGGATCCCCCCCGCGCAACTGTTGATGAAAAGGACTTTAAAAACAAGGCTCTCATTAATCCTCCCAGACATGCACGAAATCGTTGAGGCAAAGCGCCATAAGCTGACTGAGTACCATGACAGAAATTCGAGGGGGAGATGGAATGAGATAGGGGACAAAGTGTTTGTACTAAACTATGGCAGGGGTCCCAAATGGCTTACAGGGACAGTAACGAGCAAGGAAGGAAACAGGCTACTGGTAGTACAAATGGACAATGGCAAAACCTGCCGGAGGCATGTAGACCAAGTCAAAAGCAGATTTACCAACAACACTGCGGAACCAGAGGCAGACGACAATGTGGAACTCGCACCACACCTGGTGGACAGACAAAGGGAACAACTTGAGGAAAGGGTAATCCCAACAGACAGCCCAGGCGAGTCAACAACAATCACACCAATTGAAACAGACAGCCCAGGCAAGATACCAGCAACCACACCCAAAGAAAAACAGGCACCAAGGCAAACAACTGAACCACAACTAAGACGCTCCACGCGAGAGCGTAGACCACCTGAGAGACTGAACCTATGAAGACAATAAGACCTTGGGGGAGGGTGATGTCATGTATCTTACATTATTATATATAACTGTATCCGAACATGCTATACATGACTGTAATAAGATATGACCTGTAACCACCAGCATACCTTACCACCAGGGGTGCACTTGCAAGAGACAGGTATATAAGGACAGGTCTCAGGCAAGTGCAGCATTCCAGAGCTGTGAAATAAAGGTGCAGGTCCAGAGTGACCTTGACTTCACTACGTGCCTCGTGTGAATCTGTACTGAGGGGACAGGACTTTACAGTTATCAGTTTGGATGGTTCAATGATGCAGTGGAGGTTCCAGTGGGTTCTGGGTGTGATCCATATGTGTGTCCATGGCTGCACACATCCATTTCCCCCGCCCCCCCAAAGCGAGATCATGCAGCAGGCCCATTACATTAACAGTGCAATTACAAAGAAAGGAAGTTACAGTTTGTATCGTGACACCTTGGTTCAGTGACTTACATTCGTTACATTTTGCGGTCGTGCACCATGATTGGGTCGGTTGCATTCATGGTTCAGTCATGGTAATTACTGAGGTAGGTATGCGAGGACGCATGTTCCAGAGAAACCGGACGGGGTCCTGGTCGTCTGATAGCGGTGCTGTGCACCCTGTAGCAGGGTGGGCTTGGTTCGCTCACCTAGCCAGGACACAGGCCGTTGCCGTTGCCTCGTGGTGAGCAGAGCCACAGACGTGTGTGGCCTCCCTGTCCTCCTTTAAGGGCTGCAGAATCTTCTGCCTGCTCTCTAACCGTGTTGGGAACCTGGCTGTTCCAGGTCCCCTTTTGGGAACTCATTGGTTCTGACCTTTCGCTCCCGGACATGGCCGAGGCAGTGACTGGGTCTGGGGGCTGCACCGTCTCCACCCGGGTGGTGGGCAACAGCACCGTTTTCGTTTCCAGGTCCGTGACGAATAGTGCCGTCGGGTGCCCGCAGCGTGGGATAGACCTGGAGCAGGGTATCAGGATCAGTGCCTTTCCCTCCTGAATTCGCTCGTTTGCTACGTTTGGGGACACTCTATTGCTGACATCTCGCAAGAACATTTTGTTCTTTACATTAGGAATAGTACCGACATCTCACAACAACATTTTGTTGACAATCTTAATCGGCTTGTTACATTGATTGCCATGCATACAATGTCTCTAAGTTCAGTTGATTGCAGGTCTCCTTTAAGAGAACCCTGCTAGCTTTACTCCAATCAAATCCTTTGTTAGACACCACATGTTGGTCCCTCAGCGTTGCACCTTGTGATATGGCCGCGGCCAACTTTTTTTCAGCCACACTGCACCTCGCTGCAGCAGGGACGCCATCTTGCCTTTGTCCTCGAGGTCGACTGCCTTGATCCTTCTCTCCTGCGATTCAGCCACAAAAGCTGGAAGAGTGCCTGTGAATTCGATCTTCCTCTCCAGAAGTCCTGTCACTGGAGCCGGGAAGGTACTTTTAGGTCGTTCCGGTCGGATCATTGCCACACAGTCGTGATGGACGGTCTGTGCCTCAGGTGCTGCGCTGGTCTGTTCTCTGGTGCCTGGCCCAAGTGAAGGTGAGGTTTTGCTCTGCCTATGAGTACGGGGGACATCGATTGCTGGAGTGAAGAGGTCTTCCCATTTCCACTGGATCTTCCCCATCCACCTTCTTCCGAGTAGCATTGGACCATCACCTGCAACAATCCACAGAGGTAACTTGTGCACCACGCCATTATGGATTACACTTACATCCACACTACCAAAGACTGGGATCAGCTCCTTGGTGTAGGTGCGCAACTTTTCCTGTACTGGAACCAGCTCGGGTCGTTTTTCGTTCCATAGCCTCTTGAAGGCATCCTGGCTCATCACTGTCTGGCTCGCTCCCATGTCCACTTCCATGAAGACTGGAACGCTATTTATCTCAACTTCCATCTTCACTGGAGGACAATCGGTGATGCAGGTATACACTCCATACACTTCTCTTGGGGCTGAGCTGCCTCTCTGGCCAAATCATCAAAATCATCTACCGACTCCTCTGCTAGACGGTGAGTCGTATTTCTTTGACACATGTGCTGGAGGTGGCCTTTCATGTTATAGGCTTTGCATATGTACTCAGCAAACTGACACTGGTGAGCACTATGGTTTCCTCCACAATGCCAGCATGGTGCGACTCGATTAGCACCTCTCGGCAGACTCTCAGTTCTTGAACCCTGAGGTCTGTGCACTCTGCCCTAGGCAGAGCCACCTTCTATAGTCTTGCCTGTGAAAGGCACCATTCTGTGTACAGTACTTGCCGGGTTTGAGTCCACAGGATGAATAATTTGCTTGGTGCTGCAGGTCGAGGTCATGAACGCCTGACTGATGCTGATGGCCTTCTGCAGGTTGACTGTGGTGTCAGCAGATAACAGCTTGTGAAGGAGGCCCTCATGGCCAATTCCCATAACAAAGATGTCTCCAATGCTTCGTTGAGGTGCGTGCCGAAATCACACGGTGCCACAAGTCTCCTGAGGTGGCAGCATATTTTGCAGTCTCCTGGCCCTCAGGTTTGCGATGAGTGTAGAATCTGTGCCTGGCCGTGAGGATGCTCTGTTTTGGTTTTAGTTGGTCACAAATTAGTACAGTCAGCTATCGTATGTCTTATCCTTGGCCTTCATGGGTGCCAGCAAGTCCCTGATGAGGCGGTAGACCTCCGGCCCACAACTGGTCAGCAGTAGAGCCTTGTTCTTCTCCGCCAATGTGTCCGTCTACCCTGCCAGGTCGTTTGCCACAAAATATTGCTCGAACCTTTCCGTGAAGGCATCCCAACCATCACTCTCTGCGAAGTCTTTTAGTGTGCCAAAGGTAGCCATGATCGCATGAAAGTCTGTTTTCTCATTGCCAGTTGTTATGTCTGTAATGCACTTATGAATGACTCCACGAGGCAATGTGTTGTACTCAAACTGTAGTGGACTTGGTCCTTATTCGTAACTACAGACTGAGGCACAAGCATGGTGGGCAGTCTTTTATACTGGACCCTGCACACCTATGCAGGTGACCCTCGGGTCTCCCACCGCAGTTCCCTCTGGTGGACAACCTCTGCCACAGGGGCAGGAAACCCAGGTCTCCACCAGTTGCACCCTCTAATGGTGCCAGCATATTATATACACAGTGTAAACCTTATTGACAGTACATCAGGTAACAAGTCTCCATCTTATGCAACTATACAGTGATTACACGGAGAGTATATCTATAGTCTGCATATATAACACAAAGAAAGACTTGAAAAGTTAGATCTTTTCAATAAAACAACACAAATTACAGGGCAATATAATAGAAGTTTTTTTTTAATTATGAAAGGATGGGATGGGGTAGATAGAAGCAGACTATTTCCAGTAGTTGACGGGTCAAGAACGAGGAGCCATAGATACAAGATTACATTTAAGAGATTTAGAACAGAAGGCTGGAGAGTGTGAGGTTAATGGTTGAGGCAGAAACTGTGTCAACATCCAAGATTAGGTTGGACATAGGTGGCTGAAGGAAGAGGGGTTGAAGGTGTATGGGAACAGAGTGGGTAAGTGTGATTAAAACTAATTGCTGACGTGGTGGGTAAATGTCGACATGAACTGGTTGGGTCGAATGGCCAGTTTCCATGTTATAATTTCTGTGCATTTCTATGTCCGAGCTGCATTTATCAGATTAAATATTAAAATGAGATCCAGTATGCCTATTCAAGCAGACATTTAAGATCCCATGGCACTATTTGAAGAGCAGATGTCCTTGCCAATATTCCTTTTTCAAGTTACACCACCAAAAAGTAGATTAACTGATCAATTCATCTCATTGTTCTTTGTGACCTTGGTGTGTGCAAAATGGTTGCTGCTTTCACATACATAGCATTTCAGAGTAATTTGTTGTGAAGTGTTTTAGGATATCCTGAAAGACATAATACGATGCTATATAAATGCAAATTATTTCTTGCTTTAAAGGAACAGAATAATTTTGGTTTTGCCAATGTTTAACTGAATGAAGTTCTGAATAATCAGTGACATGATAGGGCCGATTTTTCTCTTTGGGACCTTGCTGGGTACTTGATAGGTGAAGCATATGCCTGCACTTGCAACAGGGAGTGTGCACCTGGCCTGGGCTATTTATATAGCTCGGACATAGAAACATAGAAAATAGGTGCAGGAGTAGGCCATTCGGCCCTTCAAGCCTGCATCACAATTCAATATGATCATGATTGATCATGCAACTTCAGTACCCCATTCCTGCTTTCTCTCCATACCCCTTGATCCCTTTAGCCGTAAGGGCCACATCTAACTCCCTTTTGAATACATCTAACGAACTGGCCTCAACAACCTTCTGTGGTAGAGAATTCCACAGGTTCACAATTCTCTGTGTGAAGACGTTTCTCCTCCGCTCGGTCCTAAATGGCTTGCCCCTCATCCTTAGACTGTGACCCCTGGTTCTGGACTTCTCCAACATCGGGAAAATTCTTCCTGCATCTAACCTATCCAATCCCATCAGAACTTTATATGTTTCTATGAGATCCCCTCTCATTCTTCTATCCCAGGAATCAGTCTGGTGAACCTTCGCTGCACTCCCTCAATAGCAAGAATGTCCTTCTTCAGATTAGGAGACCAAAACTGTACACAATATTCAAGGTGTGGCCTCACCAAGGCCCTGTACAACTGCAGTAAGACCTCCTCTCGCTATGAAGGCCAACATGACATTTGCCTTCCTCACGGCTGGCTGCACCTGCATGCCAACTTTCAATGACTGATGTACAATGACACCCAGGTCTCGCTGCACCTCCCCTTTTCCTAATCTGTCACCATTCAGATAATATTCTGCCTCGCTGTTTTTGCTACCTCAAATTTATCCACATTATACTGTATCTGCCATGCATTTGCCCACTCACCTAACCTGTCCAAGTCATCCTGCAGCCTCTTAGCATCCTCCTCACAGCTCACCCTGTCACCCAGCTTAGTGTCATCTGCAAACTTGAAGATATTACATACTCCCAGCACACCCCCTGATAGCAGCTTGCACTTGAATTGGAGGGCGAAAAAAGGAACATAATTGCAGGCAGAAAGCCCCAAGGCCTGGGGAGAATCCTGCAGAACCAGGGGCCAGATTTTGCTGAAAAAATAATGGCGCCTGAATAATGCACGCCTTTATTAATGCAAAAATCAGCCAGCGCCTTGTAATGAAGAAGAGAAACCCCGTGAATTGTGAATCGCCACAAGTTCCTGGCTGATTTGCACCGCTCCACTGTTAACTTCTTGAAAATGGTACCTTGCGCTTAACCTCCCTGTGATTTTCCTGAAGTTGCTGCATTTTCACATTAATTGCCCATTAAACTCACCCACAGAAAGTTAAGTCTTCTAATTAACAATAAAAGTACCCTTTCAACAACATGATAATTGTTAATAACTGCCAATCATCCTCTCTTGCCCAGAAAATGAACAACTATAAATGTGGAGTCCCATTCCATCAGGTTGTGAATGGTTTTAGCAGATTTTAAAAATGTCAAATTTTAAATTCAAATTTTTGTTTTCTTAATATTCCTTTGCAATCCTTTTTTTTCTCTCTTAATCAAATATTTCTTTCCCTCTCTTTATTTTTCTTTCTGTACCTGATTTGACATTGAATTTCCCCATTCGAATTCACCTTCCTTTTCGGTCTTTGCTCTGTTTATTTCTCAATCCTTAAATCCCATTGGTTAAGCAAATACACTGTCTGTCCCATTGTTCACCAAGGTCTCAGATGCACTTTTTCCATCCTAATAGATTTATAGATTGGTTACAGCACAAAAAGAAGCCGTTTGGCCCACCGAACCCATGCCGGTTCTCTGTAAGAGCACTTAGAACATAAAAACATAAAAAATAGGAGCAGGAGTAGGCCATACGGCCCATTGAGCCTGCTCCATCATTTAATACGATCGTGGCTGATCTGATCAGGTCCACTTCCCTGCCCGCTCCCCATAAACCCTTATTCCCTTATTGGTTAACAAACTGTCTGTCTCTGTCTTAAATTTATTCAATGACCCAGCTTCCACAGCTCTCTGAGGCAGAGAATTCCACAGATTTACAACCCTCTGAAAGAAGAAATTCCTGCTCATCTCAGTTTTAAATGGGCGGTCCCTTATTCTAAGATTACGCCCCCTAGTTCTAGTCTCCCCTATCTGTGGAAACATCCTCTCTGCATCCACCTTGTCAGGCCCGCTCATAATCTTATACATTTCGATATGATCACCTCTCATTCTTCTGAATTCCAATGAGTAGAGGTCCAACCTATTCCACCTTTCCTCATAAGTCAACCCCCTCATCTCCGGAATCAACCTAGTGTACCTTCTCTGAACTGCCTCATAGAAACATAGAAACATAGAAAATAGGTGCAGGAGTAGGCCATTGGCCCTTCGAGCCTGCACCGCCATTCAATAAGATCATAGCTGATCATTCCCTCAGTACCCCTTTCCTGCTTTCTCTCCATACCCCTTGATCCCCTTAGCCATAGGGGCCATATCTAACTCCCTCTTGAATATATCCAATGAACTGGCATCAACAACTCTCTGCGGCAGGGAATTCCACAAGTTAACAACTCTCTGAGTGAAGAAGTTTCTCCTCATCTCAGTCCTAAATGGCCTACCCCTTATCCTAAGACTATGTCCCCTGGTTCTGGACTTCTCGAACATTGGGAACATTCTTCCCACATCTAACCTGTCCAGTCCCGTCAGAATCTTATACGTTTCTATGAGATCCCCACTCATCCTTCTAAACTCCAGTGAATAAAGGCCCAGTTGATCCAGTCTCTCCTCATATGACAGTCCAGCCTTCCCTGGAATTAGTTTGGTGAACCTTCGCTGCACTCCCTCAATAGCAAGAACGTCCTTCCTCAGATTAGGAGACCACAACTGAACACAATATTCCAGGTGAGGCCTCACTAAGGTCCTATACAACTGCAATAAGACCTCCCTGCTCCTATACTCAATGCCCTAACGATAAAGGCCAACATACCATTTGCCTTCTTCACCGCCTGCTGTACCTGCATGCCAACTTTCAATGACTGATGAACCATGACACCCAGGTCTCGTTGCACCTCCCCTTTTCCTAATCTGCCACCATTCAGATAATATTCTGCCTTCATGTTTTTGCCCCCAAAATGGATAACCTCACATTTATCCACATTATCCTGCATCTGCCATGCATTTTCCCACTCACCTACCCTGTCCAAGTCACCCTGCAGTCTCTTAGCGTCCTCCTCACAGCTCACACTGCCACCCAGTTTCGTGTTGTCTGCAAACTTGGAGATATTACACTCAATTCCTTCATCTAAATCGTTAATGTATATTGTAAAAAGCTGGGGTCCAGCACTGAGCCCTGTGGCACTCCACTAGTCACTACCTGCCATTCTGAAAAGGACCCGTTTATCCCAACTCTCTGCTTCCTGTCTGCCAACCGGTTCTCTATCCATGTCAGTACATTACCCCCAATACCATGCGCTTTGATTTTGCACACCAATCTTATTGTGTTCCGAACACAGATGAAACTGCACACAGTGAGGTTAAAGTAACAGTGACCTCAGTCTTTATTAAGACACTCCAGAGTGAGGAACAGGCCTAAGGGGCCGGTTTATATACAGTGCTCCCAAGGGATGCTGGGATCCCTTGGGACTTCAGGGGATTCACTCCCTGGTGGCGGAATATGGGAGTGCATGCTTACAGATACGCAACAAATCTCTGTGCGGGTCCTTGTCAAAAGCCTTTTGAAAGTCCAAATACACCACATCCACTGGTTCTCCTTTGACCACTCTGCTAGTTACATCCTCAAAAAATTCCAGAAGATTTGTCAAGCATGATTTTCCTTTAATAAATCCATGCTGACTTGGACCGATCCTGTCACTGCTTTCCAAATGCACTGCTATTTCATCCTTAATGATTGATTCCAACATTTTCCCCACTACTGATGTCAGGCTAACTGGTCTATAATTACCCGTTTTCGCTCTCCCTCCTTTTTTAAAAAAAATGGTGTTACATTAGCTACCCTCCAGTCCATAGGAACTGATCCAGAGTCGATAGACTGTTGGAAAATGATCACCAATGCATCCACTATTTCTAGGACCACTTCCTTAAGTATTCTGGGATGCAGACTATCAGGCCCTGGGGATTTATCGGCGTTCAATCCCATCGATTTCCCTAACACAGATTCCCGCCTAATAAGGATATCCTTCAGTTCCTCCTTCTCACTAGACCCACTATCCCCCAGTACATTCGGAAGGTTATTTGTGTCTTCCTTCGTGAAGACAGAACCAAAGTATTTGTTCAATTGGTCTGCCATTTCTTTGTTCCCCATTATAAATTCAAAGCAAGTATATCCTTTCTTAAATACGGAAACCAAAACTGCACGCAGTATTCCAGGTGTGGCCTCACCAAAACCCTGCATAACTGTAGCAAGACTTGCCTGCTTTTATACTCCATCCCCTTTGCAATACAGGCCAAGATTCCATTGGCCTTCCTGATCACTTACTGTACCTGTATACTAACCTTTTGTGTTTCATGCACCAGGACCCCCAGGTCCCGCTGTACTGCAGCACTTTGCAATTTTTCTTCATTTAAATGATAACTTGCTCTTCGATTTTTTTTCTGCCAAAGTGCACAACCTCACACTTTCCAACATTATACTCCAAAATTTTGCCCACTCACTTAGTCTGTCTGTGTCCTTTTGCAGGTTTTTTGTGTCCTCCTCGCATATTGCTTTTCCTCCCATCTTTGTATCGTCAACAAACTTGGCTACGTTACACTCGGTCCCTTCATCCAAGTCGTTAGTATAGATTGTAAATAGTTGGGGTCCCACCACTGATCCCTGTGGCACCCCACTAGTTACTGGTTGCCAACCAGAGAATGAACCATTTATCCCAACTCTCTGTTTTCTGTTCGTTAGCCAATCCTCTATCCATACTAATATATTACCCCAACTCAGTGAACTTTTATCTTGTGCAGTAACCTTTTATGCGGCACCTTGTCAAATGCCTTCTGGAAGTTCAAATACACCACATGCACTGGTTCCTCTTGATCCACCCTGTTCGTTACATCCTCAAAGAATTCCAGCAAATTTGTCAAACATGACTTCCCCTTCATAAATCCATGCTGACTCTGCCTGACCGAATTATGGTTTTCCAAATGTCCTGCTACTGCTTCTTTAATAATGGACTCCAACATTTTCCCAATGACAGATGTTAGGCTAACTGGTCTATTGTTTCCTGCTTTTTGTCTGCCTCCTTTTTTAAATAGGGGCGTTACATTTGCAGTTTTCCAATCTGCTGGGACCTCCCCAGAATCCAGGGAATTTTGGTAAATTACAACCAATGCATCCACTATCCTTGCCGCTACTTCTCTTAAAACCCTAGAATGGAAGCCATCAGGTCCAGGGGATTTATCCGCCTTTAGTCCCATTATCTTACTGAGTATCACCTCCTCAGTGATTGTGATTGTGTTAAATTCCTTCTCCCTGCCCCCGCCCCCCGATAGCCCCTTGACTATCCACTGTTGGGATATTTTTTGTGTCCTCTACCGTAAAGACTGATACAAAATATTTGTTCAGAGTTTTTGCCATCTCCATGCTCCCCATCACTAATTTCCCAGTCTCATCCTCGAAGGGACCAACATTTACTTTAGCCACTCTTTTCCTTTTTATATGCCTGTAGAAATTCTTCAGCTCGTCCCGTAGCCCTGCAATTTTTTATCCTTATTTCCTCGCTGCGCCATTATCAGCTCGCACCTCCAGGCAACTTTGTGGGCAAAATTTTTTAAACCTAAATGTGCCTGAGCCAGTCTAGCTTATGGGGCAGGCTGCAAGATGCTCCAACAAAATCTGGCCCCAGACCTTTCTTGTTTACCGTTGACCTTTCTTCTGGATGATCCTGGAATCATGGTAGACCTGCTGGCCCACTTGGGTCCTGAAACAAGCCCTGATGCTCGCTTCGGCCACTGCTGATGAGGAAGAAAAATAGGCAGGTGATAACAAACACCCTCTTCTGCCTCAAGACAGCAACAACAACTTCATTTATATTGAGCTTGAAAGTAATAAAGTTTCCCAGGCTACTTCACCGACGTGTGAGGAAAATCCATGTCGAGTCAAAGGAGGATAGGTGACCAATGGGTTGTACAAAGAGGTGGGTTTTAAGGAGAATCTTAAAGGACTGATGTTTATCTGTCAATAAAAATGAAGGAAAGCTGTGTATATCTAGAGCTTAAGTGGCGTACATATCTATCGTTGTGCATGTGCTGCTTCAATTACCAACCTCTCGAGACAACCCCCACCAACCTCACCAAGCTCATCTCGACTGTGAGACCGTCTCCTGCTCCTTTGACCATATTCTCATTAAAATCTTGACCATCCACTTCTTTTTTTGGCCCTTTCAAAAAAACACCCTTGGTTTCCCTATCCTCGCTAAATATGTCCCCTTACCTCCAACTTCCCAGATCCATGCCCACTTTTCCCAATAAATTCCAGTTTTAATCTCTCTAATCAGGTTGCCACCTCTCCCACCTCACCAAAATGGCCCTATCCAAAGTGACAAATGACATTCAATGTGACTATGACCATGATTCGTTTTCCTTCCAAGTCCTTCTCTACCATCTTCCTCCAACACCTCTCTTTCATTATCCAACTTGGGTGTACTGTCCTCACTTGTTTCACTTTTACCTATCTGACTGTAGCTGGAGGATCTCAATCAATGGCTTTTCTTTGCACTCTACACTATTAAAACTGGAGTTCCCCAAGGAGTCCCCCAAATTTGGACCCCTCCTTTTGCCTATCTACATGTATCTCTTCTTGGTGACATTATCGGTAGACGTGAGGCCAGCTTCCACATGTACACTAACACCCAGCACTACTTCTGCATCACCGCTCTTAACCCCTCCACTGTCTCTGTGCTAAAAGACTATTTGTCCGACATCCGGTCCTAGATGAGCTGCAGGTTTCTCTAGCTAAACATTGGGAAGATTGAAGCCATTGTTTTTTTTCTCTTGCCTCAAACTCCACACCTACAGCCCAGAATAGGAATCTCCATGTACAGCCATGACAGGAATTGCCCTACACAGCCAAGGATTGAAATCATCTTGTCATGTATCCTACATGGCTACTGTCAGTACTATTTCAAGGTGTGCCATCAGAGGCACAGCAGTGGTAGACTTGTAGGTTACCTGTACAGGTGTGCCTGGCCTAGTATAAAAGGCAGGCCACCAGGTGTGATCCTCGCTCTGGAGTTGACAAATAAAGGACTAAGGTCACTGCAGTTCAAGTACAACACATTGCCTCGTGGAGTCATTAGAGCATCCAAGGACATAACAATTGGCAACGAGATTACGGACTTTCACGCGAAAATGGCTACCCTTGGTATGTTGCAGCAGTTCACCGATGGTGATGATTGGGAAGTCTTTGTGGAGAGGCTCGACCATTTCTACATTGCAAATGACCTGGCAGGAGATGACCCGGCCACACTGGCTGATATGCGAAGAGCTATTGCTTCGGCAGGGACTTGCTGGCACCAGCGAAGACAACGACTAAGACTTACGAGGAGCTTGTAACACTGATCCATGAGCAACTCAAGCCCAAGGAGAGCATCCTCACAACCAGACACCGGTTCTACACCCACTGGCGGCCTGAAGGCCAGGAAATCGCGAAATACGCCACAGACCTCAGGAGACTGGCGGCACCGTGTGATTTCAGCAACCACCTCAACGAAGTGCTGCGGGTCATTTTTGTCCGTGGAATTGACCATGAGGGCCTTCTTCATAAGCTACTGTCGGCGGATACCACAGTCATACTGCAGAAGGCCATCTCTGTGAGACAGGCATTCATGACCTCGACCTGCAGTTCTAGGCAGATGACTCATCCTCAGGACTCAAACTCGGCAGATAGTGTGCACCGAGTGGCGCCTTTTAGAGGCTGGACTGTAGAACGCGAACCCTCTCAGGGGAGAGAGAACAGGCCCCTGAGTCCCTTAACTCAGAGTCCGCCGAGGGGGGCTAATCGAGTAGCTCCATGCTGGCGTTGTGGAGGGAATCACAGGGCTTGCCAGTGCCGCTTTAAAGACTGTGTATGCAAGGGCTGCAGCACAAAGGGCCACCTCCAGCGAATGTATAAGAGAAATATGACTTACTGTGTCGATGAAGAGTCTGCAGATGGCCATGAATCCAGCGCAGATTATGAAATGATAGGCAGAAGGCAGCTCAGCCCCACGATGAGGTATATAGCATGTTTACCTGCACCACCGAGTGTTCCCCGTTGAGGATAGAAGTCGAGATAGATGGTGGTCCAGTTTTCATGGAAATGGACACGGGGGTGAGCCAGTCAGTAATGAATCAAGAAGCCTTTGAGAGGCTATGGGACAATCAAGCTGAATGACCCAAGTTGGTCCCGGTTCAGGCAAAGCTGCGCTCCTGCACCGATGAACTTATCCCAGTCTTTGGTCGTGCAAATGTAAAGGTACTCCATGATGGCGTGGTGCACAAGTTACCTCTGTGGATTGTTGCAGGTGATGGACCAACGCTACTTGGAAGAAGGTGGATGGAGAAGATCCATTGAAAGTGGGAAGACTTCACCCCTCCAGCGATCGACGTCCTCCGTATTCGGAGGCTCAGCAAGCCCTCACTTGAGGATGGACCCGGCACCAGAGAGCAGACCAGCACAGCACCCGAGGCACAGACCGCTCAGCACAACTGCGTGGAGATGATCCAGCTGAGACGACCCGAACGCACGTTCCAGGCTCCAGTGGCAGGACTCCGGAGGAAGAAAATCGGATCCAAAGGCGACTTCCAGCTTCAGCGGCAGAACCCAGGGAGAAGAGGATCACCGCAGTTGACATCGTGGATGGACGAAAGATGGCGCCCAAACCACGAGGTGAGGTGCTGAAGAAAAAGATGGCCGCTGCCAGACCACAAGATGCAGCGCTGATGGAGCAACACATGGCAACAAACGGAGAAGCGGATTGGGGTAAAGAAAGCAAGGCTCTCTTAAACATAGTAACATAGAAAATAGGTGCAGGAGTAGGCCATCCGGCCCTTCTAGCCTGCACCGCCATTCAATGAGTTCATGGCTGAACATGCAATTTCAGTACCCTATTCCTGCTTTCTCGCCAAAGCCCTTGATCCCCCTAGTAGTAAGGACTTCATCTAACTCCTTTTTGAATATATTTAGTGAATTGGCCTCAACAACTTTCTGTGGTAGAGAATTCCACAGGTTCACCACTCTCTGGGTGAAGAAGTTTCTCCTCATCTCGGTCCTAAATGGCTTACCCCTTATCCTTAGACTGTGACCCCTGGTTCTGGACTTCCCCAACATTGGGAACATTCTTCCTGCATCTAACCTGTCTGAACCCATCAGAATTTTAAACGTTTCTTTGAGGTCCCCTTTCATTCTTCTGAACTCCAGTGAATACAAGCCCAGTTGATCCAGTCTTTCTTGATATGTCAGTCCCACCATCCTGGGAATCAGTCTGGTGAACCTTCACTGCACTCCCTCAATAGCAAGAATGTCCTTCCTCAAGTTAGGAGACCAAAACTGTACACAATACTCCAGGTGTGGCCTCACCAAGGCCCTGTACAACTGTAGCAACACCTCCCTGCCCCTGTACTCAAATCCCCTCGCTATGAAGGCCAACATGCCATTTGCTTTCTTAACCGCCTGCTGTACCTGCATGCCAACCTTCAATGACTGATGTACCATGACACCCAGGTCTCGTTGCACCTCCCCTTTTCCTAATCTGTCACCATTCAGATAATAGTCTGTCTCTCTGTTTTTACCACCAAAGTGGATAACCTCACATTTATCCACATTATACTTCATCTGCCATGCATTTGCCCACTCACCTAACCTATCCAAGTCACTCTGCAGCCTCATAGCATCCTCCTCGCAGCTCACACTGCCACCCAACTTAGTGTCATCCGCAAATTTGGAGATACTACATTTAATCCCCTCGTCTAAATCATTAATGTATAATGTAAACAGCTGGGGCCCCAGCACAGAACCTTGCGGTACCCCACTAATCATTGCCTTCCATCCTGAAAAGTACCCATTTACTCCTACTCTTTGCTTCCTGTCTGACAACCAGTTCTCAATCCATGTCAGCACACTACCCCCAATCCCATGTGCTTTAACTTTGCACATTAATCTCTTGTGTGGGACCTTGTCGAAAGCCTTCTGAAAGTCCAAATATACCACATCAACTGGTTCTCCCTTGTCCACTCTGCTGGAAACATCCTCAAAAAATTCCAGAAGATTTGTCAAGCATGATTTCCCTTTCACAAATCCATGCTGACTTGGACCTATCATGTCACCTCTTTCCAAATGCGCTGCTATGACATCCTTAATAATTGATTCCATCATTTTACCCACTACTGAGGTCAGGCTGACCGGTCTATAATTCCCTGTTTTCTCTCTCCCTCCTTTTTTAAAAAGTGGCCAGCAACCCACTACAGTAAAAGGGACAGTTCCACACACTCAAGCAATTTAATAGAAACTGTAAGTTAGAGATAAAATGTGTAACTGATGATCAGAGTTGTGTACATGCAGTAAGCAAGGAAAAGTCACGCGATCATGTAAAATCTGTAAGTGATGATCAGAGTTGTGTACATGCAATAAGCAAGGAAATGTCGTGCGATCATGTAAAATGTGTAATTGATGATCAGAATTGTGTACATGCAACCAGCGAGGAAAAGTCACGCGATCGCGATCGGAGCTACAGAACATCCACAATAAGTAATTAAAAGTTGTGCGATGTAGGATTTCAACCGCATGCAGCCAAGGCAGACATCCATCAGGAGCACACAGGTCCAGTGAGCTACGCAATGCTGTAGCCTGCATCTCTAGGACCAGAGTTATGCACCATTTAGTGTGGCCACAAGCAGCCAATACACAAGAGCTTGCAGAGCAAGCGATCTCAGGAGGGCAACGGCACCGGTATCGATACCCTGCCCCTGATCGGCTCAACCTCTCAGGCACCCGATGGCACCAACCGCCATGAGCCTGAAAGAGCAAACTGTGCTAAGGCGCAGCCCCCAGACCCCATCGCCACCGGAAACAAAGGGTCACTCGTTACAGTCCTCCCAAAGGGGACCGGGATCAGCCAGGATCCCAAACCAAACAATGCACAGGCTAGCGAGTCAGCAATTCCCTGTGCACTGCTAGACGACAGCCCCTCAGGGAGCAGCAACGACCCAGGGTGCAAAGAAAGGACAGGGAGGTCACACGCATCTGTGAACCTGCCCAACGCTAGGAACCATGGCAACAGCCCAAAGAGCAGGCAACTCCAACCAACTGGGTTCCCACTGCCAGCACTGGGCACCGCGCCACCACCAGACTGCCTGGACACCATCCAGCAGTTCTGGAACTAGCTTGTCCTTACGCACCAGTTACCGATCCCCAGCACGCAACAATAATGTATCTCACCAGGTTAGCGTGCCGGTCTCACAACTAAATCACAAATGAATGCAAACTTGTCTTCCTGAACTTGAATGTATATGAACGCACTGAGCCTCCGGCATAACCTATATGTGGGAGGGGGAGAATGGAATGGTCAGGGACACACAGATAGCAACCACCAATACTCTACTGCACCAACCACTCGCCCAAGATTGAAACGACCCGCCAAGGGTCAACCAGATAGAGCCAAGCCCAGAGCACAGTCAATGCAGAGGTGATTTGCACTAAAGGTTTGGGGGAGAGTGATGTCATGTATCCTATATGGCTACTGTTGGTACTATCACAAGGTGTGTCACCAGAGGGCACAGCAGTGGGAGACTTGGAGGTTACTTGTACAGGTGTGCCTGGCCTAGTATTAAAGGCAGGCCACCAGGTGTGATCCTCACACTGGAGTTGAAAAATAAAGGACTAAGGTCACTACAGTTCAAGTACAACACATTGCCTCATGGAGTCATTATTAGAGCATCCAAGGACATAACACATCTTGTGCAGCAGCAATTGTCTGAAGCATAGGAAACATCAGATACTTACAGAATCATAGAATGATATAGCACAAAAGGAGGCCATTCGGTCCATCATGCCCCTGTCAGCTATTTGAAAGAGCTATCCGGTTCGTCCCACCACCCTGTTCTTTCCTGATAGCCCTGTACCTTTATTCCCTTCAAATATTTGCCCAATTCTCTTTTGAAAGTTACTATTGAATCTGCTTCCATCACCCTTTCAGGCAGTGTGTTTCAGATCATAACAACTCGCAGCGTAAAAAAAAAATCCTCACGTCACCTCTAGTTCTTTTGCCAATCACATTAAATCTGTGTCCTCTGGTTACCAACCCTTCTGCCACTGGAGACAGTTTATCCTTATTTACTTCCTCCAAACTGTTCATGATTTTGAACATCTCTATCATATCTCCTCTTAACCCTCTCGGCTCTAAGTCTATTGTATGGTACTTTGTCGAAGATCTTTTGAAAGTCCAGATACATAACATTAACTGCATTACCCTTATCTACCCCCTCCATTACTTTATTCCTTTCTGCTTTTTCAAACAGGGGTATAACACTTGCAATCCTCCATTCCTCTGGCACCACCCCTCTTCTGAGAAGGATTGGAAGATTGTGGCCAGAGCATCTGCAATTTCCACCCTTATTTCAGGAGGGGGAAGAGAAGCTAGTGCAGATGCTTTTCTGACTACAACTGGATAGATTTCAATAGAACCAGGTGAGGGCAGTCCCACCCAGCTGGACAACGGAGGCCAGGCATTGGTGGAGGATGGTGTGGTTAACCATGTCAAAAGCTGCAGACAAGTCGAGAAGGATGAGCAGGGATAAGTTACCATGGTCAAAGTCACATAGGATGTAATTTGTGACTTTGATAAGGGCCAAGTGGCAGGGGTGGAAACCTACTTAGAGGAGTTCAAATACGTAGTTTCAGGAAAGATGGGCATGGATTTGGGAGGCAACAACACTTTCAAGTACTTTGGAGAGGAAAGAGAGTTTGGAGATGGGGCAGTAGTTTGCATGGACAGAGGGTGTTTTTTTTTGAAGAGGGGGGGTGATGAAAGCAGATTTTCAGAGGAGGGGGGCAGTACCTGAGGTGCGGGAGCCAATAACAATATCAGCTAACATGGGGACCAAGAAGTTTTGTGGTCAGCAGTTTTGTGGGAATATGGTCAAAGGAGCAGGAGGTAGGTCTCATGGACAAGGTGAACTTGGAGAGGGCATGAGGGGAAATAGGGGAGAAACTGGAGAAAGTTGCAAGTTCAGGGCTAAGGCAGGTGGGAACCTTAGGGGAAGTTTTGTTTTGTGGGCAAGGGGAAGAGAGGGAAGCGGCAGAGGCAGCTCAAATCTTAGTGACGAAGAAGTCCATGAGCTCCTTGCACTTGTTGTTGCATGTCCATAGAGGAACCCATTCAATTTTCCTTTCATTAATTTAAATGACATAAAGATTTGGCAGGTTTTGTTCGTAGGTGTGCGTTCCTTTGCACCAATAATTTCTCTCTGCACAGCATACAAGTGATGCTTTGTACTCAGGCACTTAAGAAGAAAATCTACCTCACTGTGTTTTATATTGCTACGGTGAGCAATTGAAAAGGAAATCATGTCAAAATCTGGGTGAGATTTGATGGAATTCTGTAGAATGCTGGAGATGTTTAGTTATTTTTGATACACAATCTACAACAGACCGAACAAGGATAATTTATCTTTAAAAACATTTCTCCTGATTGTCATAAGGAGTGTACAGTCATGGCTAAAGAGGTTAGTTTAATGAGTGTCATAAGGCACTTTCTACAGCAGCTGCCAAAAATCAGACAGACAGAATCAAGCTCATTTGCAATGGTTGCATCTGGAGTGTTGAAGCTCACAGCAGATTTGGAAGTGGAAGGGGATCTCATTATGGTATCCCAGGATAAAAGATAATCATCAGGTGGGAAGATGGGGCAGAGAAATGAAATATTAAATCAATGAGAATTATTATTTCTATTCTTTTTTTCAGAGAAACATGATCGTTGTTGAGGTTAAAGTAGTAAACTCACCATTTGTGAAAATATTTTTTTTCAGAGAGCAAGGCTCTCTATGTACTGTGAAGCAGAATTGACCCAGGTAGAGGATAAAAGGTAAAAAGAGACGTGAGTGATATTGGGCGAGATTTTACACTTATGTGTAGATTGCCCAAAAATGCGCGTTATTTCCGGCGTGAGCAGTAAAAGTGGGTTTTCAGATCGCCGGCTTCTCGTCCATTTTCAAAGCCCCTAGTCTCCATTTTAAAAATTGGGCATTACCGCGAGCGATATGAAATGGGCATTAGCATTAAATCTCTCTGGACTTCTGCTGTAAAGTATTGCCGTCCTTAGCAACGGCATGGCAATGCTCAATTCCCGTGATTCAGGAGGTCAGGGGTCATCATTACATGCGCAGAAGAGGAGACAGAGAGAGAGGGAGCAGAGAGGGACTGAAAGCGTGTGTGTATGCTGTGTGCTTCTTTGGCTGTTGTGGGAGGCACGAGGGAGATTCACCAGCAGCAAAAAGCCTACTAAGCACCAAGAACATAGTTGGCACCGAGATTTTATCCAACAAATAATACATAACATGGAAGGGATGGTGAAGGCCCTGGAGCTTTTAGCCAGGAACACTGGTGGCAGAGGGCTCCGAGTGGTCCCAGAGCGTGGCACTGCACCCCAAGATGCCGCACCCCCATTGCCAACGACACATGAGAGCCAGGAGTAAGATCTTGCTTCTGGCTCAGAGCATGTTCCCACCTCGGGACTGTCCTCTCCCGTATCCGTCTAAGCAGCGGTTCTGCCGTCAATCCCCCCCCCAGTGAAGCAGTGCCTGAGGAGCTCCTCAGCCAGGCGGCTTGGATTCAGGAGGGGAAGGGGAAGGGGTAGAGGTGGGGAGGAGAAGTGGGGGGGTGGGGGAAAGAAAGTGAGGTGCACGGCTGCAGGTGTTGTCTGGTGCATAGTTTTAGGTTGCTACTGCTATTTTGGTGGGAGGGTCGGGGCAAGGGGTGAGAGGGCTACCTTGTTGGTTTGCATTTGTGTTCTGTTTTGCTTGAGGACCATTGTTGTGTATGGAGAAAGAGTCAGATTGAACACTGTGAGCTCAAAGTAAAGTGTGACCTTAGTCTTTTATTGCAGGTCTCCAGAGTGCCTCTCCAACCTGTGAAGCCTCCTTAAATACCTGCGCTCCCAAGGAATTATGGGATCCCTTGGGACTCCAGGGGATGAGCCCTCTGGTGGCTGTACAGAGTAAATACAAGTCCACATATACAACAACAGTCCGCGCCCCCCACAGTCAATTGTGTAACTATTTACAATGTGAGTTGATCTGGGGCCCTTCTTGCCCTGGTTGATCATCTCGGTGTGAAAGCTAGTGTTGTTGAATCATTTGTTGGGCCCTCGCTGGGCTACCATGCGGCTGGCCTTCCGGGCTGCCTGGTGTGTTAGGCCCTGCAGGGCTGCTGTGGATGATGGGTTCTGCTTCGTGGTCAACCGTGGTGCCGGTTGCCACTGGTGTGTGTGTTGGGGGATCAAAAAAGGTAGGGTCCAAGGTGGGTTGCTCAAAATAATCCATGAATCTGAGTTTGATTTGGTCCAAGTGTTTCCGGTGAATGAGTCCATTTGAAAGTTTGACCCGAAACACCCTGCTCCCCTCTTTGGCCACGACAGTGCCGGGAAGTCACTTGGGACCTTGGCCATAATTTAATACAAATACAGGATCATTGATTTCAATCTCGCGTAACACATTTGCGCGATCATGGTATGCACTTTGTTGAAGCCACCTGCTCTCTACCTGTTCATGTAGATCAGGGTGAACTAACGAGAGCCTTGTCTTAAGTGCTCTTTTCATGAGCAGTTCAGCAGGTGGGATCCCAGTGAGTGACTGGTAGCTAAGCAGGACTTGGGATAGGCGAGTCTGCAGTGAGCCTTCAGTTACCCTCTTCAAGCCTTGCTTGATGGTTTGCACTGCCCTCTCTGCCTGACCATTGGACACTGGTTTAAATGGGGCAGATGTGACAAGTTTGATCCCGTTACGGGTCATGAATTCTTTGAACTCAGCACTGGTAAAACATGGCCCGTTGTCGCTCACCAAGACATCGGGTAAGCTGTGTGTGGCAAACATGGCCCACAGGCTTTCAGTCGTGGCAGCGGACGTGCTAGCCGAAATTATCTCACATTCAATCCACTTGGAGTACGTGTCTACAACCACAAGGAACATTTTACCCAAGAACGGGCCTGCATAGTCGACGTGTACCCTAGACCACGGTTTGGAGGGCCAAGCCCATAAGCTGAGCAGCGCCTCCCTGGGTACATTGCTTAACTGTGAGCATGTATTACATCTGTGAACGCAGGACTCTAAGTCCGCATCGATACCGGGGCACCATACGTGGGATCTGGCTATCGCTTTCAGCATTACGATGCCTGGGTGAGTACTGTGGACGTCATTGATGAAGGTGTCTCTGCCCTTCTTGGGGACCACTACTCGATTGCCACACAGAAGGCAGTCTGCCTGTATAGACATTTCATCTTTGCGCCACTGGAACGGCTTTATCTCTTCCTGCATTTCCACTGGGACACTGGACCAACTCCTGTGAAGCACACAGCTTTTGACTAGAGATAATAAGGGGTCCTGGCTTGTCCAGGTTTTGATCTGCTGGGCAGTGACGGGTGATTGCTCACTCTCAAATGCTTCATGGGATTGGGGGTAGTGTGCTGACGTGGATTGAGAACTGGTTGGCAGACAGGAAGCAAAGAGTCGGAGTAAATGGGTAATTTTCAGAATGGCAGGCGGTGACTAGTGGGGTACCACAAGGTTCCCAGCTGTTTACATTGTACATTAATGATTTAAACGAAGGTATTAAATGTAGTATCTCCAAATTTGCAGATGACACTGAGTTGGGTGGCAGTGTGAGCTGCGAGGAGGATGCTATGAGGCTGCAGAGTGACTTGGATAGGTTAGGTGAGTGGGCAAATTCATGGCAGATGAAGTATAATGTGGATAAATGTGAGGTTATCCACTTTGGTGGCAAAAACAGAGAGACAGACTATTATCTGAATGGTGACAGATTAGGAAAAGGGGAGGTGCAACGAGACCTGGGTGTCATGGTACATCAGTCATTGAAGGTTGGCATGCAGGTACAGCAGGCGGTTAAGAAAGCAAATGGCATGTTGGCCTTCATAGCAAGAGGTTTTGAGTACAGGGGCAGGGAGGTGTTACTACAGTTGTACAGGGCCTTGGTGAGGCCACACCTGGAGTATTGTGTACAGTTTTGGTCTCCTAACTTGAGGAAGGACATTCTTGCTATTGAGGGAGTGCAGCGAAGGTTCACCAGACTGATTCCCAGGATGGCGGGACTGACATATCAAGAAAGACTGGATCAACTGGGCTTGTATTCACTGGAGTTCAGAAGAATGAGAGGGGATCTCAAAGAAACGTTTAAAATTCTGCCGGGTTTAGACAGGTTAGATGCAGGAAGAATGTTCCCAATGTTGGGGAAGTCCAGAACTAGGGGTCACAGTCTAAGGATAAGGGGTAAGCCATTTAGGACCGAGATGAGGAAAAACTTCTTCACCCAGAGAGTGGTGAACCTGTGGAATTCTCTACCACAGAAAGTTGTTGAGGCCAATTCACTAAATATATTCAAAAAGGAGTTAGATGTAGTCCTTACTACTAGGGGGATCAAGGGGTATGGCGAGAAAGCAGGAATGGGGTACTGAAGTTGCATGTTCAGCCTGCAGCTATTTTCTATGTTTCTATGTTTCTATAACCATGGCTAGATCTGCAGGCTATGCCATTTCCACCCCCGTGGTGGGCAATGGCAGCCTACTGAGAGCATCGGTGCAGTTTTCTGTGCCTGGCCTGTGGCGGATGGCATAGTTATATGCGGACAACGTGAGCGTCCATCTCTGGATGCGGGCCAATGCGTTGGTATTTATCCCTTTACTCTCGGAAAATAGGGATATAAGTAGCTTATGGTCAGTTTCCAATTCAAATTTTAGCCCAAATAAGTATTGATGCATTTTCTTTACCCCATAGATACATGCTAACGCTTCTTTTTAATCATGCTGTAGGCTCTCTCAGCCTTAGACAGACTCCTGGATGCATAAGCAACCGGTTGCAATTTCCCAAAATCATTAGCTTGTCGCAATATACATCCGACGCCATATGACGACGCATCACATGTTAGGTACCAAACGCTTAAATGGATCATACAACACATGCAATTTGTTTGAGCATAACAATTTTCTCGCTTTTACAAAGACATTTTCTTGGCTTTTGCCCCAAACCTATTCGCCCCCTTTTCGTAGTATGACATGTAGTGGTTCTAGCAGTGAGCTGAGACCCGGTAAGAAGTTACCAAAGTAGTTCAAGAGTCCCAGAAACAACCGCAGCTCCGTCACGTTCTGTGGCCTAGGTGCGTTCTCAATTGCCTCCATCTTCGCGTTGGTGGGCCTGATGCCATCCGCAGCAATCCTCCTTCCCAAGAACTCCACTTCAGGTGCCAGGAAAACGCTCTTCGAGCATTTTAACCTGAGCCCCACGCGGTTGAGTTGACTAAGAACCTCCTCCAGGTTCTGCAGATGCTCGATTATGTTCCAACCTGTGATCAAGATGTCGTCCTGGAAGACCACGGTGTGCGAGACCGACTTCAGTAAACTTTCCATGTTTCTCTGGAATATCGCCGCCGCTGATCGGATTCCAAACGGGCATCTGTTATAAACAAAAAGACCCTTTGTGCGTGTTGATGCAGATGATTCCTCCAGTTCCTGCGTCATGTAGGCTGAAGTCAGATCCAGCTTCGTGAACGTCTTTCCTCCCGCCAGCGTTGCAAAGAGGTCGTCGGTCTTTGGTAGTGGGTATTGATCCTGCAGGTAGCAACGATTGATAGTTACTTTGTAATTGCCACAGATTCTGACTGTGCCATCTCCCTTGAGGACTGAGACAATAGGACTGGCCCACTTGCTGAACTCGATCAGTGAAATGATGCCCTTTCGTTGCAGCCGGTCTAGCTCGATCGCTATCCTTTCTCTCATCATGTATGGTACTGCTCTCGCCTTGTGATGGATGGGTCGCGCCCCTGGAATTAGGTGGATCTGACTTTTGCTCCTTGGAATTTCCCGATGCCTGGTTCGAACAGCGAAGGAAATTTGTTTAAGATCTGGGCACACGAAGTGTCGTCAGCGAGCGATAGTGCTCGGACATTGTCCTAGTTCCAGCGTATCTTTCCCAGCCAGCTCCTGCCGAGCAGCGTGGGACCATCGCCCCTTACCACCCAGAGTGGTAGCTTGTGCACTGCTCCATTGTAGGAGACCTTTACGGTAGTACTGCCAATTACAGGAATCAGTTCTTTAGTGTAAGTTCTTAGTTTCATGCGAACTGGAGTTAAGACTGGCCTTGAGGCCTTGCTGCACCACAACCTTTCGAAAGTCTTTTTGCCCATGATGGACTGGCTCACGCCCGTGTCCAGCTCCATTGACATTGGGAGTCCATTTAGTTCAACATTCAGCATTATCGGGGGACTATTCATGGTGAATGTGTGCACACCATGTACTTCTGCCTCCTCGCTCTGGGGCTCTGGTTTGTCATGATCCTCCGTGGATCTGTCCTCCTCTGCAACATGGTGGTGTGCAGGTTCAACAGGCTTCGCAGCTCACCTGCACACTCGGAGGTGTCCCATTGTTTCACAGCCCTTCCAAATGTACTCTTTGAATCGGCAGGAATGGAAAAGATGATCACCCCCCCCCCCCCCCCCCCCCCCCAGCGCCAACAAGGTGTTAATGGCCTTGCATTCATCACCCTTGATGGTGGACTCGGAGTCATCTGTGGACGTGTAGCTGCAGGTATGTGTGACCTGCCCTGGACGTTACGATTCGAAAACAACATCATTTTGTTCACAGTACTTGTAGCAGCACTTGTGTGCTAAGAGATTTGCTTAGTATTGTCACTGGTGGCAATGAACGCCTGGGCTATCACTATGGCCTTACTCAAGATTGGGGTCTCTACAGTCAAAAGTTTGCGAAGTATGGTTTCGTGTCCAATGCCAAGTACGAAAAAGTCTCTGAGCATGTGTCATGTATTCAACCAGCATTGTAACCCATGTATAATCTGACCTAAGTTGTACACTGTGAGAACAATGACCACTAGGTGGTGAACTTGTGGCAAACACTCCTAACCTGGACCTTCAGGTATAAAAGGGGAAGCTCCACCCACTTTCATCACTTGAGTGCTAAGGAATAAAGGACAGGTCACAGACTGACCTCTCAAGCATGGGCCTCGTGTGCATTTATACTGTGTAGTAAGGACGTATCAGCATGTGCTCCAAATCTCCTCCAAGTTCGCAATGTCCTGCAAGGCGTCTCAGCTCAGTGACATAACTCGCCACTTCCTGGCCTTCAGACGTTTTGTAGGTGTAGAACCGGTACCTCGCCATCAGAACGCTTTCCTTCAGGTTCAAATGCTGTTGGACCAGTGTGCACAAATCATCGTATGATTTCTCCGTGGGTTTCCCTGGATGAGCAGATTCTTCATGAGGCTACGTTGGTGCCCCACAGATGGTGAGGAGGATCGCACTTCGTTTGGCAGCGCTCGCTTCCCCATCTAGCTCATTGGCCATGAAGTATTGGTCGAGTTGCTCCACAAAAGTTTCCCAATCATCTCCCTCCGATAATTCCTCTAGGATGCCCACTGTTCTCTGCATCTTTGGTTCGCTATCTGTATCTCGTCGCCAGTTGTTGTGTATGGAGAAAGAGTCAGACTGAACACTATGAGCTCAAAGTAAAGTGTGACCTTCGTCTTTTATTGCAGGTGTTCAGAGTGCCTCTCCAACCTGTGAAGCCTCCTTAAATACCTGTGCTCCCAAGGGATTATGGGATCCCTTGGGACTCCAGGGGATGAGCCCTCTGGTGGCTGTACAGAGTAAATACAAGTCCATATATATAACAATTGTAATGATATAAATGTGATAAATTTGTTGTGGGCTGGGGCGGGGGTGGGGTGCGGTGTTTTTTATAGTTATACTTATGATTTCAGACAAATGATCGGATTAAATGTTTTTTATTTAACATAACCTTGTTGTGCATTGGCTCAGATAGCTGCGCCGTTACACACTGGTGATTCCTTTACATGAAAGGGTTTAATTACACTTAACTTGAATCAACTTTATCTTTAACTGTCACCAAGGTGATGCCCACTATTGATGTATGACCTGCACACCCAGCAGTGTTGCTGCTTTGTAAATAACAACAACGTTCTTTCAAGCAAAGCACTCATTTATGAGCTCCGGATGTAAGAGTCTTGCAGCTATGATGCCACCATGGGCCCTTTCCTGCGGTCTGCAGGGGGACGGGAGCATGGCTTTAGCGTCAGCCTGATCGTCTGGCCCGAGGTCAGCGTCCACCTCCTCGTCCTCCTCTTCCTCTCTCTCCTGAGGTGGACCGTCAGACCCTTCTGACAATTCTTGTCCCCTCCTGATAGCCAAGCTGTGCAGTATGCAGCACACCACCATGAATTGAACTACCTGCTCAGGGTGGTATTGGAGCTCGCCGCCTGAGTGGTCCAGGCATCTAAAGCGCTGCTTAAGCATTCCAATGGTTTTCTTGACAATATTGCGAGTGGCTCTGTGGTTCTCGTTGTATCGCTTCTCGGCTTCAGTGTGGGCGTCACGCAGGGGGGTCATCAGCCAGGTGGCGAGGCCATATCCTTTGTCACCAAGCATCCAACATTGACCTTGTGGCTGATTGGTAAACAAGTCAGATACAGTGCTCTCACGCAGGATGTGAGCGTCATGGATGCTGCCCGGAAATTTAGCATTCACTGCCATAATAATTTGTTGGTGGTCGACAACAAGTTGCACATTCAAGGAGTGGCATCCCTCGTGATTCCTGAAAACCTCTGCATCCTGAAAAGATGCCCGCATTGCGATGTGCGTACAGTCTATTGCTCCCTGCACCTTGGGGAAGTTAGCAATTCGGTAGAGTCCTAAAGCCCTCTCAGTCTGAGCCTCCCTGGTCATAGAGAAGCTGATAAAGTCCATCCTGCGTGTGTACAGGGCTTCAGTGACCTATCTAATGCAGCAATGTGTGGCATACTGAGATATACCACAAATGTCGCCAGCTGAGACATGAAAGGAACCCAACTCGTAGAATAAAAGTGCCGCGGTGACCTTGACCTCGACGGACAGTGCAGTCCTGATGGTGCTGGCAGGCTGCAGAACTCTCCTTATGAGCTGGCCTATCTCACTGATAACCTCTTTGTGGAAGCACAGTCTCCTAAGGCAGGTAGTGTTGCACAAGTTGAGATAAGACTGCTTCTCCCTGTAATTGCGGGGACTGTAACGTCTGGTCCTCCTCATTAGTCTGTCACATCTTAGATTGGGCACATGATGCTGTCGATTGTACCTTCTGCCATCTCGAGTCTGCAGCATGTGAGTGGTCATCAAGGGAGGATGAGAAATGTCAGGCCCCATTCCAGTAGCTATCTGTTTTCCACCGATTGTTCACAAAGAATGAATGCCTCCACTAAGACACCTAGTAAATTCCAATCGTCCACAGTATGAAAAGATGTTCCGATGTTCACATCACCTCCAAACACCTCCAGAGTACATCCGAACTCCCCCGAGGTTGAAGCAGAGCAATCTTTTAAATGATGCAACCTGCGATTTGGAACATGGCGTCCATACTGCTGTGAGTAGTTCCGGTTAGTTCAACTTTTTCCCAGCATTTGTTTCGGCAAACGATATTGTCGACGAGATGTGTGCAAGGTGCCGAAAGTAAGAATGGGCGATATACTGGGTGTTAGTTTCGGCAAATGTGATCTTTATGACAAAAAACAGTGGGCGGTCGGTATTATTAAATCTCGGTGTTAATTACATGCCAAAAGTAACGCTGGGCGATATTATGGCCGTTGGGTTTGCCCATTCTGATGATTCCGCCCCAAAAATGTGAACGGGTGATTTTATTTTTTCCCGGCGTTATGTACATGGCAAAAGTAACGCTCGCCGATAAGTGTCTGATAAATGGGCGTCAGTTTCCATTTTATGCTTAAATGGACGATATCTGGGCGTTATACCTCATTTCAGCGTTAAAATGGACGTTAGGTGGGTATTATGCACACCAAAATAATGGAAAATCTAGCCCATTGAACCTGTTAGTTTTAGAATATTATTGATGATGTAAATTGTTATGCAAGGGAACGTGAACTCTGGTTTAGATCTGATTGACTGTATGTAACTCAGATTCCAAGTTTGTGAGTGAAATTGTTACTTGTGCAATAAGTAAATAAAAAGCAAATTAATCATCACTTCTGCTTGCAGCCAGTCACAAACAGAATAGTCCAGAAATGTTTTTTTTTGCTGGCTTTGGAAAATATCAGCTCCAACTAAGCATTGAGCTAAGTGACTTACTGCAACAAGGTAGAAACAGAAGAAACATAGAAATTTACAGCACATTTCGGCCCACCGCGTCCCCACCGGCCAACAGAGTCGCACGGCCCTTGGTCAGCAGCCCTGAAGGTTACATATAAACCAATGAACAATGGCGGAAAGGTAAAGAGCACCCAGCCCAACCAGCCTGCCCCACACAACTGCGACACCCCTTGCATCGAAACATTCTACACTCCACACAAACCGGAGCCATGTGATCTCCTGGGAGAGGCAAAGACCAGATTAAAAACCCAGGCCAATTTGGGAGAAAACAAATCTGGGAAATTCCTCTCCGACCCATCCAGGCGATCGAAACTAGTCCAGGAGATCACCCTGGCCGTATTCGATTCTCTGCAGTACTTACCATCATATCTGCGCCAGCCAACAAGAGGTTATCCAGTCTAATCCCAATTACCAGCTCTCGGTCCGTAACCCTGCAGGTTGGAGCACTTTAAGTGCCTATCCAACCATTTTTTAAATGTGAGGGTTTCTGCATCCACCATTCTTCCAGACAGTGAGTTCCAGACCCCCACAACCCTCTGCGTGAAGAAGCCCCTGCTCAAATCCCCTCTGAACCTTCCACCAACCACCTTAAAACTATGCCCCCTCGTAATAGACCCCTCTACCAATGGAAATAGGCTCTTGCTATCTTCTATATCCAGGCCCCTCAATATTTTGTACACCTCAATGAGGTCTCCACTCAACCTCCTCTGTTCCAAAGAGAACAAACCCAGCCTATCCAATCTGTCCTCATAACTAAGATTCTACATTCCAGGCAGCATCCTAGTAAATCTCCTCTGCACCCTCTCAAGTGCAATCACATCCATCCTATAACACGGTGACCAGTACTCCAGCTGTGGCCTAACCAGAGTATTATACAATTTAAGCATAACCTCCCTGCTTTTATATTCTACGCCTCGGCCAGTAAAGGCAAGCATGGCAGACAGGAAGCAAAGAGTAGGAATAAATGGGTCCTTTTCATAATGGCTGGCAGTGACTAGTGGGGTACCGCAAGGTTCAGTGCTGGGACCCCAGTTATTTACAACATACATTAATGATTTGGAGGAAGGAACTAAATGTAATATCTCCAAGTTTGCAGATGACACTAAGCTGGGTGGCAGTGTGGGCTATGAGGAAGATGCTAAGAGGCTGCAGGGTGACTTGGACAGGTTAGGTGAGTGGGCAAATGCATGGCAGATGCAGTATAATGTAGATAAATGTGAGGTTATCCACTTTGGTGGCAAAAACAGAAAGGCAGAATATTATCTGAATGGTGACAGATTAGGAAAAGGGGAGGTGCAATGAGACCTGGGTGTCATGGTACATCAGTCATTGAAAGTTGGCATGCAGGTACAGCAGGCGGTTAAGAAAGCAAATGGCATGTTGGCCTTCATAGTGAGAGGATTTGAGTATAGGAGCAGGGAGGTCTTACTGCAGTTGTACAGGGCCTTGGTGAGGCCACACCTTGAATATTGTGTACAGTTTTGGTCTCCTAATCTGAAGAAGGACATTTGTGCTATTGAGAGAGTGCAGCGAAGGTTCACCAAACTGATTCCCGGGATGGCAGGACTGACATATGAAGAAAGACTGGATCGACTAGGCTTATATTCTCTGGAATTTAGAAGAATGAGAGGGGATCTCATAGAAACATATAAAATTCTGACGGGATTGGACAGGTTTGATGCAGGAAGAATGTTCCCGATGTTGGAGAAGTCCAGAACCAAGGGTCACAGTCTAAGGAGAAGGGGTAAGCCATTTAGGACCAAGATGAGGAGAAACTTCTTCACTCAGAGAATTGTGAACCTGTGGAATTCTCTACCACAGAAAATTGTTGAGGTCAGTTCGTTAGATATATTCAAAAAGGAGTTAGATATGGGCCTTACGGCTAAAGGGATCGAGGGGTATGGAGAGAAAGCAGGAATGGAAGTACTGAAGTTGCATGATCAGCCATGATCATTTTGAATGGTGGTGCAGTTTCGAAGGGCCGAATGGCCTACTCCTGAAACTATTTTCTAGGAGTATGCCTTCTTAACCACCCTATCCACATGGCCTGCTACTTTCAGGGATCTGTGGACAAGCACTCTAAGTTCCCTTTATTCATCCACACTATTAAGTGGCCTACTGCTTAATGTTTATACCCTTTCCTTATTAGCCCTCCCAAAGTGCATTATCTCACACTTCTCCAAGTTAAATTCTATTTGCCACTGCTCTGCCCATCTGACCAGTAGATTGATATCCTCCTGCAGCCCATGGTTTTCCTCTTCATTATCAACCACACAGCCAATTTTAGTGTAATCTGCAAACTTCTTAATCATACTCCCTATATTCAAATCTAAATCATTGATATCTACCACAAAAAGCAAGGGACCCAGTACTGAGCCCTGTGGAACCCCACTGGAAACATCCTTCCAGTCATAAAAACATCCATCAACCATTACCCTTTGCTTCCTACCTCTAAGCCAATTTTGGATTCAACTTGCCACTTTGCCCTGGATCCCATGGGCTTTAACCTTCATGACCAGTCTACCATGTGAGACCTTATCAAAAGTTTTGCTAATGTCCATATACACTACATCGTACCCACTACTCTCATCGACCCTCTTGGTTCCCTCCTGAAAAAATTCAATCAGGTTAGTCAAATACAATCTTCCCTTAACAAATCCGTGCTGATTGTCCTTAATTTCCAAATGTAGATTTATCTTGTCTTTCAGGATTTTTTCCAATAATTTTCCCACCACTGAGGTTAGGCTGACAGGCCTGTAATTACTCGGCCTATCCCTTTCTCCCTTCTTAAACAAGGGTACTACATTAGCAGTCCTCCAATCCTCCGGCACCATGCCCAAATCCAAAGAGGATTGGAAAATGATGATCAAGGCCTCTGCTGTTGCTCTTTTACTTCGCTCAACAGCCTGGGATACATTTAATCCAGGCCTGGGGACTTATCTACTTTCAAAGCTGCTAAACCCCTTAATACTTCCTCTCTCACTATGTTTATTTCATCCAGAATATCACACTCCTCCTCAATAGCAGTATCTGCATTGCCCCTTTCCTTTGTGAAAACAGATGCAAAGTATTCATTAAGAACCTTACCAACATCTTCCGCCTCCACAGTAAGATTACTCTAATAGGCCCTACCCTTTCTTTAGTTACCCTCTTACTCTTAATATATTTATATAACATCTTTGAGTTTTCCTTAATTTTACGAGCCAAGAATTTTTCACGCTCTCTCTTCCCATTCCTAATATCCTTTTTAATTTTGCCTCTTAACTTTCTATATTCCTCCAAAGATTCTATAGTATTTAGCCATCGGTATATGATAAAAGCTTCCCTTTATTTCTTTGTCCTCCCCTGTAAATTCCTAGACATCCAGGGGGCTCTAGAATTGCTATTCCCACCCTTTTTCTTTCAGGGCACATGTTTGGCCTGAGCCCTCCGGATCTCCTCCTTGAATGCCTCCCACTGTTCCGATATTGATTTACCCACAAGTAGCTGTTTCTAGTCCACTGTGGCCAAATCACTCCTCAACTTCACAAAATTAGCTTTTCTCCAATTTGGGACTTTTATTCCAGGCCTATCCTTGTCCTTATCCATAACTAACTTGAATCTGACTGAATTATGGTCACTGGCACCCAAGTGCTCTCCCACTAATATCCCTTCAACCTGCCCAGCTTCATTCCCCAAAACTAAATCCAAAACCACCCCCTCTCGTGTTGGGCTTGTTACATATTGACTCAAAAAGTACTCTTGAATGCATTTTAAGAATTCCGCACCCTCTCGCCCCTTCACACTATATTTATCCCAATCAATATTTGGATAGTTAAAATCCCCTACTATTACTACCCTATGGTTTTTGGACTTCACAGCAATTTGCCTACATATTTGCTTCTCTATCTCCCTCCTACTGTTTGGGGGTCTATTATACATGCCCAGCAGTGTGATCACCCCTTTTATACTTTTCAATTCGACCCATGATGAACCCTCTGTCACATCATCCCTCCTCACTGCTGAAATAGTTTATTTAATCAATACCACCGACCCCCCCACCCTTTATTACCCCCCTCCCTGTCTTGTCTAAAAATCCTGTAACCAGGAATATTGATCTGCCAAGGGTAGAGAAGCTGTGTATTCCGTACTAAACGATTGGATGGGAGGTTTAGAAAATGGTGGCAGGCATTTTACTTAATATCAACTGCACTTGTGATTTACATTTTTTACAATAATGAAAATAAATTTATTACTTCAGACACAATTTATTTTTAAATCCAGTGTGTATGTGAGATATGTAACCCTTCAAACTGAGTACTATATCATCACAGTAAAGCTTTCCTTTTTCAACTGGAGCTTTAATATATATCGTGGACTTGTCTGAGAACCTGAAAGTCATAGGATTGCAAAGGAATTGTTTAAAATTTAGAAATTTGAAGGAAGATTCTTCAGCAGCTCAGATGCTCGAATCAGGCAATGACTTAGTGAGCTTTTAATATCAGAACTGTTGAGGTAATAGTAAACCTGCTGAGAACTCAGTTCTCTCATCTCAGACCTCTAGTTCGACACATACCTCCTGCCAGCAGCACATCTGTGAACCATATTAGCGCTGGAACTCTGGAGGAGTTCCATTTACCTGTGCTACTTGTTAGAGGATGAAGGCGGAGGCAAGGAAGAAATGAGGATAGTACAAAGTGTAGAGTAATTGAAAACATTTTGAACAAGTATTCCACCAGTTCGAATAGTAGAAAGTTGGAAGCTTGACTGGAGGTTCCAACCTTGAGGTATTCATTTAACTGTAACTGTCATGATTGTATACTCTTTAAGTAAAATGTTACCAAGTTACCCAAGTATTTTGTAGCAGTAGAGCACTTCATTATGTGGAGGTGGAATTGCCCCACACTTCTGTTACAGCTTTCCACCCTGCTCTGCAAAAGGGCATCTCTTTCTGGCATTACTAATCTGTAGCGAAGTCTGTGGCTCAGACTGTCTTTTTCATTATCTGAGGAACAGAGCATGGAGACAGATGACACTAACATGTTGAAAGGGAAAAAGATCTTCCAAGAAAAAAATGTACACAAAAGAATGAAGCGCTCATAAGGATCTATAACTTGGTGTTAAACTTTGGGAACCACATCTGTTACTGAAAAGATATAACCATTCTGATGAAAGTAATGCATTTGAATTTAGTTGATTAATGAATATAAAGTAGTAGCATATTAAGTTGCCATATCTATTTCAATTATTTCATTAATGGAAGTAGTCTACCTGTGCTTGTGAGCAACATAAGATGTTTTGTAATGTATGTCGCCTTTGTAATAACTTTGTTTCAACCATATTATTGCAGACATTTTATGCTTTCCATTTCAACCGTCACTGTAATGGAAAACAGAAATAGAAGGGAAACAAACAACTTGTGAACGATTATAGTTGCCTGTAGTGCAGCTCTTTATTGTCATAATCCAGCACATATCTGAAATTTAAATGGCTCAGTATAAATTTGGAAGACTCATTTTTATAACATAGTTCTTGCAAAACCTTCAAAACAGTGAATTAAGATCTGTAACCGTCTTGATTTGATGCAGATAAAAATTTATTTTATAGTCGTGATTAACAAAATAGTAAAACCAAATAGGCTATTATTGGAACGAGAAATTGCCCTAAACTATTTACAGCTGCTTTGCATTTAAACTAGGTCCAGATATGTAAATAAAGAAGCTACTTGTGGTGAAGTGACATACTTTTTCCAATTAATATTCAGAAAATCACATGATCAACAATGAGCAAAGCCATCCATTTAAAAATTTCCACTCTACTGCTCACTTTCTGTCAACCTTTAAAATGTAGAATACAGTTACTACTTTATTAAGCAGATTAGGAAATCTCTCGCTCCGATTTTAGGATATGCTAAAGAATAAATTTTCCTTTTAACGTCAGAAGTGAACAGTATACATTACTACAATTCACATAAGGTACATTTCAGTGCATTTATTAATGAGAGACTGTCACATTAGCATAACAGAGTACAGAACTGGAAGCGCACTTGCTTCAATATGTTTTTAAAATCTTTCCATAAAACTGTCTCTGACCTTTTGTGCTTAACTAGGAAAATTTATTTTTCTCACTTACAGTGCATTTGCTCCCTCCTCACTAATACAGTTGATTAGCCTTGCAGAGTTTTCAATAAAGGGTGACTTATTTTAAAGCTTATAAAGCATCATGTGCAATGTGCCGCTAACAAAACTATTATTTTCTATTAAGCTAACAGAAGCAATATAGATGTCGTAACAGCATTTATGGAAAATCTCTTCAGCATCCATCAGTGAATCTTATATAGTTTATACTTAAATACTTTCTAAATAATATCAGGCTCAGCAGTATATTTTCCTGTTCCACTAATGCAGGGAAGCCAACAAGCTATGGTAAAGTAGAAAAACGATAAACAGGGCAGCTAAGAGGAAATTGGAAATGCTAATGCGTGATAGAGTAGCCACATCAATGCTTCAGTCCATTTTCTTATGAGCGGCTCCTTTGATAGACATGTTTTAAAATAATATTGATTTTACTGGCCTTGGTGCTGAAGAAAAAATATATGTTGGTACAATTGTAAATAAAATATCATGCATTGAACCAGTTTGCCAAATACATGTGGCATATTCTGAACAGCTGTGGGTGTTGCCTTCACAATAAGCCATCGTTAAAGCAAAGGTCTGCAGAAGCTTCAGTTTTGCTTTTGCAGAAATCTCAGATATATTAGTCATTTCTTGACCGTCATGATTAAAAACTCATAAACTGTACTTTTAAAATATTGAAGCAAAACTATTTCATAAAATTGCATATAGATTGAGATCTTTCTCATTATCTGGTATAAATTTTGTCAACTCACTAATGTATTGCTTTAAAAGGTAGAATATATATATTTAAAATAATCATTTAACTAGTTTATATAGTTAATGATTTATTTCAACACAGATATTTGAAAGTTTCATTTATATTTAATTGAGTAGGTTGGTTTTATTACTAACACACAGCCAGTTAATAGAAAACATTATCTTTTTTTGAATTTGTTCCTGGCCAGCATTTATTGCCCATCTCTAGTTGCTCTTGGGAAGATGGTGGTGAGCCGCCTTCTTGAACCGCAGCAGTCTGCGTGATGAAGGCACTCCCATACTGCTGTTAGGGAGGAAGTTTCAGGATTTTGACCCAACAACAATGAAGGAACGGCTATATATTTCCAAATCAGGATGGTGTGTAACTTAGAGGGGAACTTGGAGCTGATGGTGTTCCCATGCGCCTGCTGCCCTTGTCCTTCTAGGTGGTAGAGGTTGTGGGTTTGGAAGGTGCTGTCAAAGAAGCCTTGACAAGTGGCTACAGTGTATTTTGTAGATGGTACACACTGCAGCCACGGTGCGCCGGTGGTGGTGGGAGTGAATGTTTAAGGTGGTGGATGGGGTGCCAATCAATGTGGCAGCTTTGTCTTGGATGGTGGCGAGCTTCTTGAGTGTTCAAGCTGCACTCATCCAGGCAAGTGGAGAGTATTCCATCACACTCCTGACTTGTGCCTTGTAGATGGTGGAAAGGCTTTGGGGAGTCAGGAGGTAAGACACTCTCTGCAGAATATCCAGTCTCTGACCTGCTCTTGTACCCACAGTATTTATGTGGCTGGTCCAGTTAAGTTTCTGGTCAATGGTGACCCCCAGGATGTTTATGTTGGGGGGATCTGATGCTGGTAATGCTATTGAATGTCAAGGGACGGTGGTTAAACACTCTCTTGTTGGAGATAGTCATTGCTTGGCATTTGCGTGACGTGAATGTTACTTGCCACTTATCAGCCCAAGCCTTAATGTTGTCCAAGTCTTGCATACGGGTACACACTACTTCATTATCTGAGCAGTTGCAAATGGAACTGAACACTGTGCAGTCAACAGAGAACATCCCCACTTCTGACCTTATGATGGAGGGAGGGTCATTGATGAAGCAGCTGAAGATGGTTGGACCTAGGACACTGCCCTGAGGAATTCCTGCAGTGATGTCCTGGGGATTCAATTTTACTAGGGCTTCTTGATGCCACGCTCGGTCAAATGCTGCCATGATGTCAAGGGCGGTCACTCTCACCTCGCCTCTGGAATTCAGCTCTTTTGTCCATGTTTGGACCAAGGCTGTAATGAGGTCTGGAGCTGAGCAGTCCTGGTGGAACCCAAACTGAACATCGTGCGCAGGTTATTGGTGAGTAAGTGCCGCTTGATAGCACTGTCGACCACAACTTTGATCAATTTGCTGATGATTGAGAGTAGATTGATGGGGCAGTATTGGCCGGATTGGATTTGTCCTGATTTTTGTGGACAGGACATAATTGGACAGTTTTCCACATTGTCGGTTAGATGCCAGTGTTGTAGCTGTACTGGAACGGGTTGGCTAGAGGTGCGACTAGTTCTGGAGAACATGTCTGGAGCACAGCTGGGATATTGTCGGGGCTGTTGTGTATGGAGAAAGAGTCAGACTGAAAACTGTGAGCTCAAAATAGAGTGTGACTTTAGTCTTTTACTGCAGGTCTCCAGAGTGCCTCTCCAACCTGTGAAGCCTTCTTAAATACCTGTGCTCACAAGGGATTATGGATCCCTTGGGATTCCAGGGGATGAGCCCTCTGGTGGCTGTACAGAGTAAATACAAGTCCATATATATATAACAACATTCCCCACAAAGTCAATAGTGTAACTATTTACAATGTGAGTCAATCTGGGGCCCTTCTTTCCCTGGTTGATCGTCTCGGTGTGAAAGCTGGTGTTGTTGAATCATTTGTTGGACCCTCACTGGGCTGCTGTGCAGCTGGCCTTGCTGGGCTGCCTGGTGTGTTGGGCCCTGCAGGGCTGCTGTGGATGATGGGTTCTGCTTCATGGTCAACCATGGTGTTGGTTGCCACTGGTGTGTGTTGGGGGATCAAAAAAGGTATAGTCCAAGGTGGGTTGCTCAGGGTAGTCCGAGAATCTGAGTTTGATTTGGTCCAAGTGTTTCCGGTGAATGAGTCCATTTGAAAGTTTGACCCGAAACACCCTGCTCCCCTCTTTGGCCACGACAGTGCTGGGAAGCCACTTGGGACCTTGTCCATAATTTAATACAAATACAAGATCATTGATTTCAATCTCGAGTGACACATTTGCGCTATCATGGTATGCACTTTGTTGAAGCCGCCTGCTCTCTACCTGTTGATGTAGATCAGGGTGAACTAACGAGAGCCTAGTCTTAAGTGCTCTTTTCATGAGCAGTTCAGCAGGTGGGATCCCAGTGAGTGAGTGTGATCTCGTGCGGTAGCTAAGCAGGACTCGGGATAGGCGAGTCTGCAGTGAGCCTTCAGTTACCCTCTTCAAGCCTTGCTTGATGGTTTGCACTGCCCTCTCTGCCTGACCATTGGACGCTGGTTTAAATGGGGCAGATGTGACATGTTTGATCCCATTACGGGTCATGAATTCTTTGAACTCAGCACTGGTAAAAGATGGCCCGTTGTCGCTCACCAGGACATCGGGTAAGCCGTGTGTGGCAAACATGGCCCGCATGCTTTCAGTGGTGGCAGCGGACATGCTAGCCGATATTATCTCACATTCAATCCACTTGGAGTACGCGCCTGCAACCACAAGGAACATTTTACCCAAGAACAGGCCTGCATAGTCGACTTGTACCCTAGACCATGGTTTGGAGGGCCAAGACCATAAACTTACCGGCGCCCCTGGGTACATTGCTTAACTGCGAGCATGTATTACATCTGTGAACGCAGGACTCTTAAGTCCACATCAATACCGGGTCACCACACGTGGGATCTGGCTATCGCTTTCATCATTACTGGATGGGTACTGTGGAGGTCATTGATGAAGGTGTCTCTGCCCTTCTTGGGGACCACTACTCGATTACCCCATAGAAGTCAGTCTGCCTGTATCAACATTTCATCTTTGCGCCGCTGGAATGGCTTTATCTCTTCCTGCATTTCCACTGGGACACTGGACCAGCTCCCGTGAAGCACACAGCTTTTGACTAGAGATAATAAGGGGTCCTGGCTTGTCCAGGTTTTGATCTGCCGGGCAGTGACAGGTGATTGCTCACTCTCAAATGCTTCCATAACCATGGCTAGATCTGTGGGCTGCGCCATTTCCACCACCGTGGTGGGCAATGGCAACCTACTGAGAGCATCGGCGCAGTTTTCTGTGCCTGGCCTGTGGCGGATAGTGTAGTTATATGCAGACAACGTGAGCGCCCATCTCTGGAGGCGGGCCAATGCGTTGGTATTTATCCCTTTACTCTCGGAAAACAGGGATATAAGTAGCTTATGGTCAGTTTCCAATTCGAATTTTAGTCCAAACAGGAATTGATGCATTTTCTTTCCCCCATAGACACACGCTAACGCTTCTTTTTCAATCATGCTGTAGGTGCTCTCGGCCTTAGACAGACTCCTGGATGCATAAGCAACTGGTTGCAGTTTCCCGAAATCATTAGCTTGTCGCAATACACATCCGACGCCATATGACGACACATCACATGCTAGTACCAAACGCTTACGTGGATCATACAACACAAGCAATTTGTTTGAGCATAACAATTTTCTCGCTTTTACAAAGTCATTTTCTTGGCTATTGCCCCAAACCCATTCGCCCCTTTTTCGTAGTAAGACATGTAGTGGTTCTAGCAGGGTGCTGAGACCTGGTAAAAAGTTGCTAAAGTAGTTCAAGAGTCCCAGAAACGACTGCAGCTCCGTCATGTTCTGTGGCCTCGGTGCGCTCTCGATTGCCTCCATCTTCGCATTGGTGGGCCTGATGCCGTCCGCCGCAATCCTCCTTTCCAGGAACTCCACTTCAGGCGCCAGGAAAACGCACTTCGAGCATTTTAACCTGAGCCCCACAAGGTTGAGTCGACTAAGAACCTCCTCCAGGTTCTGCAGATGCTCGACTGTGTTCCGACCTGCGACCAAGGTGTTGTCCTGGAAGACCACGGTGTGTGGGACCGACTTCAGTAAACTTTCCATGTTTCTCTGGAATATCGCCGGATCGGATTCCAAATAGACATCTGTTACAAACAAAAAGACCTTTGTGCATGTTGATGCAGGTGAGGGCCTTCGATGATTCCTCCATTTCCTGCATCATGTAGGCTGAAGTCAGATCCAGCTTCGTGAATGTCTTTCCTCCCGCCAGTGTTGCAAAGAGGTCGTCGGCTTTTGGTAGTGGGTATTGATCCTACAGGGAGAAACGATTGATAGTTACTTTGTAATCGCCACAGGTTCTGACGGTGCCGTCTCCCTTGAGGACTGGGACAATAGGACTGGCCCACTCGCTGAACTCGATCGGTGAAATGATGCCCTCTCGTTGCAGCCAGTCTCGCTCGATCTCTACCCTTTCTCTCATCATGTATGGTACTGCTCTCGCCTTGTGATGGATGGGTCGCGCCCCCAAAATTAGGTGGATCTGCAGTTTTGCTCCTTGGAATTTCCCGATGCCTGGTTCGAACAGCGAAGGAAATTTGTTTAAAATCTGGGCATATGAATTGTCGTCTGCAGGCGATAGCTCTCGGACGTCGTCCCAGTTCCAGCGTATCTTTCCCAACCAGCTCCTGCGGAGCAGCGTGGGACCATCGCCCGGTACCACACAGAGTGGTAGCGTGTGCACTGCTCCATCGTAGGAGACCTTTACGGTAGCACTGCCGATTACAGACATCAGTTCTTTAGTGTAAGTTCTTAGTCTCGTGCGAACTGGAGTCAAGATTGGCCTTGAGGCCTTGTTGCACCACAACCTTTCCAAAGTCTTTTTGCCCATGATGGACTGGCTCATGCCCTTGTCCAGCTCCATTGACACCGGGAGTCCATTTAGTTCAATATTCAGCATTATCGGGGGACTATTCGTGGTGAATGTGTGCACCCCCTGTACCTCTGACTCCTCTATCTGAGGCTCTGGTTCGTAGTGATTCTCTGTGGATCTGTCCTCCTCTGCAGCGTGGTGGTTTGCAGTTTTAACAGGCTTCGCAGCTCACCTGCACACTCGGAGGTGTCCCATTGTTCCACGGCCCTTGCAAACGTATCCTTTGAATCAGCATGAATGGAAACGATGATCACCCCCGCAGCGCCAACAAAGTGTTAATGGCCTTGCATTCATCACCCTTGATGGTGGACTCTGAGACATCTGCGGACGTGTAGCTGCAGGTATGTGTGACCTGCCCTGTACATTACGATTCGAAAACAACATCACTTTGTTTACAGTACTTGTAGCAGCACTTGTGTGCTGAGCGATTTGCTTAGTATTGTCACTTGTGGCAATGAACGCATGGGCTATCGCTATCGTCTTACTCAAGGTTGGGGTCTCTACAGTTAAAAGCTTGCGAAGTATGGTTTCGTGGCCAGTGCCAAGTACGAAAAAGTCTCTGAGCATGTGCTCCAAATGTCCTTCAAATTCGCAATGTCCTGCAAGGCGTCTCGGCTCGGCGACATAATTCGCCACATCCTGGCCTTCAGACGTTTTGTAGGTGTAGAACCAGTACCTCGCCATCAGAACGCTTTCCTTCGGGTTCAAATGCTCTTGGACCAGTTTGCACAAATCATTGTATGATTTCTCTGTGGGTTTCTCTGGAGTGAGCAGATTCTTCATGAGGCCATACATTGGTGCCCCACAGACGGTGAGGAGGATCACTGTACGTTTGGCAGCGCTCTCTTCCCCATCTAGCTCGTTGGCCATGAAGTATTGGTCGAGTCGCTCCACAAGTTTCCCAATCATCTCCCTCCGAAAATTTCTCCAGGATGCCCACTGTTCTCTGCATCTTTAGGTTCGCTATCTGTATCTCATCGCCAGTTGTGTATGGAGAAAGAGTCAGACTGAACACTGTGAGCTCAAAGTGGAGTGTGACCTTACTCTTTTATTGCAGGTCTCCAATGTGCCTCTCCAACCTGTGAAGCCGCCTTAAATACCTGTGCTCCCAAGGGATAATGGGATCCCTTGGGACTCCAGGGAATGAGCCCTTTGCTGGCTGTACAGAGTAAATACAAATCCACATATATAACAGGGTCTATAGCCTTTGCTGTATCTAATGCGCTCAGTCGTATCTTGATAGCATGTGGAGTGAATCGGATTGGCTGAAGACTGGCTTCTGTGATGGTGGGGACCTCAGGAGGAGACTGAGATGTATCATCCACTCGGCACTTCTGGCTGAAGATGGTTGCAATCGCTTTAGCATTTTCTTTTGCTTGCTGGGCTCCACCATCATTGAGGATGGGGTTGTTCATGGCGCCTCCTCCACCTATCAGTTGTTTAATGGTCCATCACCATTCATGACTGGATGTGGCAGGACTGCAGAGCTTTGATCTGATCCGTTGGTTGTAGGATCGCTTAGCTCTGTCCATATCATGCTGCTTCCGTTGTTCAGCATGCATGTAGTCCTGTGTTGTAGCTTCCTAGTTTGGTATTTCATTTTTAGATACACCTGGTGCTGCTCCTGGCATGCTCTTCTACGCTCCTCATTGAACCATGGTTGGTTGCCTGGCTTGATGTTAATGGTAGAGTGAGTGGTATGCATATATATATGTTCTAGAAATTTCCAGTTTATATGATCAGAACCCATTAAGAATTTGGGAAAGTCACAGATAGCATAGTTCAGCTATGACTCCATAAGTATCAATACTTTAACCAGGAATTGCAATACTGTTCCAGCTAATACAGTGTTCCGTTCAACCTTTCAGTCTTTCCACATCTTGATCTCCCACATAAGTCAAAGCGATACTCAGCATCAGGTTCCAAATTCAAACCAGATACCAAGTATTGTTTGAAAAAAATGCTTCCAGGAGGCATTAACTAATGGTTCTATCTTTATGATTCAGTCATAACTTTTTTCATGTGAATCATATTTATGAATGAAATAGACAAAACATGATTCAATTTAATAATATGCATAAAATCCAACTTTCATCCAAAATGACATTTACTGAGACTGTTGTGGTATTTTTGCTAACATTGTTTTTTTTTTAACATACATTAATGATTTGTATGAGGATATCATAAGCAAAACACCCAAGTTTGCAGATGATATGAAATAGGGCTGTGTGCATTTCTGGTCAATTGCTAATAGTAAAAATATCATTGCCCTGGAAAGGGTACAGAGGTGATCAGTGAAAATGATTCTGGGTCTTAGACATTTAGTTTATGAGGAAACATTAAGGCAGTTGAGCTTGTTTTCTTTAGCAGAGAGAATATTTGGAGGTGACATAATTGAAATGTTAAAGATTCTGAAGGACAACACTGATCCAGGCAAATTATTCACTGTGGCGAAGTTTTCAAGTACTGGGGGCATGAGTTCAATCAAATTGGAAAATTAGGAGTAAGAAGGAAAGTAAGGCAGAAATTTTTCATCCAAATTATATGGTCTGATTTATCCAACCCTGTCCCAATTTTGCTCATGTGCAACCAGCTACAATGGATAGGCTGGGTTTGTTCTCATTGGAACAGAGGAGGTTGAGAGGAGACCTCATTGAGGTGTACAAAATATTGAGGGGCCTGGACATAGTGGATAGTAAGGCCTTATTTCCCTTGGTGGAGGGGTCTATTATGAGGGGGCATAGTTTTAAGGTGGTTGGTGGAAGGTTTAGAGGAGATTTGAGGCGGGGGTGGGCTTCTTTACGCAGAGGGTTGTGGAGATCTGGAACTCGTTGCCTGGAAGAGTGGTGGATGCAGAAACCTTCACTACTTTTAAGAGATGGTTGGATGGGCACTTAAAGTACCATAACCTGCAGGGTTACGGACCTAGAGCTGGTAATTGGGATTAGACTGGATGACCTTTTGTTGGCCGGCGCAGATATAATGGTAAGTACTGCAGGGAATTGAATACGGCAAGGGTGATGATCGCCTGGATGGGTCGGAGAGGAATTTTCCCAGATTTTTTCTCCCTAAATTGGCCTGGGTTTTTGCCTCTCCCAGGAGATCACATGGCTCTGGTTGGGGTGGAGTGTAGAATGTTTCGGTATAAGGGGTGTCGCAGTTGTGTGAGGCGGATTGGTTGGGCTGGGTGCTCTTTGCCTTTCCGTCATTGTTCATAGATTTATATGTAACCTTCAGGGCTGCTGACCAAGGGCCGTGTGGCTTTTTGTCAGTCAGCGTGGACACGATGGGCCGAAATGGCCTCCTTCTGCGCTGTAAATCTCTATGTTGCTATGTTTCTATAAGCTGGAGATGTAGTTAACCCCCTTTTGAGCTTATTTTTGCCCAGGTGGCACAAATTCTCGAACGCTCTCGCCCCATTAGCAGAGAAATTCTCTCACCTGTCTGCTTACTCTGGAGAATCTCATACCCCAGCAATTTCCATTATTGGAAGTCTTTTCTATATGAAGCCACTTCATTTGCCTGAAGTTTTTGCAGGCCATTGGTTGTCTGGACCCACGCCCAGAGATTGAATCACAGCAGATTTGAATTTTCTTGATTGTTATATATTTCCATTAGTCCAGTGTAAACAAGAACACTTTCAATCAAACTTTGGCCACGATTTTACTAACCGCGGCGGGTCCGTGACGGTTGACATCGGTGGCAGGTCCTGACCCTGCTGCTGGCTCCATCCCGGCCTCTGAAATGAATTTTCCTTGATAGGGCTTGTTCGACCCACCCAGTGTGTTTGCCAGCCAATTAGAGGAAACAGGTCTGGTGACATCATTTGATGATAAAGGGAAATTTATTTGGATAGTTGTGCTTCACTGTTCTACAGCATTGCGGTATTGTAAACATTGACAAGTACTGTACAAAGGCACAGGATTTCACCCAGGCTCTCCCATGACTCCCTCCAGATGCTTATGCAGGGAGACACAGCAGGCAGGTAGGTCCTCTTCCCTTCCCAAGGGCAGAAGAAACCTCCCCAGGAGATCAACGCAGCCTGGTTACACATTGCACAGGAGGACACAAGCAGGGATGTAGTCAGGAGGACCTGGGTGCAGTGCCGCAAACGTTTCAATTATCTCAGTAGATCACAAAATGTTAGTACAAAGCCACGCTCAACCTCACCCGGCTGTGCCTCTCACCACATCCCCATCGCTCTGCCTTCCCTACCCCACTCCTGCACATTCTTACTCACACCAACTTACCTTGCACCCCCACCCATTCCTCTCTATCTACATTATCACATCCCCATCTCACAAGGGTAGGAAATTGAGTGTTTTATGCAATGTTCATGTAAAATTTCTGTTAATGTGGTGTCAAACATTGAAACATTTATTTTGAATACTGCATTCTTGGACAGATTTGTGTGCACCTTGGAAGTGGCTTAGTGAGTTGCAGTGAATGGCGAGACATAAGGGTAACCCCCACAATGGCGATGAGTGTGAAAGTAATGGCTTGGGCATTGTATGGATACTTTATAATGTTGGTGTGGGATGGTGCCAAACTGGCACATCATGTGGCAGCCAGGGTGTACAGCATCAAGTGAAGAAAATTTGGGCATGGTGAGGCTATCCCTGGCCTCCAGGGCAGCAATGCGACCGGGTGCTGATGCCCTCTGTTCTGTGCAGCATTACGTGATTGCAGAGAAGGTTGATGGTATTATTATTAATGTTGCTGGTGTACCTGATGCTGTTGGTGTTGGGGCTGACCGTGGTAGGATTCTGAGGACCAAGGTGAGAGAGTATAAAGAGTACACATGCCGATGGAATAGATGGCAGGTGAAGTAGAGAAACGATCTGTCAATGGTGCGACAGGTAGTGAGATCAGACTGGATGGAGACTTGTGTAAAGACTTGCAGCATGGTGAATCTGTTGTGCAACTGCAGTGAGAAAGAGTTTGTGGCTGAGGGAAGATATCTCTGTAAGGTGGGAGCTTTTACTATACATTTGAAGCTGTCAACTCAACAGCTGATTCAATGGCAGTGAACTCCCGCCTCAGCTTGAGAGATGTGTTCCACGACCAGCATGAACCCTGTGGGCAAACCATCAAATGCAGAAGGTGAGCTGAATTTCATCCTTAAGTGGCTCTAAATAAGCCACAAATTACCTGGATTGGGTCACTCGCTGTGAATTCGCCACTGCGTGTCAGATCTGCTCAGTGTTGACAGACCCAACATTGGGGAAAGACACTTGGTGGCAAGTTCATAATGGGGTCCCGATGGGCTGGAGAAAAAAACACTTTCCCACCAGAACCACCATTAACAACAACAACAACTTGTATTTATATAGCGTCTTTAACATAGTAAAATATTGCAAGGCACTTCACCGGATTATTATGAAACAAAAAAATTTCACACTGAGCCACATAAGGAGAAATTAGGGCAGGTGACCAAAAGCTTGGTCAAAGAAGTAGGTTTTAAGGAGCGTCTTAAAGGAGGAAAGAGAGGTGGAGAGGTTTAGGCAGGGAATTCCAGAACTTAGGGCCTAGGCAAGAGAGGGCATGGCCACCAATGGTTGAGCGATTATAATCAGGGATGCTTAAGAGGGCAGAATTAGAGGAGCACAGATATCTCAGGGGGTTGTGGAGCTGGAGGAGATTACAGAGATAGGGAGGGACAAGATAATGCAGGGATTTGAAAACAAGGATGAACATTTTGAAATCGAGGCATTGCTTAACCGGGAGCCAATGTAGGTCAGCGAGCACAGGGGTGATGGATGAGTGGAACTTGGTTCGAGTTAGGACACGGGCAACCGAATTTTGGATCATCTCAAGTTTACGTGGGGTAGACTGTGGGAAGGCAGCCAAGAGCACATTGGAATAGTCAAGTCTAGAGGTAACAAAGGCATGGATGAGGGTTTCAGCAGCGGATGAGCTGAGGTAACGGCGGAGACGGGCATTGTTACAGAGGTGGAAATAGGCGGTTTTAGTTATGCTGCGGATATGTGGTCGGAAGCTCATTTCAGGGTCAAATATGACGCCAAGGTTGCAAACAGTGGGGTTCAGCCTCAGACTGATATTAGGGAGAGGGATGGAATCACTGGCTAGGGAACGGAGTTTTTGGTGAGAACCAAAAACAATAGCTTCGGCCTTCCCAATATTTAATTGGAGAAAATTTCTGCTCATTCAATACTGGATGTCGGACAAGCAGTCTGACAATAGTGAGACCGTGGAGGGGTCAAGAGAAGTGGTAGTGAGGTAGACCTGGGTGTCATCAGATTATATGTGGAAACTGACGCTGTACTTTCAGATGATGTCGCCAAGGGGCAACATGTAGATGAGAAATAGGAGGGGGCCAAGGATAGATTCTTGGGGGACTCCAGAGGTAATGATGCGGGAGCAGGAAGAGAAGCCGTTGCAGGAGATTTTCTGGCTGTGATTAGATGGATAAGAATGGAACCAGGCGAGTGCACTCCCACCCAGCTGGATGATGGTGGAGAGGCATTGGAGAAGGATGGAGTGGTCAACCGTGTCAAAGGCTGCAGACAAGTCAGGAAGGACGAGGAGGGATAGTTTGCCTTTGTCACAGTCACAAAGGATATAATTTGTGATTTTGATAAGAGCCGTTTCAGTACTGTGACAGGGGCAGATACCTGATTGGTAGGATTCAAACATGGAGTTGCGGGAAAGGTGAGCACGGATTTGGGAGATGACAACATGTTCAAGGACTTTAGAGAGGAAAGGAAGGTTGAAGATGGGTCGGTAGTTTGCAAGGATATAGGGGTTGCTAGTAGGATTTTTGAGAAGAGGGGGGATGATGGGAGATTTGAGGGAGAGGGGGACAGTACCTGAGGAGAGAGAACCATTAACAATGTCAGCTAACATGGAAACCAGAAAAGGAAGTTGGGTGGTCAGCAGTTTGATGGGAATGGGTTCAACGGACATGATTTTTATGGCACGACAGTTGCAAGAAAAATGCAGGGAGCAGCACCAACCCTTGTACATGGCCTTCTTTGACCTTACAAAGGCCGATGACACTGTCAACCGCGAGGGACTATGGAGTGTCTTCCTCTGTTTCGGCTGCCCCCCAAAAGTTTGTCACCATTCTCCACCTGCTCCACGACGACATGCAAGCCGTGATCCTGATCAATGGATCCATTACAAACCCAATCCACATCCAGACCGGGGTCAAGCAGGGCTGCGTCATCATCGTGCCAACCCTCTTCTCAATCTTCTTCGCTGCAATGCTCTACCACACACTCAACAAGCTCCCCGCTGGAGTGGAATTAAACTACAGAACCAGTGGGAACCTGTTCGACCTTCGTCATCTCCGGGCTAGATCCAAGACCATCCCAACCTCTGTCGTCGAACTACAGTACGCGGACGACGCCTGCGTCTGCCTACATTCAGAAACTGAACTCCAAGTCATAGTTGTCATGTATGTAACCATCATGCAACGGTAATCTTCATGTAACTGTAACCTTCATGCAACTCCTGTACACTGTACTTATACTCTAGAAATGCACACCCTGACCTTGTGGGAGACACTCCTCACCTGGGTTTCCAGGTATAAAAAGGAAGGTCCCACCCAGGGTCAGACTCCTTGGTCCTGGGAATAAAGGTTAAGATCACGTCGTGACTGTGTTTGCAGTACATACCTCGTGTGAGTTTGTTGTACGGTGCAGGGACACCACATTTGGCGACGAGAAACGGGAATCATCAAACCACGAGGATGGCCACAGGTAGCACAGAGGAACACTACTGTATGGGTGAGGACTGGGACAACTTTGTGGAAAGACTCCAACAGAGCTTTGTCACGAAGGACTGGCTGGGAGCGACAGCGGCTGACAAGCGGAGGGCGCATCTACTGACCAGCTGCGGACCACAGACGTATGCGCTGATGAAAGATCTGCTCGCACCCCAAAAGCCATCGGACAAGTCCTTTGAAGAGCTCAGCCAGCTGATCAGTGAGCATCTCAAGCCGGCGAGTAGCGTACACATGGCCCGGCACCGGATCTACACACACCGACATTGGGAGGGACAATACATCTCGAACTTCGTTGTGGACCTGCGATGCTTGGCCAGTCTCTAAGTTCACAGACGTCTGCAGCGGGAAAATGTTAAGGGACTTTTTCATTGAGGGCATTAATCATGCCGGGATTTTCAGGAAGCTCATAGAGGCCAAGGACTTGACTTTAGAAGGAGCGGTGTTGATAGCTCAGACCTTCATGGCAGGGGAAGAGGAGACCAAGCTAATTTACGCGCGCAGATCTGGTCCCAACGTGGCGATGGACCAGGGAGTTAACATTGTGAACGCGGCTAGGAACCCCGCAGGCAGGCAAGGGCATTTCGAAACTGCCCAGGCAGCAACAGACACTAGGGTGGGCCCGCAACAGGGACAATGGAAAGGGGATCGGAAATTCACGCCATCTCGGACAATGCGTCCCGCGATGGGACCATTAACATCCACCATCAGAGTGCTTAGAAACAACCAAATGGGCAATCAGAGAGGAATGCCTGGTAACAGTCCCTTTGTTAACAACAATCTCAGCTCGGCCTGGAGATGTGGGGGTAGAAATACTGCGAAAAGCTGCAGGTTCCAGCAATTTACCTGTAGGATTTGTAACGTCAGTGGACACTTGGCCAGGATGTGCAAAAAGGCTGTGGCGAGGCTAATCTGTGAGACAGAGGAACCAGACGAGGGGTCTGCAATGCAGGATGATGCCTGGGGAAAAGCCATGGATGCTGAAGTTCGGCGGGTTCACGTGGCTGACATCCACAGCTCATACACTAAAACGCCACCCATGATGATGAAAGTTTTATTGAATGGCATCCCGGTGAGCATGGAGCTGGATACAGGAGCTAGCCAGTCACTTATGAGCGCCCAACAATTTGAGAGACTATGGCCACAGAGAACTAGCAGGCCCAAACTGGAACACATTGACACGCAGCTACGGACGTATACCAAAGAGATCATCCCAGTGCTAGGCAGTGCAAACTTGGTGGTAACACATAATGGATCACAGAACCAGCTGCCACTCTGGATCGTCCCGGGAAATGGTCCCATGCTCTTGGGGAGGAGTTGGCTAGCCGAGATGAATTGGAAATGGGGGGATGTGCACACCATTTCATCTGTGGAGCGAAGTTCATGCTCACAGGTCCTACAAAAATTCGGGTCACTGTTTCAACCCGGTGTCGGAACGTTCAAGGGCACTAAAGTAGTGATACGCATCACTCCAGACACCAGACCAGTGCACCACAAAGCCAGAGCTGTGCCATATGTGATGCATGAGAAAATTGAAAGTGAATTGGACAGGCTGCTCAGAGAGGGCATAATTTCGCCCGTTGAATTCAGCGACTGGGCAAGTCCCATCGTTCCTGTCCTTGAAGCAGATGGCTCGGTCAGGATTTGTGGCAACTACAAAGCCACCATCAACCAAGTGTCGCTGCAAGACCAATACCCGCTCCCGAGATCGGAGGATCTTTTTGCCACGCTGGCAGGTGGCAAGCTGTTCACTAAGCTGGACCTGACTTCGGCCTACATGACTCAGGAACTGGCTGAAGAATCCAAGCTTCTGACCACCATAACGAGTCACATGGGATTATTTATCTACAACAGGTATCTGTTTGGCATTCGTTCGGCGGCAGCTATCTTTCAGCGGAACATGGAACACTTGCTCAAATCCATTCCTGGAACAATCGTATTCCAAGACGACATTCTTATAATGGGTCGAGACACCGAGGAACACCTCCACAACCTGGAGGAGGTGCTACGCCGACTGGACCGGGTAGGCTTGCGACTGAAAAAGGCCGAGTGTGTGTTTTTGGCCCCAGAGGTCGAGGTTTTGGGCAGGAGGGTTGCTGCAGACAGGATCCGGCCCACTGAAGCAAAAACGGAGGCGATCCGCCAAGCGCCCAGGCCTGGCAACATGTCAGAGTTGCGATCATTCCTGGGACTTTTGAACTATTTCGGGAACTTTCTGCCGAACTTAAGCACATTGTTGGAGCCGTTACACATGCCCCTGCGTAAAGGTTGTGAATGGCTTTGGGGGGACTGTCAAGAACGGGCTTTCAATAAGGCGAGGAACCTGCTGTGTTCTAACAAACTGTTGACTTTGTATGACCCCTGTAAAAAACTGGTTTTAACGTGCGATGCATCGTCCTACGGGGTTGGGTGTGTGTTGCAGCAGGGTAATGGTGATGGCCGACTCCAACCGGTGGCTTATGCCTCCAGCTCACTCTCCCAGGCAGAGCGTGGATACGGCATGGTCGAAAAGGAAGCACTCGCTTGTGTTTACGATATGAAAAAGATGCACCAGTATCTTTTCGGTAGATGGTTCGAGCTAGAGACGGACCACAAGCCGTTAACATCCCTGTTGTCCGACAGCAAGGCTGTCAATGCCAATGAGTCAGCTCGCATACAGCGATGGGCTCTCACGCTGGCTGCATATGACTACAACATACAGTACTGGCCAGGCACCGAAAATTGCGCTGACACGCTCAGCAGGCTCCCACTGGCCACCACCGAGGGGGCAACGGTGCAAAGCGCTGAGATGATCATGGCCGTTTGAGGCTTTTGACACCACAGGCTCTCCCATCACAGCCCGCCAGATCAAACTCTGGACCAACAGAGACTCCCTCCTATCTATGATAAAGAAATGTGTCCTGACTGGGGATTGGGCGCCTGCACACAGGGCGTGCCCCGAGGAGGTCAGACCGTTTCAGAGACGGATGGATGAGCTCTCCGTCCAAGCCGACTGCCTGCTATGGGGCAGCCAGGTAGTCATGCCCCAGAAAGGCAGGGAACTCCACAGCGAGCACTCTGGCATTGTGTTAATGAAGGCCATTGCCCGGTCACATGTATGGTGGCCGGGGATTGACTCAGACCTGGAACACTGGGTTCGCAGGTGCACGACATGTGCCCAGCTGGGCAATACCCCCAGTGAGGCCCCACTCAGCCTGTGGTCCTGGCCCACCAGGCCATGGTCACGTATTCATGTAAACTATGCGGGCCCGTTCACGGGGAAAATGTTCCTGATCGTTGCCGATGCATACTCGAAATGGATCGAGTGCATCATATTAAACTCGTGCACGACATCCATCACCATGGAGAGTCTGCGTACGGTTTTCGCGACCCACGGCTTGCCGGACATCCTGGTCAGTGACAATGGCCCGTGTTTCACCAGCCATGAATTCCAGGAGTTTATGTCGGGCAATGGTATCAAACATGTCCGGACAGCGCCGTTCAAGCCGGCTTCCAATGGCCAGGCGGAACGTGCGGTCCAAGTCATTAAAACAGGGCATGCTACGCATCCAAGGACCCTCCCTTCAGTACCGCCTATCACGTCTCCTGCTGGCCTACAGGTCCCGCCCGCACTCGCTCACGGGAGTCCTGCCAGCGGAACTCCTCATGAAACGCACGCTTAAAACGCGGCTGGCCCTCATTCACCCAGCCCTGGCAGACATTGTTGAGGGCAAGCGCCAGTCCCAAACCAAGTTCCATGATCGAAACTCAAGGGGGAAGTGTATAGAAATGGATGACCAGGTATTTGTTCTTAACCATGCTTTGGGACCCAAGTGGCTTGAGGGCACAGTAATTGGCAAAGAAGGGAATAGGGTCATAGTGGTCAGACTAAACAATGGGCAGATATGCCGCAAACACTTGGACCAAGTAAAGAAAAGGTTCAGTATAGACACGGAGGAACCTGAAGAAGAGCATGAGATGTCACCCACACCACTGCCAGTGGATGAGCAACGAGGACAACCCACAGCATGCACAGTCCCTGCGGCCAGCCCGGACAGGCCGGAATCACCTCAGGTGACAGAGACGCATGTCGAGGCTCAGCCACCAGAGTCACAATTGCGGCGCTCCACGAGAGAGCGTCGACCACCTGAAAGACTTAACCTTTGACACAAAAAGACGTAAGGAGGGAGGTGATGTCATGTATGTAACCATCATGCAACGGTAATCTTCATGTAACTGTAACCTTCTGTACACTGTACTTATACCCTAGAAATGCACACCCTGACCACAGGGGGTGAACTTGTGGGAGACACTCCTCACCTGGGTTTCCAGGTATAAAGAGGGAGGTCCCACCCAGGGTCAGACTCCTTGGTCCTGGGAATAAAGGTTAAGGTCATGTAGTGACTGTGTCTGCAGTATATACCTTGTGTGAGTTTGTAGTACGGTGCAGGACACCACAATAGTCAACAGCTTCACTGAGGCATATGAAAGCATGGGTCTTACACTAAACATCTGTAAGACAAAGGTCCTCCACCAACCTGACCCCGCCACACAGCACTGCCCCCGAGTCATCAAGATCCACGGCGGGCCCTGGACAACATGGACCACTTTCCATACCTTGGGAGCCTATTACCAGCAAGGGCAGACATCGATGATGAGGTTCAACACCACCTTCAGTGCGCCAGCGCAGCCTTCGGCCACCTGAGGAAAAGAGTGTTTGAAGATCAGGCCCTGAAATCTGCCACCAAACTCATGGTCTACAGGGCTGTAGTGATACCTGCCCTCTTGTATAGCCCAGAGACATGGACCATATACAGTAGACACCTCAAATCGCTGGAGAAATACCATCAATGATGTCTCCGCAAGATCCTGCAAATACCCTTTGGAGGACAGACACACCAACATTAGCGTCCTCGATCAGGCCAATATCCCCAGCATCGAAGCACTGGCCACACTCGACCAGCTCTGTTGGGCGGGCCACATTGTACACACGCCTAACAAAAGACTCCCAAAGCAAGCATCCTACTCGGAACTCGTACACTGCAAGCGAGCCCAAGGTGGGCAGAGGAAACGTTTCAAGGACACCCTCAAAGCCTCCTTGATAAAATGCAACATCCCCACCGACACCTGGGAATCCCTGGCCAAAGACCGCCCTAAGTGGAGGAAGTGCATCCAGGAGGACGCTGAGCACCTCGGGTCTCGTCGCCGAGAGCATGCAGAAAACAAGCGCAGGCAGCGGAACGAGCGTGCGGAAAACCACCCACCCTTTCCTTCAGCGACTGTTTGTCCCACCTGTGACTGAGACTGTAATTCCCGTATTGGACTGTTCAGTCACCTAAGAACTCACTTTTAGATTGGAAGCAAATCTTGCTCAATTTCGAGGGACTGCCTATGATGATGATGATGATGGGAATAGGGTTAAGAGTGCAGGAAGTGGGTCTCATGGACAGGGTGAACTTGGAGAGGTCATGAGGGGAGATCGGAGAGAAATGGAGAAAGATATGAGGTCAGGGCTAAGACAGGGGGGATCCTTAGAGGAAGCTTGGCCCAGTGGGCTAGGGAAAGGAAGGGAAGTGGCAGAGGCAGCTGAACAGATGATCTCAATCTTAGAGACAAAGACATCCATGAGCAGTTCACACTTATTGTTAGAGGTGAGGATGGAGACTGGGGAGAGGTGTTTGAAAAGACGGTTAGCAGTGGAGAATTGAAACCGGGGTTTATCTTTGCATCCAGAATGCCAGTAAGCAATTTTGGCAGACGAGAGCAGGACCTGATAATGCTTTATGTGGTCCAGCCAAATCTGACGGTGAATGGCTAAACCAGTCGTCCACCATATCTGTTCAAGTCTGTGTCCCTTGGACATAAGGGAGCGAAGATAAGGGCTGTACCAGGGGGAACGGCCAGGGTGAGAGAGAGTATTGTTTTAATAGGGACTAGGGCGTCATCATCATCATCATAGGCAGTCCCTCAGAATCGAGGAAGACATGCTTCCCCTCCAAAAGTGCGTTCTCAGGTGACTGAATAGTCCAATACGAGAATTACGGTCTCTGTCACAGGTGGGACAGACAGTCATTGGAGGGAAGGGTGGATGGGGAGCCTGGTTTGCCGCATGCTCTTTCTGCTGCCTGCGCTTGTTTTCTGCATGCTTTCGGCGACGAGACTCAAGGTGCTCGGTGCCCTCCCGGATACTCTTTAGTGACTCCCAGGTGTCGTTGGGGATGTTGCACTTTATCAAGGAGGCTTTGAGGGTGTCCTTGAAACATTTCCTCTGCCCAACTGGGGCTCGCTTGCCAAGTAGGAGTTCCGAGTAGAGCGCTTGCTTTGAGAGTCTTGTGTCCAGCATACGGACAATGTGGCCCACCCAACGGACTGAAGATGGTGGTGAGGGTGTGGTTGAGCAGATCGGTAGCTGCAGAAATGTCATGGTGATTGGAGGGTGAAAGGCTGGACAGTTGGGAATTCATAAGTGCAGTTACAAGAGAGTTGGGAGAGAGTTTTTTCCAGGGGCGGACCCAGAAGGAGGTAGGGTTGGCAGCGGGTGGAAGGGAGGTATGGGTGGAGAGCGATACAAAGAAGTGGTCAGAGATGGCCTTATCTGCGATTGACACGATGGGAGTACAAGGCCACGAGAGATGGCAAGGTCGAGGGGATGTCCGTGAATATGGGTAGGTGAGTTTACATGGAGGGAGAGATTAAGGGAGGATAGGAGGCTAGTGAACTCAGAGGAGAGAGAGCATGATGAATTGAGATGGAGATTCAAATCACCGAGAATTGGAAGTCGTTAGGTGCAGAAGCTGAGGGAGGAAAGCAATGAAGATATATCGGTAATAGAAATGTTATGGTACTTGTGTGGGCAGTAAAGAATGAGAATTTTAAATGAGAGGTCAGTGGGGTGGAATAAGGTGAGATGCTAAAAGGAGGAAAAAGTGCCGGATGAGTAAGGGGACAGACCAAAGTGTGATTTGCTGATGAGAGCCACACGACCACCACAGCAAGTGGTGGAAGGTATAACTAGGTGGGATGGTTTCATTTAAGGTTAAGGTGTCACCACCCCTCAACCAAGTTTCCATCAGGGCCATGATGTCGATGCAATCATCCACGATAAGCTTGTGGATGGCAAGGGCCTTGTTCGCAAGCGAAAGGACATTCTGAAGGAGGATGCAGAGAGGGTCGGTGATGGCTGCTCCACTGCCTGCGTCCACTGGGTCAGTGCTGGGGGGGGTGGGGGGGTGAGTTGAAGGGGGAGGAGATTGGCAAGATTAGCCCCCAGTGGCTATGCTGGGTGGGAAGGTCGGCGAGATAGTAGGACGAGTCAGTTGGGGTTGCTGCTCATAAGGAGGCAGCAACAAATGCCTCAATGGGCCCTTCAGAGGATGGCAAGAGAGGCACAGAGGGAAGCTGTAGGCTTATCTGAGAGGGAGTCAAGCCTGGGACAGCAGCAGGAGTGTAGGAAGGTCGAAAAGTAATGAAGGATTGGGGTAGGGATTTGGGAGGGCAGTGTATCCGAGACAGGAGAAATGAAAGGAGGCATGACGACAGGAGAGAGTGGTCAGGAAGGGATAGAGAGAAAAGGAAAAGAGGGGTATTAAGTGGAAAAGTATTGAATGACTCGGGTCCAGAGCGGCAGCCAAATTGCGCACGCGAATTGACATGGGAAAAGCTCAGGTTACATTGGCCTGTTTACATTTAGTAATTAATGGGATACAATAGTCTGGAGACCAAGGTCAAAGTCAGAGGTCCCATGGAAGGACAAAGCTGACATACACAGAATGGGGCCGGCACGGAGCATCGACAAACCACTGTCCAAAGCAGGTGAGTGAAGTCCAAAAGCTATTTGAAGGATAGAGAATTCGAGGATCGAGGATGGGGGTTGTTGCCTTGGGAAAGAGTCGATAGCGGTGCTGAAGGATGATGGCGAAGTTGATGCAAGTTGGAGATCATCGTAGATCATTGCAGCGGAGAAAAAGTAAAATCAAAGCCAGTGACCAGCAAAGTTGAAAACCGGTAGAACAAGTCATCGACAGCAAGTGAAGCAGCAGCTGCTAGCTAGAAGCCAGCAGAGCTGAAAAACCAATAGAACCAGTTCAGCAAAGACACAGCCCCAGTTAAAAGATAAAAAAAATCTTTAGTAACAGAGATGGAGAAACAGCAGGTAAGTCTAATAGTATAATCCATTGTAGTCCAGTGCAGAAATGTAGTGGTGCAATCCAGTGTGGTTCAAAGCAGAAATGTAATCTGGATATCCAGATAATTCCAAGAGATCGGAAACCTATTTGACAAAAGAATTCAGCATCAAAGACTTGAAGTGACTGAAAACAGAGCAAAGCCACAGCCGATGAGTCAAACAGTGTAGTCTGTAAAGCAACGAAGTCCTGTTCGCAAGTAATCCAGTGATGGAAATCAAATTTTTTCAGAGATCCAGCAGTTGAATAAGAACATAAGAATTAGGAACAGGAGTAGGCCATCTCGTCCCTCGAGCCTGCTCCGCCATTCAAAAAGATCATGGCTGATCTGGCCGTGGACTCAGCTCCACTTACATGCCCGCTCCCCATAACCCTTAATTCCCTTATTGGTTAAAAATCTATCTATCTGTGATTTGAATACATTCAATGAGCTAGCCTCAACTGCTTCCTTGGGCAGAGAAGTCCACAGATTCACAACCCTCTGGGAGAAGAAATTCCTTCTCAACTCGGTTTTAAATTGGCTCCCCCGTATTTTGAGGCTGTGCCCCCTAGTTCTAGTTTCCCCGACCAGTGGAAACAACCTCTCTGCCTCTATCTTGTCTATCCCTTTCATTATTTTAAATGTTTCTATAAGATCACCCCTCATCCTTCTGAACTCCAACAAGTAAAGACCCAGTCTACTCAATCTATCATCATAAGGTAACCCCCTCATCTCCGGAATCAGCCTCGTGAATCGTCTCTGTACCCCCTCCAAAGCTGGTATATCCTTCCTTAAGTAAGGTGACCAAAACTGCACGCAGTACTCCAGTTGCGGCCTCACCAATATCCTGTACAGTTGCAGCAGGACCTCCCTGCTTTTGTACTCCATCCCTCTCGCAATGAAGGCCAACATTCCATTCGCCTTCCTGATTATCTGCTGCACCTGCAAACTAACTTTTTGGGATTCATGTACAAGGACCCCCAGGTCCCTCTGCACCGCAGCATGTTGTAATTTCTCCCCATTCAAATAATATTCCCTTTTACTGTTTTTTTTTTCCAAGGTGGATGACCTCACATTTTCCGACATTGTATTCCATCTGCCAAACCTTAGCCCATTCGCTTAACCTATCTAAATCTCTTTGCAGCCTCTCTGTGTCCTCTACACAACCCGCTTTCCCACTAATCTTTGTGTCATCTTCAAATTTTGTTACACTATACTCTGTCCCCTCTTCCAGGTCATCTATGTATATTGTAAACAGTTGTGGTCAAAGCACCGATCCCTGTGGCACACCACTAACCACCGATTTCCAACCCGAAAAGGACCCATTTATCCCGACTCTCTGCTTTCTGTTAGCCAGCCAATTCTCGATCCATGCTAATACATTTCCTCTGACTCCGCGTACCTTTATCTTCTGCAGTAACCTTTTGTGTGGCACCTTATCGAATGCCTTTTGGAAATCTAAATACACCAAATCCATCGGTACACCTCTATCCACCATGCTCGTTATATCCTCAAAGAATTTCAGTATATTAGTTAAACATGATTTCCCCTTCATGAATCCATGTTGCGTCTGCTTGATTGCACTATTCCTATCTAGATGTCCCGCTATTTCTTCCTTAATGATAGCTTCAAGCATTTTCCCCACTACAGATGTTAAACTAACCGGCCTATAGTTACCTGCCTTTTGTCTGCCTCCTTTTTTAAACAGAGGCGTTACAATAGCTGCTTTCCAATCCGATGGAACTTCCTCAGAGTCCAGAGAATTTTGGTAGATTATAACGAATGCATCTGCTATAACTTCCGCCATCTCTTTTAATACCCTGGGATGCATTTCATCAGGACCAGGGGACTTGTCTACCTTGAGTCCCATTAGCCTGTCCAGCACTACCCCCCTAGTGATGGTGATTGTCTCAAGGTCCTCCCTTCCCACATTCCCGTGACCAGCAATTTTTGGCATGGTTTTTGTGTCTTCCACTGTGAAGACCAAAGCAAAATAATTTTTAAGGTCTCGGCCATTTCCGCATTTCCCATTATTAAATCCCCCTTCTCATCTTCTAAGGGACCAACATTTACTTTAGTCACTCTCTTCCGTTTTATATATCGGTAAAAGCTTTTACTATCTGTTTTTATATTTTGCGCAAGTTTACTTTCGTAATCTATCTTTCCTTTCTTTATTGCTTTCTTAGTCATTCTTTGCTGTTGTTTAAAATTTTCCCAATCTTCTAGTTTCCCACTAACCTTGGCCACCTTATACGCATTGGTTTTTAATTTGATACTCTCCTTTATTTCCTTGGTTATCCACGGCTGGTTATCCCTTCTCTTACCGCCCTTCTTTTTCACTGGAATATATTTTTGTTGAGCGCTATGAAAGAGCTCCTGAAAAGTCCTCCACTGTTCCTCAATTGTGCCACCGTTTAGTCCTTGTTTCCAGTCTACTTTAGCCAACTCTGCCCTCATCCCACTGTAGTCCCCTTTGTTTAAGCATAGTACACTCGTTTAAGACACTACTTCCTCACCCTCAATCTGTATTACAAATTCAACCATACTGTGATCACTCATTCCGAGTAGATCTTTTACTAGGAAATCGTTTATTTTTCCTGACTCATTACACAGGACCAGATCTAAGATAGCTTGCTCCCTTGTAGGTTCTGTGACATACTGTTCAAAGAAACAATCCCGTATGCATTCTATGAATTCCTCCTCCAGGCTACGCCGTGCGATTTGATTTGACCAATCGATATGTAGGGTAAAATCCCCCATGATTACTGCCGTTCCTTTTTCACATGCCTCCATTACTCCCTTGATTATTGTCCACCCCACCGTGAAGTTATTATTTGGGGGCCTATAAACTACGCCCACCATTGACTTTTTCCCCTTACTATCTCTAATCTCCACCCACAATGATTCAACATTTTGTTCATTAGAGCCAATATCATCTCTCACAACTGCCCTGATATCATCCTTTATTAACAGAGCTACCCCACCTCCTTTCCCTTCTTGTCTATCCTTCCGAATTGTCAGACCCCAGTGAGAACAAAGACACACCGGGGGACAGCAGTGGGCTCTGCAGGGATACCTTTAAAGAACCACTGCTCTCACCGCACACTGAGATCCACACTCAATGCCACCACATCCATGCTCTCGATCTCTCCCTTCAGCATCACTGACTCATGCTATTTCTAAGCTGTCATAGTCTACAGTTTCATTTCATCCTTCGCCTCATCTGGCACTTGAACCATAAACGTTTTTTCCTTCCTTTCAGGTGTCAAGGATCGTAAGCTTCATCAATTCTTGGACACCAACGCCCCTCCAGAACCACCTTCTCCTTCTCTTCCCTTTGTTCTCTCCCCCTGCCGTGTTTTCACGATCCGCTCTGACCTTCCCCTCTCTGACCCCAAATGATCAGTCCTCAGCAAAAGCCTGAGCTTCATACCCTTACGCCCCCACCTCAATGAATTTTGAGCTCGGCACGATGCTGAGTTCTTTTTCCGTCACCTTCGCCTTCGTGCCCACTTCTTGGGCTAGAAATCTTCCCCCGCACAGCTGACCCTTTCTCCCGTTTTCAGAATTCTCGCTCTACCTGGAAACCTCCCTCTGGCCTCTTACCCTCTCTCGATCTTTTCATTGTGAACTGCCAATGGGACATCGGCCGTCTCAATTTCTCTGTTCCTTTCACTCACTCCAACCTACATCCCTCTGAACTTCCAACACTCCGCTCACTCAGATCCAACCCCAACTTTGTTATTAAACCTGCTGACCAGGGTGGCGCTGTAGTTGTTTGGCGAACCGACCTCTACCTTGCAGAGACTGATCACCAACTCTCTGACACCTCCTCCTAACTCCCCTTGGACCATGACCCCACTGCCGAACATCAAGCCATCATTTCCCACACCGTCACTAACTTCATCTCCTCTGGAGATCTTCCCTTCAGAGCCACCAACCTCATAGTTCCCCAACCCTGCACAGCTCGCCTCCTTGTCACGATCCACAAACAGGACTGCTCTGGTAGACCCATCGTTTCAGCCTGTTCTTGCCCCATGGAATGGATTTCTTCCTATCTCGACTCTATTTTTCTCCCCTTGTCCAATCTCTTCTCACCTACATCGACGACTCCTCCGACGCCTTCCGTCACTTTAACAGTTTCCAGTTTCCCGGCCCCAACCGTCTCATTTTCACTATGGACGTCCAATCCCGCTACACTTCCATCCCCAACCAGGATGGCCTGAGGATGCTCCGCTTCTTCCTTGAGCTGAGGTCCAACCAGTCCCCATCCACCACCACCCTCCTCCACCTGGCTGAACTTGTTCTCACATTGAACAACTTCTCCTTTGACTCCACTCACTTCCTCCAAATTAAAGGTGCTGCTATGGGAACCCCCACATGGCTCCTAGCTATGCCAGCGTTTTTGTGGGATATGTGGAACATTCTTTGTTTCAGTCCTGCTCGGATCCCCTCCCTCACCTCTTTTTCCGGTACATTGATGACTGTATCAGTGCCGTTTCCTGCTCTCGCCCTGAACGAGAAAATTTCATTCACTTTGCATCTAATTTCCACCCTTCCCTCACCTTCACATGGTCCACCTCCGACTCTTCCCTTCCTTCCTCGACTTCTCTGTCTCCATTTCTGGGGCTAGGCGATTGACAAACATTCACTATAAGCCCACTGACTCCCACAGCTACCTGGACTACACTTCCTCCCACCCTGCATCCTGTAAGGACTCCATTCCATTCTCCCAGTTCTTCTATCTCTGTCGCATCAGTTTTGATGACGCCACCTTCCATACCTCTGATATGTCTTCCTTTTCCTCACCCGAGGATTTCCCTCCACCATGGTTAACATGGCCCTCGACCGTGTCCATTCTATTTCCCGCACTTCTGCTCTCACCTCTTCCCCTCCCTCCCAGAACCATGACAGGGTTCCCTCACCTTTCACCCCCACCAGCTTCCACATTCAACGGATCATCCTCCAACATTTCCGCCACTTCCAACGTGATCCCACCACCACTCCCCTCTCGGTATTCCGAAGGGACCACTCCCTCCACGACACCCTGACCACTCCTCAATCACCCCCTAGCACCCCCTCCCCTTCCCACGGCATCGTCCCGTGCAACCGCAGAAGTGGCAACACCTGCCTTTTCCACGGTCCAAACACTCCTTCCAGGTGAAACAGCGATTTAATTGTACTTCTTTCAATTTAGTATACTGTATTCGCTGCTCATGATGCAGTCTCCTCTACATTGGGGAGAACAAGCGTAGATTGGGTGACCACTTTGCAGAGCATCTCCGTTCAGTCCGCAAGCATGACCTCGAGCTTCCAGTTGCCTGTTACTTTCATTTTCATCTCCACCTCCACTCTGATCTCTCCATCCTCGGCCTCCAAAGAAATGCAATGCAAGCTCGAGGAACAGCACCTCATCTTTCGTTTAGGCACTTTACAGCCTTCTGGACTCAACATCAAGTTCAACTATTTCAGACCATAACCTCTGCCCATATTTTTTTTCCTTTTTTTTGAACAAACCAGACCTTTTTTTCCCCATAGCAGCTGGTGATGATTCCACCATTCACACCCGATCTAGACTCATCTTTTGTTCCTTAACTCATCCCATTACCATTTCATTTTTTCCATCATCCCTTTTGTCTCTTAATCTCTTCTGCCTTCCATCGTTCCCTTTTGTTCTTTTCTCCCCTCCCCCTTTCACTGCCCCACACTTCCTTAGTTACATCTTAGAAATATAGAAAATAGGTGCAGGAGTAGGCCATTCGGCCCTTCGAGCCTGCACCGCCATTCAATATAATCATGGCTGATCATGCAACCTCAGTACCCCACCCCTGCCTCCATACCCCCCTGATCCCTTTAGCCGTAAGGGCCACATCTAACTCCCTTTTGAATATGTCCAACGAACTGGACTCAACAACTTTCAGTGGTAGAGAATTCCACAGGTTCACAACTCTCTGGGTGAAAAAGTTTCTCCTTATCTCGGTCCTATATGACTTACCCCTTATCTTTAGACTGTGACCCCTGGCTCTGGACTTCCCCAACATCGGGAATATTCTACCTGCATCTAACCTGTCCAGTCCAACAGAATTTTATAAGTTTCTATGAGATCCCCTCTCATTCTTCTAAATTCCAGTGAGTATAAGCCGAGCCGATCCAGTCTTTCCTCATATGTCAGTCCTGCCATCCCGGGAATCAGTCTGCTGAACCTTCGCTGCACTCCCTCAATAGCAAGCATGTCCTTCCTCAGATTAGGAGACCAAAATTGCACGCAATACTCAAGGTGTCATCTCACCAAGGCCCTGTACAACTGTAGTAACACCTCCATTCACCTAACCTGGCCAAGTCCCCCTGCAGCCTCTTAGTATCCTCCTCACAGCTCGCACTGCCACCCAGCTTAGTGTCATGGAATCTTGGAGATATTATCTACAATTCCTTCGTCTAAATCATTAATGTATATTGTAAATAGCTGGGATCCCAGCACTGAACCCTGCGGCACCCCACTAGCCACTGCCTGCCATTCTGAAAAGGACCCGTTTATTCCCACTCTTTACTTCCTGTTTGCCAACCAGTTCTCTATCCACGTCAATACATTACCTCCAATACCATGTGCCTTAATTTTGCACACTAATCTCTTGTGTGGGACCTTGTCAAAAGTCTTTTGAATGTCCAAATACACCACATCCACTGGTTCTCCCTTATCCATTCTACTAGTTACATCCTCAAAAAACTCGAAGATTTGTCAAGCATGATTTCCCTTTCATAAATCCATGTTCATTTGGACCGATCCTGTCACTGCTTTCCAGATGCGCTGCTATTACACCTTTAATAATTGATTCCAGCATTTTGTCCATCACCGATGTCAGGCTAACCGGTCTATAATTCCCTGTTTTCTCTCTCCCTCCTTTTTTAAAAAGTGGGGTTACATTAGCTACCCTCCAATCCATAGGAACTGATCCAGAGTCCATGGAATGTTGGAAAATGACCACCAATGCATCTACTATTTCTCGGGCCACTTCTTTAAGTACTCTGGGATGCAGACTATCAGGCCCTGGGGATTTATCGGCCTTCAGTCCCTTCAATTTCCCTAACACCATCTCTTGACTGATAAGGATTTCCTTCAAGTTCCCCCTTCTCGCTAGACCTTTGGTCCCCAAGTATTTTCGGGAGGTTATTCATGTCTTCCTTAGTGAAGACAGAACAAAAGCATTTATTCAATTTGTCTGCCATTTACTTGTTCCCCATTATGAATTCACCTGATTCTGACTGCAAGGGATCTACATTAGTCTTCACGTATCTTTTTCTCTTCACATATCTATAGAAGCTTTTGCAGTCAGTTTTTATGTTCCCTGCAAGTTTCCTCTCATACACTATTTTTCCCCTCCTAATTAAACCCTTAGTCCTCCTCTGCTGAATTCTAAATTTCTCCCAGTCCTCGGGTTTGCTGCTTTTTCTGGCCAATTTATATGCCTCTTCCTTAGATTTAACACTTTTCCTGATTTCCCTTGTTAGCCATGGTTGAGCCACCTTACCTTTTTTATTCTTACACCACACAGGGATGTACAATTGTTGTAGTTCATCCATGTGATCTTTAAATGTCTGCCATTGCCTATCCACTGTCAACCCATTAAGTATTATTCTCCAGTCTATCCTAGCCAATTCACCTCTCATACCATCAAAGTTTCCTTTCTTTAAGTTCAGGACCTTAGTCTCTGAATTAACTGTGTCACTCTCCAGCTTAATGCAGAATTCTACCATATTATGGTCACTCTTCCCCAAGGGGCCCCACACGACCAGATTGCTAATGAATCTTCTTTGTTACATGAGACCCAGTCTAGGATGGCCTGCTCTCTAGTTGGTTCCTCAACATATTGGTCTAGAAAACTATCCCTTATACACTCCAGGAAATCCTCCTCCACAGTATTGCTACCAGTTTGGTTAGCCCAATCAATATGTAAATTTAAAGTCACCAATCCAGTTCTGATGAAGGGTCGCAGATGAAACATTAACTTCATTTCTCTCCACAAATGCTGCTTGACCTGCTGAGATTTCCAGCATTTTCTGTTTTTATTTCAGATTCCAGCATCTGCAGTATTTTGCTTATGGAGTAACTTTAAACTTGTAGTTTGAACTTGTAGTTTGGGCTTTCACTATCAGAAGGAGGGTATCTTAAGCAATGAAAGAAAGGAGATTTGGGGAAGAAAGAGCAAAATGTGGCAATGGATGACCACAGATACAGTTGAAGAGAGAAACAGCTCAGAAAGGAGCTGCCAGCCCAGGAGCTCTCTTGAATCCATGTTATTCGTGCCATCGATCATCGATCGTGCCCACTGCCCCGCTCCCCCCGCGCCCCCCGCAAAATCCTGCCCTTTGTATTTGGTTGCAAAGCTGCAGGAATGACAGATACCAACTCCATTGAATTTATTCATTGAAATTGTATCTGTCATTGTCATTGTTAGAGTCACTTTTATTTATCAAATCCTATTACCAAATGTTTGTGACCTGTCACATTACAATACAGTGAAGTCTTCAGTATGCAAGTTTATAAAACTCCAAAAATGGCTGCAATGGCAAACATTAGTAATCTCCATAGTTGCTGTGGAACATCATGTATTGCCAGCATATCTGTGCAAAGAGGCCACCAAATAGGAATAAAAACAGAAAATACTGTAAATCTCAGCAGGTCAGGCAGCATCTGTGGAGAGGAAGCAGAGTTAACGTTTCGGGTCGATGACCCTTCATCAGAATCTAATAGGAACACCGCTGGAAAATTATGGAATCAGAAAGCAATTCAAATGCAAACCAGGTTTCTGTTTCTTCTGCTTATTATTAAAAATGATACATTTTCCAATGCATGTCAGCAAAGGGATTATGAAGGGCAGCAATAAAAAAAACATTCAGCGGAACAAGAGCACTTGCTGTGAGCAATTACAGCTCAATGATTTATTTTCTAAGTCAAGGCAACCCTTTAATAAACTATGTTGATATAATCGGAGGAAAAGCACAGTGAAATGGTGGAAATCATATGTTACATTTTTCATTTAAGTTTCAGTTGAACAAGCCAAAATATAATTTTCACAAGGTATACTGAATGTGTAAGGGGCAATTTTGACACTCCTTGATCGATGGAAAAGGAGCAAGGGAGCAGTTAGAACATAAGAACATAAGCAATAGGAGCAGGAGAAGACCATATGGCCTCTCGAGCCTGCTCCGCCATTTAATACGATCATGACTGATCCGATCATGGACTCAGGTCCACTTCCCTGCCCGCTGCCCACAACCCCTTATTCCCTTATCGGTTTAGAAATTGTCTATCTCTGTCTTAAATTTATTCAATATCCCGGCTTCCACAACTCTGAGGCAGAGAATTCCACAGATTTACAACCCTCTGAGAGAAGAAATTCCTCCTCATCTCAGTTTTAAATGGGCAGTCCCTCTAAGATTCTAAGATTATGCCCTCTAGTTCTAGTCTCCCCTATCAGTGGAAACATCCTCTCTTCAACCAGCTTGTCAAGCCCCCTCATAATCTTATACGTTTCAATAAGATCACCTCTCATTCTTCTGAATTCCAATGAGTAGAGGCCCAACTTACTTTACCTTTCCTCATAAGTCAAACCCCTCATCTCCGGAATCAACCTAGTGAACCTTCTCTGAACTGCCTCCAAAGCAAGTATATCCTTCTTAAATATAGAAACGAAAACTGCATGCAGTCTTCTAGGTGTGACCTCAACAATAGCCTGTATAACTGCAGCAAGATTTCCCTGCTTTTACACTCCATTCGCTTTGCAATAAAGGCCAAGATTCCATTGGCCTTCCCGATCACTTGCTGTACTGCATACTAACCTTTTTTGTTTCATGCACCAGGATCCCCAGGTCCTGCTGTACTGCAGCACTTTGCAATTTTTCGCCATTTAAATAATAACTTGTTCTTCGATTCTTTCTGCCAAAGTGCATAACTTCACACTTTCCAACATTATACTCCATCTGCCAAATTTTTGCCCACTCACTTAGCCTGTCTGTATCCTTTTGCAAGCCCTCACATATTGCTTTTCCTCCCATCTTTGTATCATCAGCAAACTTGGCTACGTTACACTCGGTCCCTTCCTTCAAGTCGTTAATATAGATTGTAAATAGTTGGAGTCCCAGCGCTGATCCCTGTGGTGCCCCACTAGTTATTGATTGCCAACCCGAGAATGAACCATTTATCCCGACTCTCTGTTTTCTGTTAGTTAGCCAATCCTCTATCCATGTTAATATATTACCCCCACCCCGTGAACTTTTATCTTGTGCAGTAACCTTTTATGTGGCACCTTGTCAAATGCCTTCTGGAAGTTCAAATACACCACATTCACTGGTTCCCCTTTATCCACCCTGCTTGTTACATCCTCAAAGAATTCCAGCAAATTTGTCAAACATGACTTTCCTTTCATAAATCCATGCTGACTCTGCCTGACTGAATTATATTTTTCCAAATGTCCTGCTACTGCTTCTTTAATAATGGACTCCAAAATCTTCCCAACCACAGATGTCAGGCTAACTAGTCTACAGTTTCCTGCTTTTTGTCTGCCTTCTTATTTAAATGGGGGTGTTACATTTGCAGTTTTCCAATCTACTGGGACCTCCCCAGAATCCAGGGAATTTTGGTAAAATGGAGGGACTCCATTTCCCTGTCCCACCAACCTGCAAATTGGTTTTGGTGACAGATGAGCCTGCCGCTGGACTCCACTCCACAGCAGTGAGACCCTTACGATACCACCCAACCCCTCGGACATATCTTGCTACCGATAACCTTAGCAGAGGCCAGTTGGCAGACCCTTGGCCACCCAATTTTTGTCCTTCCTTGCTGGCCAGCTGTGGCTTTCTATCAGTCAGAGCCAAGCAGCTGAGCGGCAGCACTCAAATGAGGCTCGGCAGTTAAAATCTTCCGGGCCTCTGACCCAATGATGCATACTCAGTATAGTGCCCTGTGACTTAGCTCACTAATGTCATTTACTGTAGGATGTGATTGGGAGTAGGGTGCCCATGGCCAGGGTATCTCCCGGGGCCCGAGGCACCCTTAATCCATCCCTGCCCACACTCCAGCGCGAGATTGCCGTTCACTCCCGCTGGCTTCCTGCCAGCAGTTAAAAATGGCCCTGAAGCTGCAGATGTGTTTCTCTAATCCAAAATAATGAAGTCAACTCCTTTCATTGTCATGATGGATGGAAGCAGGATTATCAGTATTACATTTTGTTGTAGATCATTAAGATTAAATCATTTACAGAAATTCTGAAGTGTATTCTTTTGACGACCTTTAAGTAAAAGAACAAAATAAAGAACGTGCATTTATATACTGGCTTTCATGTACTCAGGATGCTCACAGCTGATGAAGTGCAGTTTGATGTGTTGTTACTGTTGTCATGTTGATCGATGTGTCAGCCAGTGTGCACACAGCAAGGTCCCACAAACAGCAATAAGATAATGATCAGTTAATATGTTTTGATGGTGTTGTTTGAGGGATAAATGGTCATCGGGACACCTCAATTGTTCTACTGCAAACAGTACTATATGACCTTTTATGCCCACCTGAACAGGTTGATAAGGCCTTGATTTAAATTCTCATCCAATATGGATGGGGACGGGGGGGGGGGGCACAGTTCCGCTGCGCATCCCTGTATTGGATGTTTTGCCACCCGTTTTATGCATGTAAAATGGGCGTGGCATCAACCACGTTTTAGGCTAACATGTAGAGTCATTCAGACCAAAAGTATAATGCCATTTCATTGTTTTAATTGTTATGGCACTGACCTCAACTTTCCACCCCCAAATGGTATAAATCTGTGGATGAGAAATGGTACTTTAAGGCTGCCGTGCTGATACTTCTGCCTCTTTGGGCAGCGGATCATTGTTGTCCAGATACCAGTTCTTTTGAGAGCTTATTTATCCGCTAGTGTTTTGGACTCATTTTTAAGTAACTCAGGCAAAGTGTTGGAAGAAGCAGCATTTAGTTACTCATGCTTTGAAGGAGGTAAGAATACATATGTAACGTTCTTTTGATTAAGACATGTTACTATAGTTTGTATGTGAAGAAACAGATGTGGTGAAAAAAAACACATTGTTTTGATGGTTAGTTCCATTGATAATTCTTCCTATCATAGCTAATACTCGGGGTGGGGTGGCGGGGTGGGGGGGGCGGCTGGCGGTGAGGAGAAAGATACAGGAGCTTTCAGTCTTTAATCTGGTACATAGTTGTAATACAAAATTGCCAGCTTCATTTCCTTCAAGCTTCTGGACCTATATATGAAAAAGAAACAGATATTCCCTCTGGCAATTAAATTTGAGCTCTCTGTTTTAAAAGAAGGAGTAGCAACAGTAACAGCCTAACAGCCTGGACAGAGGCAATTTCAAGTAAAGGAATATTGCTGGGTAAAGTGAACAAGCTATTCCAGTCTGTTTTTAAATATGCTTATGTCTAATATGGCATAATTTATTGGATAAAGAGAAATAAATAATGTTCACATTCAGGGAAGATAGTACAAAAAGGATACTATATAATTAGTTAGACAGATCATTCTGGGAGTTCCTTTTCCCTGATAGTGCACAGGTTAACTATGTTAAAACAGTGCACAAAGGATTTTTACACAAGCACATTAATCAGTGCACCATCAGAGGAAATGAATCTCCTTAGTGATTTGCACATGTCAGTTGTATTGCTGAAAAACAAATGAGAGCAAGAACATTATTTCTGATTGGAGTTAAATCTGAATTTCCTTTTGCCAGAAATGCATTTATTATACATCTTGTGAATAATATAACTCTTTTTCATACTTACAATGATGTTGAGGATTTTTTGGTAAAAATTTGAATTTCAAATGTGTTAAACTCCATTGGTCATGTTGAGCTGAAAGTTACTGTACCCTGTATCTCTATTGTGAAACTATTCTACTGTTTACCCATATCTATTACTTGCAACTTTAAAAAAGCAAGTTATCTCTTTCATTCAATCGCAAAGTCAATAAAATATTGGATGTTCTTGTGCTCAATCTGATTAATGTCAAAAGAAACTACAAAATAGGTAATACAGAAGGATTGATTGAATAAGAGCTCTGTGCAGAGAACTTCAGCAAAAAGGAGACGAAGAGGGGCCAAGTCACACATTTAGAAAAGTATATCTCAATAGTTTGCTATTGAAGAAAATCCTAACTAAATTTTGGTTTGTAACACATTTTCACCAGGACAATTCCATTTCTCTCATTTCCAAGTCAGATGACATCACTGTGGAAAGAAACGGCCAAGGTATCTTGGCTCCCACAAAATAATAAGCACTTACTTTTATATGCACTACAGATCCATTTAAAAGTACCAGAGGACACTCAGTTCACAGGGATGTAATCTTATCCAGAATGCATTGCAGATAGCAGGCTACAAGGTGGTTAAAAAAAGATATTACAAACTGAATTCCTTCATAGTGCAGCAGTACATGGTTCAGCTCATGACCTGTGACTATGCTTGCAATAAATGATTTAAACTTATTATTAAAAAAGTAGATTTCCCCTTTAAGAAACTTGAGTAATCGTGGATGGAAATGTATTGCTGCCAAAAATTGAACAATACACTACAAAGCCATATTTGGCAATAAATAAATGGGGAATTTATCATCTATCTTATTTAAAATTCAGAAATGTTAAAGGTATGCTACTCTCTTATTATAGAAATAATGGAAAATTCTACCTATTACAGATTTATGGAAATTTGAAATATTGCAAAAATGCAATATATCAACAAATGGAATATCTCTGTAAAATGTCTTCCTGCTGATGTATAACTCAATACATTTTGCAAAGGAATCAAGTAATCGTTCTATAAACCTTCATTTTGCAGCTGGCTTATGCAGATTGAGAGTTAGTAACCAAGATAATTCTTTAGACACTGAACCAATAACCCAATACATATTGCTGATTGAGCTTCTTTGCTTTAGTCCTATAATATAAAATACTGTGTGATCTATTAATTTTTTTACATAAACACTGCACGTACATTGAATTTGGTGAATGTTTCTCTTTCCTCACTGCTGTTCAGTGTATTTCTAGTCCAGTAACCTTAACTGAATGATGATTGACATATTACACTTTGTTTTGCAATCTAATCATGATTGTGTTTGTAGATTATTTTACTTACAAAATTTAATCGAATATGATTTCCACTGGCCTCTGTGTAGCTATATAACAGGTCATACTTTACTGCAATGAGTCATTTCACACTTCAAATAAAATTCGACCTCATCCTACATTTGGAGAATTATGTGTTTTTTTTTATTCATTCATGGGATGTGGGCATCGCTGGCAAAGCCAGCATTTATTGCCCATCAGAAGGCGGTGGTGTACTGAATGGCTTGCTAAGCGATTTCAGAGTCAACCACATTACTGTGGGTCTGGAATCACAAATAGGCCAGACCGGATAAGGACGGCAGATTTTCTTCCCTAAAGGACATTTGTGAACCAGATGGGTTTTACAACAATTCGGTAGTTTCATAATGTCACCATTACTGATATTAGCTTTTTATTCCAGATTTATTTAATTAACTGAATTTAAATTCCCCAGCTGCCGTGGTGGGATTTGAACTCTCCTCTCCGGATCATTAATCCAGGCCTCCGGATTACTAATTCAGTAACATAATAGGTTATGTACCTGCTTGTTGTCTAAATTAGGATTACATTTCAAGCAATTGTATAGATGTTTGAAAAAAATGAACAATTAACCATTTTAATTCTGTAATAATTGCACTGCACAGTGGAGTGACAATTCACAAAAGTGAAAAATAAACACTGTACACACACATGAGTCACTATTTGGCAGTTGACAGTAGCATAGCATATTCTAGAATTAATATAAAGCCTAGCTGCCTTAGTTTTCACAGATTACTCTCTCTCATATGGAATCATTGACCAATGACAGTAAGTTCTGGTTGTTCTTTCATGTCTGAGAAAGATTATGATGACTTGTTCTTAATTTCATAGAGCAAACTTATTGTGCAGAAACCTTTCAAAGAGTGCCCTGTAAATATTCACACTCTTATTCATTTGCAAGTACAATAAAATGTTTATGATATAAATTAGTCTGAATCTATTAATTTGATTAACCCTGCAACATGCCCAATAAATAACCACCCTGTGCCTGGTTTATTGGATGGCTGTTGGCACGTTGTATTTTCATATTGTTCATTTATAATATGCCAAATTGTTTTAAGCATATTGAACTGAATTATACAAGATTATAATTGTCACTAATTTTAATGATTTGCCTTTAGTCACTGTGCACTGAAATTAAACAACGCCGGCGTGGCATAATATCTGTACTGCGCTTATGCCAACGTCTCCTCGATGACACAGATGTCAGTTGTTTGGAAGCTGATCGCCAGTCAATGCAACTTATTATTGTGAACCTGGAGAGAAGGTGGGAAGCGATAATCATGCAAGCTGTCCAGTGGCAGAACAGACTGCAAAAGCAACTAGGAAAAGAAAAGGTAAGAATTCAATGCATTAGGTCCATAGCGTGTAACAAAAAGATAGGCACAGAGGAAAGTACAAAAATGTAAAAGATTTTGCAGTACATTTGGCTGATAAAAAAAACTAATATTACTCACTTGCCCAGTCTCTCAAATATCCATCCAATTCTTCCTTAAAATGTTCACACTACCTCCACTATATAACATTGTATAGGTGATCAAATATTAAAGAAAAAAATAAATATTCATAGTATAACCAGAATAAAGTAGAACCATGGGAAATGTAAAAAAATATATTGGCCCTGAAAGAGTACCCCGTTGTATTCCTTTTGAAATGCACCACAAGTTCAGGATGTCTGCTTGCGCAGGCATGAAATCCGGAACTTGCAGCCTCTCAACGCATGCATTGACAGGCCATCCACTGGAGGCACGAAAAAACTATTGCTGGCGCAGATGGGGCTATTTGCCCACCAAATGGTCAACCATTCCACATGGCTGATGATTCATGCGGTTGATTCAAGCAGGCGCAGGGCCTGTTTGAATCAATGTAAGGGGATATCTAAGCCATGAATTAAATATTTTCATATCTTAAATTATGCACATACACTGTATGAAATTAGTTTATGCAAATATTGGCACGAATTACAGTTTTCATTAAATTAAGTTTTAATGAGGTTGGTGGAATGAAAATAATTATGAATAAAATTCTAATTCTGTACATTGTATAATTATTAGATTTGTGGATTCCTTTGCATTTCATGAGGGGATTCTCTTCATAAATGATTGAAATGGAATTCTGCTTATTGATTGGAGGACCAGGCCCACGTGATCCCAGATACGCTTCCACACCGCCTGCGTCCCTGAGATCCGTGGGCCATTACACTGCCCTCCGCCTCGAGGCACGAGACCGCAAGTTTTTGCAGCTTCGTTGCCAGCCGGTACTTTCCTTATTCTTTCTCAGGTCGGAGGTGTACTCCACAGGTACGCCTCCAACTGCAATTTCTAGCTCTATCTTTCCTCCAACCCATCCCTGCCCTACCTAACTATCTTTAAACAGCTCCACCCATAGCAACAATACAGCTTTTTGTTCAGTACACAAGAAGACTTGCTTTAGAAATACAGCCGACCTGCTTCTTCAGCCCAGATAACTTGGCCAAAGCAGTAAACTGGACACCGACAGGAAGCCCTTGGCTGTGAATATCAATCAAGACCATAATTTAAACCTGAATCTCCCAGTTGAATGTCTGATAGAGTAGTATTGTAGGCTATCAAGTTACCCAGATATTAGCTTTTGATCTCTGTGCACAAACCTGAAATATATAAAAACAGGATTGTCATTCTTTGCGTCTATTGAAAGTAAAACATTTCTATTTTAGAAACCAACCTTAAGTTTCTTTCTACATGCAGGGTTATTGCTACATTTTTCATCCACTCTTTACAGCTGAAATAATATTGCCATTGACATCTTCCCACCTAGGACCAGCAACTGAAGTGAAATTTTGTCAAATGTGTTGCAGGATGGCAAAAGAGCAGCATAGTATTTACATAAGTTAAGGAACTGTTGGAGAATGGTAGAAAATAAGAATAGATACCATAAAAGAGAGAAGCATTGCTAACAAAAGAAAGTAGCAGAGGTAAAGTGCAAGGCAAATGATCAAATGGTGAACAAGTTGGTGTTGGCAACAACAACCAAATGCACATTGTGGAATAATACAATTTTCTAAGACCAAGTAGGAAATCATGTAAGAGAGAGTGCCTGGTATTATATTTATCTCAGTTTCTGGATGTGATCGATGTTCTTATATATGAGATGACTACAGCCTCTGTGAGTTGAAGTATCTGCATTACTTAACTGGCTGTACTAAATACAGCTTGTTTATGCATTTGCTGTTGGCGTTGAATTTAATGGAATTTCTGCCTAAACTGTGGCAGCTGAAGAGCTTAATGTAAATTTAAGAAATAAAATTGATTTTATTTAATCTACCGCAAGAAGAAAACACAACGGGAAGATTTCCTCTGTGTGCTATTTGTTGTAAAAAGGTTTACCGTTACACATAGCTCAGGGAGAAAACCTTCCCAACAACTAATTGTTTTGCAGGAAAATTATATAATTCTGTATTTGTTAAGAATATTGTTTTGTGCAAAACATGCATCTATCTGGGTTTATTGTAACTGATTATAATGTTCTCTAAATTTAAAGAGAATTGATGATATAGAAATTGTATTGCTCTTGATTGTCAAGAGGTCTTGAACAGTTAGATTTTTCCATTTGGTGGATGCAGCCAGTATATTTAATCCACTGTGTTTTGAACAGCACTTGCCTCTGGGGGCTCACTCCAAGTTTATCTTCCTTCCCTTTGGAAGTGTTGCTAAATGAATACTTCAGATTAGATTTGCTGTGCCACTGTTCTTTGGTGATGCTGAAATACCTGCAAACAAAGTACATCATGAAAAATTAGTGATGGTAATCTGTAAAAAGAGAAGGAATTGAAACGAAAGGTGTCAATCCATCAGGTCATGGTGGTTTAATCCCACTTCTCCAGGTACAAATATATTGATGTCAGATTATAATTTCAGTCAAACTAAAATCCGAATCATGCTGTTCCTTTAGTGTGTTTTGCAACAATAATCACCTGATCTAACTACTTTATCAACATTTCTAATATGTGATAGCAGATAGAAGTTTTATATATATATAGATCTGGTGTGCACATCAACTACCACAAAATGCCACCTACATTTATTATCAAATTTAATTATAGCAGTTGTTAAAATATCTTAAAGTAGCTACAGTAGTTATATTATTTATTACTTGATTCCGACAGAATGCAAGGTCAGCATGAACATTGTGGAAGAAAATAATGTTTTATTTGATTAAACTGATTGATTGAACCAACAGTTGTGGTTTTTATTATGTAATAACAAACCAAGTTAGTCATTAGTGTTTCCTTTATCAGCATGCAGATAATAAAATCCAATCTAATAAAAATTCATCACAGTAGATGTATAACATACCTAAGCAAGTGTTAGATTTGCCATTATATTAGATTTACAATCATCACATGGTCATTATGAACAGACCTTTTTGTCATGAATAAAGTGAGAAATCAAATAATCTGTTAAACTACTTCCCCAACCAATCCAAGATTCTTAGTATTTATTAATTTCGAAAAGGTGTATTTTTATTGTAACTTTTCAGTTTGAGATCTATATTTAATGAAAATGAGTTAACAATATTAATGGTAATTCTGAATATTCACCTGAATATCAAATTAAAGTCACAGTACCTCTTTCTTGTTCGACATATTATAGATGGAACACGATAAACGTGTGTAGTTCTATTTTGCATTTCTATAATTACTTGTTCCAGTCACTAATGGGGTGAAATTGCACTGTGCGATATTAAGAAACATGGTAACAAATTCACATGAAATTTGCTTGGCCGCTATTTTAAGTGATCCATTTTGAAACAAATGAGTGAATGCCTTTGTCATACAAATGCATGTGCAATTCAAGTCATCACTTATTTAAATGTAGTTGTAATACTCCTTATACTGCAAGTGAATCATAACTGTATGCAAAGATAATTGTTCCATTAATTTTGAAAAGCAACTTTCTTTTGCTGTCTGCCCCATTTCCTGGCAAGAATGAAGTGAGAGGTGCATAAAAAGTGGTGAGACTCGCATCCCGCCTGTTGTGTATCTGTAAAGCATGCACTCCCATGTTCCGCCACCAGGGGGCTCATCCCCTGAAGTCCCAAAGGATCCCAGCATCCCTTGGGAGCACTGTATATAAGCCGGCCCCTAAGGCCTGTTACTCACTCTGGAGTGTCTTATTAAAGATTGAGGTCACTGTTACTTTAACCTCCCTGTGTGCAGCCTCATCTGTGTTAGGCACACAATAACTGCCGACGAGAATACGAATCCAAAGATGCAGCAAACTGTGGGCATCCTGGAGAAGTTCTTGGAGGGTGAGGACTGGGAAGCCTATGTCGAACGGCTAGACCAGTACTTTGTAGCCAACGAGCTGGACGGAGAGGAAGCACTGAAAAAAGGAGAGCGGTCCTCCTCACATTCGGCGGGGCACCGATCTACTGCCTCATGAAGAATCTTCTGGCTCCGGTGAAACCCACAGATAAGTCGTATGAGGAGCTGTGTACACTGGCTCGGGAGCATCTTAACCCGAGGGAGAGCATGCTGATGGCGAGGTATCGGTTCGACATGTGCCAGCGATCTGAAGGTCAGGAAGTGGCGAGCAACGTCGCCGAGCTAAGGCGACTTGCAGGACAATGTGAGTTTGATGTTTCCTGGAGCAAATGCTCAGAGACTTTTTTGTACTGGGCATTGGCCACGAGACCATCCTACGAAAACTTTTGAGTGTAGAGACACCGACCCTCAGTAAGGCCATTGCGATAGCACAGGCGCTTATGTCACCAGTGATAACACCAAACAAATCTCTCAGCACACAAGTGCTGGCAATGTTCATAAATTAACTGGAACTATGTTTGCAAGCAGAAGTGTACAGGGCAGAATCCACGAGTCTGCAACTGCCAGCAGGCCTCAAGTGACCCAGGTGACTCAGAGTCCCCAACAAAGGATGAATGCAAAGCAATTCACACCTTGTTGGCGTTGTGGAGGCTTCCATTCAGCCTATTCATGCCGCTTCAAAGGATATGTTTGCAAGAGCTGTGGAATAATGGGACACCTCCACCAAGCTTGCAAACGAGCTGCAAGCTCTGCAAAACCTGCTAGCCACCACGTGGCAGAGGAAGATCGGTCCATGGTGGATCAAAGCAATTTTGAGCCTCAGAGAGAGGAGGCAGATGCTGAAGTACACAGGGTGCACACATTTTCGATGAAATATCCACCCATAATGCTAAACGTAAAATTGAATGGCTTATCCGTAGCCATGGAACTGGACATGGGCGCTAGCCAATCTATCATGAGTAAAAAGATGTTTGAGAGACTGTGGTGCAACAAGGCACTCAGGCCAGCCCTGAGCCCCATCCACACGAAACTGAGAACGTACACCAAAGAGCTTATCACTGTCCTGGGCAGCGCCATGGCCAAGGTCACCTACGAGGGCATGGTGCATGAACTACCACTCTGGATTGTCCCAGGCAATGGCCCCACACTGCTTGGAAGGAGCTGGCTGGGAAAAATCCGCTGGAACTGGGATGACATCCGAGCGCTATCACATGTCGATAAGGCCTCATGTACCCAGGTTCTTAACAAATTTCCTTCCCTTTTTGAGCCAGGCATTGGAAACTTTCCTGGCGTGAAGGTGCAGATCCACTTGGTCCCAGAGGCACGACCCATTCACAACAAGGCGCGAGCGGTACCTCACATGATGAGGGAGAGAGTGGAAATCGGGCTGGATAGGCTGCAACGCGAGGGCATCATCTCCCCAGTGGAATTCAGTGAGTGGGCCAGTCCGATTGTTCCAGTACTCAAAAGTGATGGCACAGTTAGGATTTTCGGCGATTATAAAGTAACTATTAATCATTTCTCGCTACAGGACCAATATCCGCTACCTAAGGCAGACGACCTATTTGCGACGCTGGCAGGAGGCAAGACGATCACCAAGCTCGACCTGACTTCGGCCTACATGATGCAGGAGCTGGAGGAGTCTTCGAAGGGCCTCACCTGCATCAACACGCACAAGGGACTGTTTATCTACAACAGATGCCCGTTTGGAATTCGGTCGGCTGCAGTGATCTTCCAGAGAAACATGGAGAACCTACTTAAGTCGGTACCACACACGGTGGTCTTTCAGGACGACATATTGGTCACGGGTCGGGACACCGCCGAGCACCTACAAAACCTGGACTGGATCACGTAGGGCTGCGGCTGAAGAGGTCGAAATGCGTCTTCATGGCAACAGAAGTGGAGTTTTTGGGGAGAAAGATCGCAGCGGACGGCATTCGGCCCACAGACGCTAAGACAGAGGCTATCAGGAATGCGCCCAGGCCACAGAACGTCATGGAGCTGTGGTCGCTCCTGGGACTCCTCAACTATTTTGGTAACTTCCTACTCGGGTTAAGCACCCTTTTAGAGCCCCTACATGTGTTATTGCGCAAAGGTGAGAACTGGGTATGGGGAAAAAAACAAGTAATTGCTTTTGAGAAAGCCAGAAACATTTTATGCTCCAACAAGCTGCTTGTATTGTATAACCGTGTAAAAAACTTGTGCTAGCATGTGACGCGTCGTCGTACGGAGTCGGGTGTGTATTACAACAAGCTGACATTGCGGGGAAGTTGCAACCTGTCGCCTATGCTTCCTTGAGCTTGTCTAAGGCCAAGGGGACCTACAGCATGATTGAGAAAGAGGCATTAGCGTGTGTGTTCGGGGTAAAGAAAATGCATCAGTACCTATTTGGCCTCAAATTTGAGCTGGAAACTGATCACAAGCCCCTCACATCCCTGTTCGCTTAAAACAAGGGGATAAATACTAATGCCTCAGCCCGCGTACAACAGTGGGCACTCGCGCTATCAGCGTATAACTATACCATCTGCCACAGGCCAGGCACCGAGAACTGTGCGGATGCTCTCAGTCGGCTACCATTTCCCACCACGGGGGTGGAAATGGCGCAGCCTACAAACTTGTTGATGGTGGCGCAACCCGCAGACTTGTTGATGGTCATGGAAGCGTTTGAAAATAATAAATCACCTGTCATGGCCCGCCAGATGAGGATTTGGACCAGCCAAGATCCTCTGCTGCCCCGAGTAAAAAAACTGTGTACTGCATGAGAACTGGGCCAGCATCCCCGTTGAAATGCAAGAGCCAATCAAGCCGTTCCAGCGGCGAAAGGGCGAGCTGTCCATTCAGGCAGACTGCCTGTTGTGGGGTAACCGTGTAGTGCTACCAAAAAAAGGCAGGGAGACGTTCATCTCGGATCTCCACAGCACACACCCGGGTATAGTAATGATGAAAGCGATTGCCAGATCTCACGTGTGGTGGCCCGGTATCGACTCTGACTTAGAGTCCTTTGTACGGCAATGCAATGTATTTGCTCAGTTGAGCAACGCGCCCAGAGAGGCACCACTAATTGTGGTCCTGGCCCTCCAGACTATAGTCGAGGATCCATGTCGACTATGCCGGCCCGTTTCTCGGTAAAATGTTCCTGGTGGTGGTGGATGCTTTTTCAAAATGGATTGAATGTGAAATAATGTCGGGAAGCACCGCCACCATTGAAAGCCTGAGGGCCATGTTTGCCACCCACGGCCTGCCTGACATACTGGTCAGTGACAACGGGCCATGTTTCACCAGTGCCGAATTTAAAGAATTCATGACCCGCAATGGGATCAAACATGTCATCTTGGCCCCGTTTAAACCAGCCTCCAATGAGCAGGCAGAGCGGGCAGTACAAACCATCAAACAGAGCCTTAAACGAGTCACAGAAGGCTCACTCCAAACCGGCCTGTCCCGAGTACTGCTCAGCTACCGCACGAGACCCCACTCGCTCACAGGGGTGCCCCCGGCTGAGCTACTCATGAAAAGGACACTTCAAACCAGACTCTCACTGGTTCACCCCAACCTGCATGATCAGTAGAGAGCAGGCGGCAGCAACAAAATGTAAAAGATGGTCACGCCACTGTGTCACAGGAAATTGATCTGAATGACCCTGTGTATGTGCTAAACTATGGACAAGGTCCCAAGTGGATCGCGGGCACGGTGGTAGCTAAAGAAGGGAATAGGGTGTTTGTAGTCAAACTAGACAATGGACAAATTTGCAGAAAGCACCTGGACCAAACGAGGCTGCGGTTCACAGACTGCCCTGAACAACCCACAGCAGACACCTTTTTTGAGCCCACAACACACACCCAAAGGATCAACGACACCATGCCGGACCAGGAAATCGAACCAATCACCCCCAACAGCCCAGCAAGGCCAGGCTCACCTAGCAGACCTGCAGGGCCAACAACACGCCAGCCCAGCGAGGGCACAGCCAACACACCAGAACAGACATTTGTACCCAGGCAGTCCATCAGGGAAAGAAAGGCTCCCAACCACCTCACCTTATAAATAGTTTTCACTTTGACTTTGGCGGGGGAGCGATGTTATGTATTTGTCAAGCATGCACTCCCATGTTCCGCCACCAGGGAGCTCATCCCCTGAAGTCCCAAGGGATCCCAGCATCCCTTGGGTGCACTGTATATAAGCCGGCCCCTAAAGCCTGTTCCTCACTCTGGAGTGTCTTATTAAAGACTGAGGTCACTGTTACTTTAACCTCCCTGTGTGCAGCCTCATCTGTGTTAGGAACACAATACCGCCGAGCTCTTGGAGAAAGCCACCTGATGCAATCTTTGGGCCAGCCCCCAAATAATGGGAGGGGCCTCATGTCAATTCGCAAATAGGGATTCTGCGCTGCTTGCAGGATCCCCAAGCTAATTTCATCTGTAGGAATATTGCTGATTCCATTTCTGGTCTGTGGGCATTGTGCCCATTTTCAGGCATAAAACAGGCACAAATACATTACTATATCAGTGGAACAGCCTGCAACCAATTTGCACAAGCATTGGTCGCACTACTAAATTCATTGGGGTTTTTTGTTGCCCGCTCCACAACTTTGCCATGCAACAGAGACAGTACCTGGAGCCTGCAGAAGAGGAGCACCCAAGTCATGAAGAAGAAGATGAAGAAGACTCTGAGGACAGTGGGAATGATGAGGATGCGCCAGGGATCTGAAATCTGCCAGTAGCCTTTGACAGCAGCTAATTGATGAGTGCTTCTCTTGCTTGTCTTGGCCCCTTGCACCCTATCCAGTTCTATGCAACTCCTGTCGCATTCATTCCACCATGCAGTGAGATGAATCCACCCAGAGGGCTGCCCTGCACCACCACATAACTGAAAAAGCACAATCCCCCGGTCTCACTACAATATTCAACACAGACCCAGATTTCTGCAAACCTTATCATTTCAAAAATACCCTAACACATTTTCATACTAATGATCACCTATGTGAAATACCCTAGTACCTATCTTACTTGCTCTCTTGGCTACTACGGGGTGCTTCTCTAGTGACTTGAGCATATAAGGTGAAAAGTTGTTGTGGCTGAGGTGTGGCTTCGTGAAATGACCATGGTGGGCAACCTCTAGAAGCCTGGGCCCAAGTGGGTCCAGCTACAGACTGCAGAATCTCAGTGATTGCAGAAGCTAACTTCCTGGCACCAGGGCAAACATTAGTTGAGGGGGTAGTAAGGGAAAAGGCAGACTGTCATCACCAAAGAGAACAAGATGTGCTGCTCTCATAATGTCACTGCTACTCCCAGTGGCAGCTGTACATTACTCTCACTGATCTCCTGGAGAGCAGACTGCAGGAGGTTCATGAGGTAGTTGAAGCCCTTATTATTATGGGTTCTTAAGATGACTAAGACAGAGGAGATGGTGATGCACAGAGCCTGCTTAGTATCAGTATGAGCATCCCAAATAGATGCTACAGCTTGTGTCAAAGACTGCTGCAAGGTGGGCTCAGCTGCAGCATCCATTGAGCACTGTGGGAAGCCTCCTGTTGTGTATAGAAGAACTAACGAGGCTGAGTACTATGAGCTAAACTTAGTGTGACCTTAGTCTTCTTTATTACAGCTCCAGAGTGCCTAAACAACATGGCAACCAACCTTTTATACTGGCTGTGCACATGTGTGCAGGTGGACTATTAGGACTCCAAAGTCGTGCCCTCTGGTGGCAAGTATTACATAGTTACATACATAACATCACTCCCCCCCGCCCCCCCCCCCCTCCCCAAAGTCTTCGGTACAAGTTATTTACAAGTTGAGGCAATCCGGAGCCCTTCGCTGCTTGGTCAGTTTCAAGCTCAAAGTCCAAATATGTACTGGTGCATTTTCTTAACCCTATTTACACATGCTAACGCCGCTTTCTCGACCATACTATAGGCGCTCTCAGCCTTAGATAGACTTCTAGATGTGTATGCAACTGGTTGGAGGTTGCCCGATACATTGGCTTGCTGTAACACACAGCTGATCCCGTACGATGAGGCGTCACAAGCTAGCACTAAATGTTTACATGGGTCATCGTGTACAAGTAACTTAATTGAACATAACAGGTTCCTGGCCTTCTCAAAGGCTGTGTCTTGAGATTTGCCCCAAACCCAGTCGTCACCCTTATGTAGCAACATGTGCAAAGGCTCTAACAATGTGCTCAACCCAGGTAGAAAGTTACCGAAATAGTTGAAGATTCCCAGGAACGAATGTAGCTCCATTCTTGATGGCCTCTGTCTTTGAGTCCATGGGCCTGATGCTGAATGCTGCAATCTTTCTCCCCAAAAATTCGACTTCTGGCGCCAGGAAAACACACTTGGAGCGTTTCAGCCTGAGTCCCACTCTGTCTCGGCGACTTAGAACCTCTTGTGTAGATGGTTGATGGTGTCACGACCAGTGATCAGGATATCATCTTGAAACACAACGGTGCGCGGAACAGATTTCAGCAAACTCCTCCATGTTTCTCTGGAAAATGGCTGCAGCTGAGCGAATCCCGAAAGGGCACCTGTGGTATATAAACAGCCCTTTGTGTGTGTTGATGCACGTCAGTCTTTTCGAAGATTCAGCCAGCTCCTGTGTCACGTAGGCGGAGGTTAGGTCCAACTTGATGAACAATTTCCCCCCCCCTCCCCGCTAATGTTGTGAACAGGTCATCCGCCTTGGGCACCAGGCACTGGTCCTGTAGTGAGACTCGGTTAATCGTTACCTTGTAGTCTCCGCAGATTCTGACCGTGCCATCGCTTTTCACACCGGAACAATTGGATTGGTCCACTCGTTGAACTCGACTGGCGATATGATTCCTTCGCGTTGGAGTCTGTCCGATCTCGACTTTCTCCCTCATCATGCACGGAACCACCCGAGCCTTGTGATGGACGGGCCGTGCATCGGGGCCTAGATGGATCTGTACCTTGGCGCCTGTGAAGTTGCCGATGCCTGGTTCGAATAGCGAGGGAAACTTGCTCAGCACTTGAGCACACGAGGCGTCATCTACTGAAGATAGTGCTTTGATGTCGTTCCAATTCCATCTAATCTTTTCTCGCCAGCTTCTGCCGAACAGCATTGGGCCATTGCCAGGAACAATCCACAATGATAGGTCATGCACAGCTCCATCATACTATACCTTCACTGCCTCACTTTCAATGACTGGTATGAGCTCTTTGGTGTAGGTACGCAGCTTTGCATTAATCGGGCTCAGTTTAGTCCTTTCTGCTTTATTGCCCCACAGTTTCTCAAAGCCTTCTGGCTCATTATTGACTGACTCGCACCTGTGTCCAACTCCATGGATACTGGAACTCCATTTAATTTGACCTTCAGCATTATAGGAGGGCTCTTGGTGGTGAAGGTATGTACTCCATACACTTCTTCCTCGGGTTGAGTTGCCTGTGCTGCGTGATCCACACCGGATCAATCAGCCTCTGCCACGTGGTGTGTCGCAGCACGTTTACACATTCGTTGGAGGTGCCCCATCATTGCGCAGCTTTTGCACACATAGTGGTTGACTCGACATTGATGGGCCCGATGATTACCCCCGCAACGTCAACATGGTACTAATGGATTCACATTCACCCCCGATGGCGGACTCTGAGTCATCACAAGTCTTGCAGCCGCAGACGTATAGGCCCTGCCATATGCAGTTCGGCCTGCTAGCGACGTAATTTTATGCACGGTACTTGCCGGTGAGCTTCGATGTTGAGAAGATATCTATTTGGTGTTATCGTCCATGGCTATGCATGCCTGGGCAATCATGATGGCCCTGCTCAGGTCTAGGGTTTCGGCAGCCAGCAGCTTTCGAAGAATGACCTCGTGGCTGATGCCCAGCACGAAAAAAATCCCGCAACATTTGCACCAACGCAGCTCCAAACTCGCAAGGTCCCGCGAGGCGTCTCAGGTCAGCGACATAATCCGCCATGTCCTGGCCCCCGGAGCGAGGCATTAAACAGCTCGATGGTGTTTAATAAACGCTGAGATCACAAGCCAGACAATTTCTTAATAAATGGGAGACATTCATTACCAAGTACACTTGAGGATTCCAAATTTTATTGTGATTACAATTCAAATTTTTTTAAAATAATTATAAGGATAGGTTAATAGCTGGTCCATTGCCTCAGTGTTTCATTGAGCTAACGTAAGTGTCCCACATTGTGGTTGCAGACATTTCTCTTCTATAGTTCTTCACATAGTGGACTTTCAGCTAAACCATCTTTTGCGTTTCTTATTTTATACTAAATCTACATTTTTAATTAAAATGAGTGAATGGAGCAAAATATAGTACCCATTGAAAAAAGAATAACTTTTAAGAAAAGAGGAAAGAAAATAGTTTGATAAAAACTTACTTTGCACTTTTTCTTTAAGGAAATTGATTCTACGATGATAACGGGCCATTTTTGAAACATTCATATCATATAGTCAGGTGAAGAAAATATAGGGTCCGAATTTGGTCCCGGCTACGGCCTGCCCATTTCTCGGCGGCCCCCAGGCGGGAGGTCCGTTTTTGCCGCCTGCTGCCGCCGGGTCCCATCGGGAGCCATTTTCAGCTTCATTGTGTGGGTGGCAGCGGCAGTCGGCAGCAAGGAGCGGGCAGGAGAGGGACTCGGCAGCCAACGTCACTACTGTGTGTCAGTTGGAGGCCTATCCAGTCAGGGATCTTCGGAGGGCCTCCACTGCGCATGCGCGAGATTTTGGGTTTTGTTTTTTTGTAGTTTTCCTGATCCGACGTGTGGTCCTTTCGTGGCCCTTGGAGGCTGATTGGGGAACTGCGCATGCGCATAAAAGGAGAGCACTTTATTCTACCTGTGAGTGTGAGATGAGAGAAGGAGAGAGTTTGATGTGAGAGAGCAGAGAGGTGGCATTACAGAGGACAGAGTTGGAGTTTGGAGAGCAGAGAGGTGGCATTGGAGAGGGGGCAGTCTGAGCTGCAGAGGGGGCAGTGTGAGAAATTTAAACCCACAAACTCTTCAGCAGCCATTCCTCTCATCATTGAGAAGGAGTGGCCAGAAATCTTCAATGAAGACTGGCAAAACCAGGCCCAGAACTCCATGGTTCAGTGTAGGAGCTAGTGATAGAGGTAGAGCGCAGGTACAAAGAACTCACCCGGGATGGTCATGGCAAGCCTCCACCAGCCCAATACCGACATCTTTGGATGGACATCGGTGAGATGGTGACTGCAATGGGCAACGTTGAGCAGGAGACCAATGCTGCAAACGATGAACTGATTTGCTGGCGTCAGCTAGAGTGAGTACAAATTTATTCGCCCCCTCCTTTCCAAGGCCAAAAACATTGTGCGCCAGATGTGTGTGTGTGTGGGAGTGTGTGTGGGGGGGGGCATCAGCAAAGGGCTAAAGGTCGCAACGTTTCTTTGTGCAGAAAAAACAAGCAACCAACCAAGCAAGCCTGAGTGCGACCAGAGGGGGCCCAGAAGAGGTGGTCAAATTGACCAGGCTGGAGGAGCGTGCGTTGGCATTTATGGGTGACCGCCGCCATGCAACCATACACATTGATGCAGATCCGGTGCTACCGCATGGTAAGGTTATTCTCATCTCTGGTGTCAGCGGCGCTCATGGCATGAAAGTACTTACAACGTAAAGGCACTCGCGGTGAACGCACACTTTGTCGCCCATTATTGGTGTGGACATGTACAGATGGAACTCCTTGCTGGCATAATGTGAGATGGAACTGCTCACATCTCACCGCTGCCACCTCCGCCACCCAGGGCCAGGAAAAACAGGAGAGAGAGACGAGGGAGAAGGGCCTATCTTTCTGCCCCTTGACATGGAGGAGCCGGAAGCGGCTGACATCTGCCTCCTGCCATGTGAGCCAAGTGTCCGCAGAACCTCAGCATCAGGCTCCGATTACCTGGGCTTTCCAACGGACTCCACAGACATAAGCTCAACCAAGCGCAAAGGCCGTGGCTCAAAGGCAAGCAAGGTGCTAACACCCAGCAGCAGCAAGCAACTACCTGCGGATGCATCACGGCTCTCTATACTCAACCAGATGGTGCGATTATCAAGCACCAGCGTGGAGATAGGTCGCGACATGCTGCAGACCATGGGATAGCTGGCAGCATCGCCTCCTTCACCCAGCAGTATGATCAGAGGAAGGACTGGCTCATTACAGTCTTGGAGCGCACAACGGAAAGCATTGAGGCCATGAGGCAAGAGATGGCTTCTGCACACGTAGTGCAAGCCCCCAACCCCACACTCTCAAGGCAGACAGATCCGGAAGAGCAGGAGATCCCTACGCCTTCGGTCCTGTGCCCTGCCATTTCACCAAGACACATACGTCTGCAGACATCCCAGAGGCAGTGACGGGCAGGGGAGCGCCATGCCATCATGTAGGAGTGGGGAGGAAGAGAACATCGGGCATCGCTGCAAGAGGGCGGGGGGGCGGGGGGAAGAGAAGTGGTGGTGCCGGGTAGAAGGGTGTGTGTTGCTCCTGTAAATGTATGTAAATGTAATAATCTTATGTAATCTTTGTTATTGTGCACTTGTAAATACACTCACATTGCTGACCATCTGTTGGTGCGTGTCTCACTGCTGGCCAAATGCCGTCCACCTCTTTCTCCCTCCCACCCGATCTCACTGCTGGCCGACTGCCATCCCGGTCAGACCTGCTTTTCCCGTGGGTCCTTCTGGCAAGTGGTAGGTTGACTGGAGGCCAGCATAACTGATGAAAATGGTACTTTTCCAACATCCGGCATGGGCGGGCGGCACGATCTGACATTGGCGGAACCCTTCCCCACTAATCTTCCGGGTGGAACCTCAACAGCAGATGAGTGGTTCCGGAGGAATCACCCAGAAAACCGACATTTGCGGCGGGACCTCGGCGGATGCAGACGGAACATCGACCAATTTCAGCCCCATAATTTTTGTTTTATTAAAATTGTATCTTTTGCAGACATATTTTTAAATGTGTTTGTGCCCAGTACTGAAATTCTTTTGAAGCACAATTAAAAACTGAAATAGCGACAGGATCATTTGTTGCATCATAAGCTCAGAAATCTTTGATCGAGAATTAGTCAAATTGAAGGCTTTCTGTGAAGAGAAGGAGGGACTAAATTTGATATCCCCCAAAAACCGCCAACTTCGTGCTGCCTGCTCATTTCAATGATTTCAGCCTGCAGCCAGCAACAACTATGCTGTTGATTGGCTGCACGCATCAACCAGGGACCCAAAATCGTGAAAGGCTAGCACCTGTTAAAGTTAGCCTGCACTGCTTAAAGGGCAATAAAAACAGAAAAAGCTGGAAATACTCTGCAGATCAGGCAGCATCTGAGGAGAGAGAAACAGAGCTAACATTTCAGGTCGATGACCTGTCGTCAGAAGGATCATCAACCTGAAATGATGACTCTGTTTCTTTCTCCGCAGGTGCTGCCTGACCTGCTGAGTATTTTCCAGCATTTTCTGGGTTTTTTTCAGATTTCCAGCATCCGCAGTATTTTGCTTTTCTATTACAGCTTGAAGGGCAGGTGGATTGTGGCTGCAGCAGGTGCTGGGAGTCCTTTGTGAGCTGAAGCTGACCTAGGAAACAGTGAAGAATGGCACAACATGGGATATAGCAGGCTCCAATGTTTTCGGATGTTCCACTACTGGCCTTGGTGGAGGAGGTGGAAAGGAAGAGAGATGTCCGGTATCTGCAGTGGGCAAGGAGGCCCTCCAGATACATGCTCAGAAGGCAGTGGGAGCAGATAGCCATAGAGATCAATGCCAGAAGTTAAGCCCCTAGAACCTGGATGCAGTTCTGCAAGAAGTTCAATGACCTTACACGAGTGGTCAAGGTCAGTGAATGCATCTTCAAATGCAATACCCCACCATCTGCACCACTAGCCTCAGCCACTGCTCAATGCACCACACCCCTATCACTCAACTACCAGCAATCTCTCGCAATCAGGACTCATAACTAACATTAATTGCTTCACCTCACACTCATACACTTAGCACTTCTGGAAACCTCACACCCACATCTCACAACATGCACACACAACCAGCGATTCAACCATGACAACCATATCACTCAAACAGATTGCACCACACTCACTGACACATTTCCCTCTCTTGCAGGACAAGGTGGCGCACAACCGGAAGCAGAAGGAGCTAACCAGTGGGGGTGGCAGGCGCGTCTTCATTTCCTAAACCCCGTGGAGGAGACAGTGCTGGCCATTAGTGGAACGGCCATTGCTGAGGCCGTGGCCAGCCTCAGGGCTGAAACTATTGAAGCTTTCGGTATCCTCATACCTTATCCTCCTTCTCGCATCCCACTTCCCCCTCATCCCACAATCTCTTCTGATTTAAAATCTGTAGATGGTGTAAGCATGCAGCTTTTGCTCCCCACTCCCCCCACCCCCACCCCCCCACCCTTGCCCTCTTCCCCTCACCTTTGTGCCTTTCTCCTTTCAGATATCCAAGAAGTGAGACCACACCTGGCCAGGCCATGGTGGAAGAGAAATAAGGCACTGATGATGAAGACATACCGTCACTCAATTTAACACACGCATCCACCAGCTCAGATACTGACACTGCGGGTAATTTAGAAGATAGCTTAAATGAGAGATCTGCGCATAGCTGAGACACCAGGCGCAAGTGGCCTGCAGCCGGAGCAGGTGACAAGGATAGCGCAGGTGCCAGCTCCCCGCAGGGAGAGGTCACACACGAGTTCTGCAAGGGTGATTAGTTGAAAGTTTTCATGCAATATGGCATGATTTGATTGATAAATTTGGTTTGGAATCTTTATATTGGGGAAGCTTTTATCTTTGCAATGTGCCCAAGCAGATGCTGTGATGGTCAGTTACAGAGCGAAAGTAAGGTGTGGGACTGTTGGTGAAAGGGGAATTGGGGTTGCAGTTACCGGTATCGCACTCGGATGAGGTCTTCACTGACAGGCCGGCCAGAAAGGGGCTGTCTAGGTTGCCTCCTCTTTTCCTCTACCTTCTCCTTCTCTTCCTCAGCTGCTCGCTGTATTGCTGATACCAAGGGCTGTGACTTCATGGTGACGAGGTTGTGCAGCATGCAGCAGACCACCACGAATCTTGACACCCCCTCTGCCGAGTACTGCAAGGCTCCTCCAGGGCTGTCCAGGCAGTGAAAGAGTTATTTCAGCAGGTCAATGCGTTTACCACATTTCGATGACAGAATGACTCTCATCCAGAAAGGCTGCGTACATGTGCATGGGTTGCACACCGAAGTCATCAGCCATAGTGTCAGCGGATAGCCCTTGTCACCCAGTAGCCACCCTTGGGTTGGCCATGGTGGCTGAAATACAGATGGCACAGTGGACTGCTGCAGCAGTTAGGCTTTATGACTGCTATTTTTTTATTCGTTCATTGGATGTGGGTGTCACTAGCAAGGCCAACATTTATTGCCCATCCCTAATTGTCCTTGAGAAGATGGTGGTGAGCAGCCTTCTTGAACTGCTGCAGTCGTGTGGTGAAGGTGCTCCCACAGTGCTGTTAGGGAGGGAGTTCCAAGATTTAGACCCAGTGATGATGAAGGAATGGCGATATACTTCCAAGTCAGGATGGTGTGTGATTTGGAAGGGAAATTGTAGGTGGTGGTGTTCTCATGCACCTGCTGCCCTTGTCCTTCTCGTCAGTGGAGGTTGCGGGTTTGGGAAGTGTTGTCGCAGAAGCCCTGTCCGCAGTGCATCTTGTAGATGGTTCACACTGCAGTCACGGTGCGCTGGTGGTGGAGGGGGTGAATGTTTAAGCTGCCAGGATACCGGTCATTGACCTGCTTGATAAGCTGCCTATGGTCACAAACCAGCTAGACGTTGAGGGAGTGGAATCCCTTTTGGTGCCGGTATAGGTCTGAGTTGACATGTGGTACCCACAAAGCAATGTGTGCACCGGTGGAATTCTGCAATCCTAGCGAGCAGCGTGATCACACCGCCTGCTGGTCTCTGGCAAGAGTGACTGAAATGTAGTCTGCTCTCTTTGAATAGAGAGCCTCAGTGACCACCCTTATGCAACAGTGGACGGCCAACTGTGAGATGTTGCAAATATCTCCAGCTCCAGCCTGGAGGGAGCCCGACGCATAAAACTTCATCACCACAGTCACCTTCACAGCCAATGGCATGTGGTCCTTGCCCTGCTCTGAGGTTGCAGTTGTGCTTGCAGCAGGCAACAAATTTCAGCCGAGACGTCTCACACATTGTTCCTCACTGAGGTTCAGGTAGGAGAATTGCTCCCTGAATAGCCAGGATGGATATGGCCCTCTGCAGAGAGCCCTTCTTCTCCACCTTCTCTTTCCTCTTCCAGCAGCTTGTCCTACCTTGGCCTCAGTTCATTCTCCACATCATGCTGTATTCAAAAGGGAATTCCTATGAGTGCACCCATGTCAGGCCACAAGTGATTTGTGCAGAAGCCTTGAAGTCAGGAAAAAATCTTTCAGTACCAGCACCTGTAGACTTTGCAACTTGAAACAACTATAGAAACATAGAAATATAGAAAATAGGCGCAGGAGTAGGCCATTTGGCCCTTCGAGCCTGCACTAACATTCAATATGATCATGGCTGATCATGCAACTTCAGTATCCCATTCCTGCTTTCTCTCCATATCCCTTGATCCCTTTAGCCGTAAGGGCCACATCGAACTCCCTTTTGAATATATCTAATGAACTGGCATCAACAGCTTTTTGTGGTAGAGAATTCCACAGGTTCACAATTCTCTGAGTGAAGAAGTTTCGCCTCATTTCGGTCCTAAATGGCTTATCTCTTATCCTTAGACTGTGACCCCTGGTTCTGGACTTCCCCAACATTGGGAATATTCTTCCTGCATCTAACCTGTCCAATCCCAACAGAATTTTATATGTTTCCATGAAAACACCAAACACTTGTAGATTCGTACCAACAGCCTGAAGAAGTCAACTAGCAACTAACCTGTAAGCTGTTGATGATCCTTTTAAATAACCCCGGTGGGGGGTCCTTCCTGTTGCTGGATACATGTTCAGCTGTGCGAGGTTAAGAGAGGGAGTAAGCTGGAGCTTCAAATTGGCAGCAATGGCGTAAAATCAGCGTTGCATGTTTACTATGCATGCTAACGCCCTCACCGATATGGTGTCCAATGAGATTCATCCCACAAGTGTGCACGCCATTTTGGAGCTCTAAGAGCATTCATAGCACCCAAGAAAAGGGCGTTACGGATCCAAATTTAGCGCCAGTGGTATTTTAAGTAATAATGCCCAGATCAGCATTTGAATTTTGTTTAGAATGAGTGTGCCTTGTGTCACTAGCCATTGTGAGGTTATTCACTTTGGTAGGAAGAATAGAAAAGCGGAATATTTTTTAAATGCTGAGAAACTATTAAATGTTGGTGTTCATAGAGATTTACGTGTCCTAGTACAAGAAACACAGAGAGTTAGCATGCAGGTACAGCAAGCAATTAGGAAGGCAAATGGCATGTTTGCCTTTATTGCTCAGGGGTTGGAGTACAACAGTAAGGAAGTCTTGCTACAATTGTACAGGGCCTTGGTGAGACCACATCTGGAGTACTGTGCACAGTTTTGATCTCCTTATCTAAGGAAGGGCATACTTGCCTTAGAGGTGATGCAACAAAGAGGGCGTGGAATTCCTAAAATGCATTCAAGAGAACTTTTTTAGCCAGCATGTCGCTAGCCCAACACAGGAGGTGGCGGTTCTGGATTTAGTTTTTGGGAATGAAGCTGGGCAAGTGGAAGGGGTATCAGTGGAAGAGCATTTAGGAGCTAGTGACCATAATTCAGTTAGATTTAAGGTAGTTATGGAAAAGGACAAGGTTAGACTAGGACTAAAAGTTCTAAATTGGGGAAAAGCCAACTTTGCTAAGCTGAGAGGTGATTTAGCCATAGTGGACTGGAAACAGCTACTTGATGGTAAATCAGCGTCAGCACAGTGGGAGGCATTCAAGGAGGAGATCCGCAGGGTTCAGGTCAAATATGTACCCTTAAAGAAAAAGAGTGGGTCTAACAAATCTAGAGCCCCATGGATGTCTAGGAACATACAGGGTAGGATAAAGAAAAGTAGGAAAGCTTATGACAGATACCGAGGGCTAAATACGGCATAATCTCTCAGAGTATGGAAAGTCCAGGGGTGAGATCAAAAGGGATATTAGGAAAGCAAAGAGAGCGCATGAAAAATTATTGGCAAGTAAAATCAAGGAAAACCCAAAGATGTTTTATAAATATATTAAGAGCAAGAGGTTAACTAAAGAAAGGATAGGGCCTATTAGAGACCATGAGGGTAATCTGTGTGTGGAGGCGGAAGATATGGGTATGGTTCTTAATGAATAGTTTATGTCTGTTTTCACAAAAGAGAGGGGTGATGCAGACACTGTTATCGAGGAGGAGGAGTGTGAAATATTAGATGAAATAAACATACTGAGAGATGAGGTTTTAAGGGGTTTAGCAGCTTTGAAAGTGGATAAATCTCCAGGCCTGGATGAAATGAATTCCAGGCTGTTAAGCGAAGCAAAAGAGGAAATAACAGAGGCTTTGACCATCATTTTCCACTCCTCTCTGGCTTCAGGTGTGGTGCCAGAGGACTGGAGGACTGCTAATGTGGTACCTTTGTTTAAGAAGGGAGAAAGGGATAGACCGAGTAATTACAAGCCAGTCAGCTCAGTTGTGGGGAAATTATTGGAAAAAATCCTGAAGGACAGGATAAATCTACATTTAGAAAGATACAGATTAATCAGGGACAGTCAGCACGGATTTGTTGTGGGAAGGTCGTGTCTGACTAATTTGATTGAATTTTTCGAGGAGGTAACAGGAGGGTCGATGAGGGCAGTGCATATGATGTAGTATGTATGGATTTTAGCAAAGCTTTCAATAAGGTCCCACATGGCAGACTGATCATGAAAGTAAAGCCCATGGAATCCAGGGCAAAATGACAAATTGGATCCAAAATTGACTCAGAGGCAGGAAGCAAAGTGTAATGGTTGATGGGTGTTTTTGTGACTGGAAGGATGTTTCCAGTGGGGTTCTGCAGGGCTCAGTGCTAGGTCCCTTTCTTTTTGTGATATACATTAATGATCTAGACTTGAATATAGGGGTATGATTAAGAAGTTTGCAGATGATACAAAAATAGGCTGTGTGGTTGATAATGAAGAAGAAAGCTGCGGACTGCAGGAAGATATCAATCAACTGGTCAGGGGGGCAGAATAGTGGCAAATGGAATTTAATCCAGAGAAGTGTGAGGTAATGCATTTGGGGAAGGCTAATAAGGAAAGGGAATACAAATTAAAACGTAATTGAGAAGTGTAGAGGAACAAAGGGACCTGGGAGTGCATGTCCACAGATCCCTGAAGATAGCAGGCCAGGTGGATAAGTTGGTTAAGAAGGCATACGGAATGCTTGCCTTTATTAGCCGAGGCATAAAATATAAGAGCAGGTGGCTTATGCTTGAACTGTATAAAACACTGGTTAGGCCACAGCTGGAGTACTGCATGCAGTTCTGGTCACCGCCTTATAGGAAGGACGTGATTGCACTGGAGAGGGTACAGAGGAGATTTACGAGGATGTTGCTGGGAATGGAGAATCTTAGCTATGAGCACAGATTGGATAGGCTGGGTTTGTTTTCCTTGGAACAGAGGAGGCTGAGGGGAGACCTCATTGAGTTGTATAAAATTATGAGGGGCCTAGATATAGGGGATAGAAAGGGCCGATTTCCCTTAGCAGAGTGGTCAACAACCAGGGGACATAAATTTAAAGTAATTGGTAGAAGGTTTAGAGGGGATTTGAGGAGAAATTTCTTCACGCGGAGGGTTGTGGGGGTCTGGAACTCACTTCCTGAAAGGGTGGTAGAGGCAGAAACCCTCACTACATTTAAAAAGTACTTGGATGTGCACTTGAAGTGCCGTAACCTGCAGGGTTACGGACCTAGAGGTGGAAAATGGGATTAGGCTGGATAAACCCATTGTTGGCCAGCGCGGACATGATGGGTCGAAATAGCCTCCTTCCGTGCTGTTAAACTTCTATGATTCCATGAACAAAGGTTCACTAGATTGACCCTGGGATGAGAGAGTTGTCCTATGAGGAGAGATTGAATAGATTGAGTCTATACTCTCTGGAGTTTCAATGATTGAGAGGTGACCTCATTGAAACCTATAAGATTCTGAGGTGGATTGATAGGATAGATGCTGAGAGATTATTTCTCCTGGCTGGAAAGTCCAGAATTAGGGGTCATAATCTCAGGATAAGAGGCCGGCCTTTTAAGACTGAGATAAGGAGGAATTTGTTCACTCAGTGGGTTGTGAATCTTTGGAATTCTCTAGCCCAAAGGGCTGTGGATGCTGAGTGGTTGAGTATATTCAAGGCAGAGATAGATAGATTTTTGGACTCTCATGGAATCAAGGGATATGAGGATAGGGCAAGAAAGTGGAGTTGAGGTCGAAGATCAGTCATGATCTTATTGAAGGGCAGAGCAGGCTCAATGGGCCATATGTCTATTCCTGCTCCTAATTCTTATGTTCTTAGCCTCCCAAATACAAACTCATTTTTTGATTTCCTCGACCATGTGCCAACCAAGTATATTATCATTTCAATATATTAGACTGAAAGCTTGTCGTTTTAATTTGTCAAATTATGTGTTTTTGGGTTCTGTTTCAATAATGTTAGCAGGGAAGATATTGCAGCATCTGTGAATTTACTGTTAGAAGCATATGGCCATTTATTTTCAAACTTACTCAGCAAATGAAACCATTATAAATGGTGGTTTACAATTGGCATTATTGTTATGGGACAAGATTCCATTTTGCTTTGATGCAAAGTGCAATAAGTATTGATAGGTAATACTATTATCAAAATGACTGCTTGAATGTAAAAGAGGAAAATATGGTGATCGCCCACAGATCTTCTATTGCTCATCAGTTTCTGTTCATTCTCACTGTTATATGTATGGAAGTTTCCTCACAGGTCAAGGCCGCCACTCTGTTCAGGGGCTGCTGCACACCGCTCCTTTTCTGGCCCCGACCTGCTGCTGGTGATTCCTCACAGGTCGGGGCTGCCACACTGTCCAGGGGCTACTGCACGCCATTCCTTTTATGGCCCTGACCTGCCGCTGGTGTTTCCTCCCTCGCAGGTCGGGGCCGCCGCGCTGCGAACTCATCCCTTTTTGGCGTGGAAGCAAGTCGTCCTCGATTTGAGGGACCACCTAAGAAGAAGAAGGGATGTATGGAAGGTTGGTTGAGCTCCACAAGTTGCACTTACCATCAGGAAATGTGTCTTTTTAAGAGTTTGCTGCAAGAAGGGTGAGAAAAAGTAGATTTTTTTCAGTCAACACAATTGTATATAGTATAAATTACTGATTTTAATTTTCCCTATGTTTTGGCTTTTATGAATCATTTTATTTGTAAATAAATTTTGACAGTAATTTAGCCTGTGCATAAATCATCAGTTGCTACCTAACCTGATGAGTGTTTCCAGCATTTTCTGTTTTTTAAATCATCTAGCATTACGATGTTTTTCATCTTCCAAATTGACAGGAGATGTAATAGGCAAGCCCTCCTTGACCTTCAACAAATAACATCGAAATCATTGAACGGACTTTATGTATAACATCCTAACATTGCAGACTCATAACCTGCTATGAAACCACACTGCAGGCAAAAGTGCAAGCTAAAAAAGATTAATTCTTCAATGGCTAAAATAAAAATAGCCTTAAAAGCATTTGTCAATCTATAAAGCAACATATGTCATTCATAGTATACCATTCCTTATCCTATGGAGGTGTGGCTCATTACTCCTATTGATCTGAGAGAGAGCAGACTTCAGGAGATCAATAATGCCTTTAAAGCCTGGATCCATATGATTCAACAGCCTATCCAAGGTGGTGCAGATATTGGAGCCGAGAGTCTGAACGACAACAGTTTGAGCTTCAAACAAAGCAGCAAAAGCTGGTGATACAGACTCCTGTAGTGAAGGCCTGGTACAGCATCCATGGAGGTTGTTGGGAACTAAAATATGTTGAGAAATAATATCTATGTCAATTTGATCTGACTCCTGGGTCTCGAACCTTTATTCATGGAGTGCGGATCATTCCAACAGCAGAGGTGACCACATGCTCTATGGTGGCTGCAGAATACTGATGCCCTGCAGCAGCATGCCACACAAGCGGGAAGCGAACTCCTACAAACTTTCAGATATTGTACAGCAACTCTTTAGCAGGCTTTCCAATGCAAATGCTCATACAATTGCACGTGTGCCGAATGCTGGGCCCCTGAAATCAGCGGCCATAATTTTCACCTTCGCGTCAAGTTGGGTGTGTGTGGGCGGCGAAGCAGGGCCAAAACGCGATGTTTTCAGCAATGCACTGCTCAGAGCAACTTTCACTTAATGGACCCAATTGAAAGAGTCATGCGTGTTTCCCGGCCCGATTAAATGGTGCAGGTCTGATGACGTAATCGATGACTTGTTTCCAGCATCCATATTTAAAGCAACCTTGCACTCAACTCACTTGAAGGTGCCAAAGAAAGGCCACAGGAGAGATAAAACTTTTGAAACATGGATAGCCAAAGGCAGAGGGCTGCACCCAGGTTCTCTGCTTCTTCCTTGCATACACTTGTGGAGGCTGTCAGAGCATGCAGGGAGGTCCTCCTCCCTGTTTACAGGCAAAGGAGACCTCCACAAGCAACAAAAAAAATCTGGCTGGATATTGCTGAGGAGATCAGCAGCAGGGATGTGGTCAAGAGGACCTGGATACAGTGCAGGAAGCACTTCAGTGATCTCATGAGGTCAGGAAAGGTGAGTGCAAAGCCACACACCCCTCATCCTGAAGTGCCTGTCAACACATCCCATCACTCTGCCTTTCCAAGACTACTCCTGCACATCATTACATCAATATACCTTGCACATCCACCCATCCCACTCTCTCTCTATGTGCATACTCTCATCCCTATCTGACTAATAGGCCCCTCACACTCACCCTTATCCTAATGCAATCATAGCAAGTAACACCACAGAAGCTGGTCATTTGACATTGGCACCCCACCTGCTGATAGTCACCCTCTACAGATGTAACCCATCCATTCCTTACACACATTCCATCACTCTCTCTCAAAATTATCTTCTTTTCCTCCTTGCAAGAGCAGAGAGCCCACAACAACAGGGAGAGGGAGAGAACTGGGGGTGGCCCTCCAGTAATTGCAATCTCACAACAGCAGAGGAGGCGGCTCTGGAAATTTCAGGAGCTTGAGAGACACTGGCAGTGGGAGATGGAAAGAGGGCCACATCTCAGCAACCTAGTGACCGAATCACATCTCAAAACGCGACATGGCATACAACAGTCACCCATATGGTGACTCAGGTCAGCAGCTAATGAAATGTCATCATGTGCATAATGGTAATGTTACCCATTCACATTATAATACTTATAATTCATCTCTTTACTCTACCACAGGTCCATCAACTGCCCCCACACCCCCACTCTCCAGCTGGAGGAGGAAGATGACTCCTCAGAGGAGCCTCCAGCCTCTGAGGGTACAGCGACAGCAGACCCAAATGCACCCAGCTCCAGCACAGATACACACCTCAGTGGGGCCTGGTGTCTCACAATTCATAAGTGAGTAATAGCAAATAGTGCTGACAGGGACAGCAGTGGAGACTCCTCACCGGAGGATGCAGGATGCTCCCAGCTCTGCTGCGCAGCATGCAGATGCTGAGCCTGGGGGCCATCGAGAAAGAGGGTGATCTTGGAGGGGCAGTAACAATTGTATGAGGCTCTGGCATCTTTTGCAACCACGATGTCTGCAAATGTTTAGAAAATGGAGCAGTCTATCTCCAACATTAGCACCACCATGTCGTCGTCGCTGGCGATGATGTGCTCTTCCATGGAAAGGATGGCTACCTACATGGAGCAGCAAATGCACCATTCACATGAGCACATGCTAGCTGTGGACAACAGATGGCGGGCGTTCAGAGACCCCCTCTTAAGGAGGGATGTAAACATTTATCTAGGCCTTCATGGCCCCACTGCTGTGCAGCAAGGTGCTCGCCAGCTTCTTGCGAGCAGAGAAATGCGGGTGGCCCATGAGAGGGATGAAGGTGAGAGGGAACATGGAAGTGGGGCTCTTCTCAAATCACTCATACTTCACCCCCATTGCCTTTCCCTCAGTTAGAGCCCCAGATGCTTCCTTGGATCGCGATGGCCGAGTCTGCCCCTGCACAGTTGCAGGAGGAGCAGACTTTGACGGGGCCATCACAGGCTCCAAAACCCAGAGGACGTCTACCAAAAGTGTCTACGCAGTTGAGAGCAGGAAAGTGAACAGCCTGCAACTACCTCTGCTGAATCCACAGGGGTTGCACCTCGTAGAAGCACTTGCAAATGAAATATGCCACAAAATTAGATGCACAAGAGTAAGCGTATGCGTGTATCAACAAATGTTAGTGCTAAGTTTCAGTTGTTTTGATTGGACACATCAATGCTGGTGGCATCTGCATGTCAGCTTCCTCCTCCTCCTCATCTTCCACCTGCTTGTCCTCCTCCTCAGAGACTGTGTGCTGTGTGCCATGCTCTTCCTGCAGCTCCACTCCTTGCTGCTGTGCTATGTTGTGCAGCGCGCAGCAGGCGACAATGATTCTGGAGACCCTGGCAGGTGCGTACTAAAGGGCTCCTCCAGACCTGTCAAGGCATCTGAAGTGCATCTTCAGCATGCTGATTGCTTGTTCTATGATACAGCTGGTGGAGATGTGGCTCTCATTATAACGCTCATCGGCCTCGGTACTTGCTGTTCTCAGGGTTGTCATCAGCCACGTCTTCGGTGGATTGCCCTTGTCTCCAAGCAGCCAGTCAGTAAGTCTGTTTGGAGTGCGAAGAGCTGAGGAAGGACTGGCACAGCACGAAAGAGTCATGGCATCTGCAGGGAATCTGGCGCACACATGCATAATCATCTTTTTATGGTTGCAGACAAGCTGCACATTGAGGGAGTGGAAGCCCTTGCAGTTCAAAAACACTCGGTTGATGTGGGGATGCCTTGATGGGCACATATGTGCAGTCAATGATGTCCTGCACCTGTGGGAAGCCAGACAGAGGCATAAAGCTGAGCGCCCGCTCAGTAACACTGGCTTCATCAGTGGCTAAGTTGATATAATTGGCTGACTTGTCAAAGAGGGCATCGGTGACCTGGGTGATGCACCAGTGGGCGGCCGACTGTGAGATCCCACAAGTGTCTGCTGCAGATCCTTGGAAGGAGCATGAGGCAAAGAGGTTGAGGATGGTGATGACCTTGCCAGCCTCTGGGCAGCAGGTCTTGTTCCAACAAGCTACAAATGTCTGCAACGACCTGACGCGATAGCCTAAGCCTCCTGAAGCACTGCTGCTCAGTCTTGTTGAGGGAGCTTATCCTCTGCCTGTATACCTGTGTTGGGGGCATCACCTCTGGTGTGCTGCAGCCCTGTGGTGCTGCTCCCCTCTCCTGTGGAGCATCAGGTCATTGAGGAGAAGGCTGCTGTTGTAGTTGCTGCTGTTGCAGCTGGTGTGGCTGGTGGTGGGGCTCATCTTGGTCTGATTCTGAGGACCAAGGTGAGACAGTATAAGTGGCACCCGTGCTGATGTTATAGATGATAGGTCAATTAGCAATGAGGGCCAATCCCTCAGTGTTGTGATAGTGACTAGCAATGTGGTGAGAGTGACTTTCGAGGTTGCAGAAATGACCTGCAAGCTCCAGAATCCTAAATCTGTGCACAAAAAGGAGTCATCAACAGCCTTTCCCTAAGGCAACTAATGAAGTGTAAGGTGTGTGCATTTATCTGGTATTCCGAGCTGTCAAGTAATGCCCTTGCACAATGGCCACAGAAATTCCGCCTCCCCTTCACAGGCGAGGTTTCTGAGCTGTGTGCTTTCCCATGCTCATGCCGTTAAATTTAGAAGCTGCAGTTAAAAACCCTGCTAAACGTCTGATAACAAGCATTTAATGAGTTTAATTAGGTCGCCCACCTCTCCCGATCGGGTCCATGGCAGGCTTGCAAATGCACCCGATTTAAAGGTGCGAGGAGGCAGAATGACGGCAGGTTCCCAATGCACTGCCTATTTTCACTATTTTTACAGCCGACCCGCCTCCAAACCCACACGCATGACAACGGGAAAATTCCAGCCAGCATCTCTGTCCTCCTCAGCAGTGCTTGGAGCAGAGCTTTGCCTCCAGTGAGCCATTTCCTGTGATACACCCTATTTCCACTACACCCTATGTCTGCTCACTCATGCTTCAATTACTGAACCATCAAACTCATTCTCTAACCCACTTGAGGAACCAGTCTCTGTTCTGGTGCTTGGGAGCATGTGACAGTGCTTCTTCCAGAGGATTGGTCTCCTCCAAATCCTCTTCCAAAAGCTCCAAGTACTGAGAAGGACATACAGAAACTTTGATGCTCTTTGCTCTAGATGGCTTTATTGGCCCTGAATTCACAGCCCCTACAGGCGCGTAATGAGGAGTGCAAGCGCCCGTAGGGGACCCGCAAGTTCCAGGTTTAGGCATGCGAAGCGCATGTACCGAAACCCGGAACTTGCAATCTGTCAAGAATCCTCTTGACAGATCGCATGCATCCAGAAGTAAAGGGCTTCCGCAGGTGGATAGTTGGGCTATTTGCCCAGCAAATGCCCATGAAATTCTTACAACTGTTAAAAGCAAGCATAAGACCTGCTTTCATCAACCTAAGACTTTTAAAGGACAGAAAAATAATTTGTTTTCAATAATGTAAACATTTTAAATCCTGTTAAATAGGGTAAGTTTATTGTTAGACCCTTTAAAATAAGTTAATTTATTTTTCAAAATTTTTTTAAATAATTAATTAAATTCCATTTTAATTAATTTTAAATACATGATTTTTGGGGGGGAATTTATTTTAAGTATGTCTGTGTTTTTGGGGGTATTCCCAGTCATACTTATGGTTATTCCAATCACCATAAGTATGAATGGGAATAACCCTGCTTGCATTGGTTGAGCCAGCCCACGTGATCCCCAGGACACGTGTGAAGTACTTACGTCTCTGGGATATGCAGGCCTTTGCATAGAAGCCCAGGATCATAAGTCTCCGAACCTCCCGGACCACCAGGTAGATTCGTAGATTGGCATACAGGTACAGCAGGCGGTAAAGAAGGCAAATGGTATGTTGGTCTTCATAGCTAGGGGATTTGAGTATAGGAGCAGGGAGGTCTTACTGCACTTTTACAGGGCCTTGGTGAGGTCTCACCTGGAATATTGTGTTCAGTTTTGGTCTCCTAATCTGAGGAAGGACTATTGAGGGAGTGCAGCGAAGGTTCACCAGACTGATTCCCGGGATGGCTGGACTGATCTATGAGGAGAGACTGGATCAACTGGGTCTTTATACATTGGAGTTTAAAAGGATAAGAGGGGATCTCATAGAAACATACAAAATTCTGATGGGACAGGACAGGTTAGATGCGGGTAGATTGTTCCCGATGTTGGGGAAGTCCAGAACCAGGGGACAGTCTTAGGATAAGGAGTAAGCCATTTAGGACTGAGATGAGGAGAAACTTCTTCACTGAGTGTTGTTAACCTGTGGAATTCCCTGCCATAGAGAGTTGTTGATGCCAGTTCATTGGATATATTCAAGAGGGAGTTAGATATGGCCCTTATGGCTAAGGAGATCAGGAGGTATGGAAAGAAAGCAGGAAAGGGGTACTGAGGGAATGATCAGCCATGATCTTATCGAATGGTGGTGCAGGCTCGACGGGCAGAATGGCCTACTCCTGCACCTATTTTCTATGTTTCTATGTTTCCAGTCAGAGGCAATTTCTGGGCCATAATCTTAAGGACTCCCCACTCCATCTGTGTGAGGACCTGGATACTAGCTGGTTTTCCTCCTATCCCTTGCATTACGAGCCATTTTGTCCTTCAGGGACAGTTAGTGGGTGGTTTTGAAAAGGGATATGCATACATGTAGGGTTTCCTCATATAGTGTGTGTGCTGAGAGGGAGAAGAAGCAATGTGAAGAATGTGGCTGGACTGTGAAGTGAGAAAGCAATCATTAGAGAAGATCAAGCTTTGTCATTTGCTACCAGGTGAGAATAGAATGCTGTTCATGCCAGTTGGGAAGGCAGCAAGCAATAGGTGAGTGTGTGATTGGAATGAGAAGGATGCAGGGTACAGGGAAGGTAAGTGTTCAGCGTACAGGGGGAGGCGGAATGTGCTGTTGCCAAGTACAATGCAGAGAAAGAGAGATGTAAAGATCTGTACTCGCCCTTGCTGTTCTGGTCAGGTCATTGAAGTATTTGATTCATTGAATCCAGGTCCTAGGGTGATGCTCTATGAGTTCACTACCACTGCACTGCTTGCTGCAAGATCTGTTTTTGGCAGCTTCTTTCCATCAGATGGAAACAGGACATCCCTCTGTGTCCTAACCTCTTTAATGAGGTCTTCCATGGATGTATCTGGGAACCTAGGAGTTTGCTTCTGACTTCAATATTCTGATGCTTCCAGCAAACCCACAAACCAATTTCAGTGATATGAATGAGGAGAATTCACATTTTATATAGCCATCAGGTGGCCCACAGGAAATCCTGCCCAACAAGTGGCAGGATGCCCATCACCAACACAAATGGGTGGGCAGCTCGCCAATCAAATGTTAATAAGGCTCAACAGTTGAAATACTCCAGACTTCACACTAATGACTCGAGCGGGTGTGCTGCCTGCACCACCCACAATGCACCCAATAACCACTGCCGGTTAAAGCTCCCCCCTATAAATTCATGAAAATGTGTCTCTCATGCACGACAAAATATTGAGGTATGTGTAAAATGTGATGTGGCGCACAGACTAATTAACATTTTGTAAGCATGGGCATACCTAAGTGTATCATTTAGTCAACCTGATATTAATAAACCGATCATTAGAAAAAGGATACAGGTTCGACCTCCCGAATCCGGCAACCTTGGGACCGAGACCGAGCTGGTTTTTGTGTTTTTCCGGACTTCGGAACATCTTTCTGACGTCACGAGTCCGGAAACTCCCGAGCCCAGGTTCGGGTATTTCCGGATTTCAGAACGTCAGAAAGAGGGGGGGGCGGGGGGTGCTCGCCAAGAAGCTGTTCGGGTTGCCGGCCCCATCGATGAGGTCGTCGGGTGGGTCCCGCCGCCGAGGACCTGATCGGGCGGGCCCCGCCGCCGAAGACCTGATCAGATGGGGCCCGCCACCGAGGACCTGATTGGGTGTGGTCCAGCCGCTGTGGAGGAGTTCCTTGTCTGGCCCGAGGTAGATGGGGGCGGGCAGCCGAGATAAAGGAGAGGGAGGGAGGGGGGCCGGGGCGAAGTCGGGTCGGGGCGAGGTCGGGGCGGGTGAAGTCGGGCTGAGGCGAAGTTGGTTCGCCAAGGTGGGGGGAGTCCGGATATCGGAACATTTTTCCGGTTTCCGGACAACACCGCCACGGATCGGCCCGGTGTCCGGATTCTGGAACATTCTGGATTCCGGAACTCCAGATTTTAGAGGTCGAACCTGTTCTACAGTTTTAAAATAACACCCATATAAATCTTTCCTTGCCCATTAAAACAAATCTAAAAGCTTTTTTAAAATCATTTTTGTTGCCTTTTAGGTCTCCTTAAGCTGTATTGAACCTGGTCTAATGGATTTAAATGTCTTGGGTGAAGATTCACTGGAATGGGATGAAACAGACATGAGTAACAACCTGATTGGTATCCAAGATGAGACACTTGACCTTGCATGCCAACAAAATAACATATCAAAATTCTCACCTGGGCCTGTGAATACTTTTGCTGATGAACTTATGCTGGATCAATATACCAGTGGCCCTGGAGAATCATTGTATAGTCCTGGTGAAACACCTTCTTCATCATGTCCACATACCAATCAGGTCTACAACCTACACAATATACAGCTCCATCAAAGAGATCATACGTCATTCTTCAAGAATTTCTCAAATTTTTCGAACTCAAAGCAGCTTACCAATTTAGTAAGGAGTGCAAGTAAAGATTCCTCTTTCTCGTCCGATGACTCTTTGCCAGACCTATTAGGTGATTTGATTCCAGTAAAAGAGGACAAACCACCTGAGAGTGAGAGTGGAATAGTCAGTGAGGGTGATACAGAAAATACAACCAACTCTCAAACCTCTCTGCCAAATCAGGTTGATCAAGCTCAAACTAAACTATCTGTCAAATCTCTGCACCCCCTGATAGAATTAAAACATAAAGATTGTCCGATTCAGTCATGCATTTGTAAAAGGCAGAGTTCACTTGAAAAAAAGGAAGTGAAGAACGCAGCAAGAATACAGAGAACAAAAAATGAAGTAGAATTGTCAAAAAATCTTCAATCACTGTCCCTGAGTAATGAAGGAAATGTACAGCCCCTTGATATGAATAAAATTGCTTCAAAGGGTTTTTCAAATGATCTAGAGGCACAATATGATGTGTTCACATTTTATGACTATTCTTACCTGCAGGGCCCTGAGCTCGAGTTAAGTATGAACATAACTCACTCACCTGAAGAAAAGGAAACTACTGATGGGAATGTGTCCTCTAGACCACATTCTGCTGAATTTATTTGTAAAAGTGGACTATCGGCTCCAGATTCCAAACCAGACTGTGCCACATCAGAAAAATGTCTGCGAATAACATCAAGCGGAGGTAACCTTGAGACCTGTTATAGTGAAACAGATGATAACAGAATATCTCTAGATATGATAAATGACACAGGTTTCACATTTTTGTCTCAGAGGTCATCAGTGGAATCGCTTTCAATTGCTGGCGACATATTTCAGCTTGGAACTAACAATCACAAAAATGGTGATCTCCAACGCAGTACTTCCTTAGAGAGCTGGGCTATTCCACACAAAGTCACAGAGGAACTACTCAGCCTCCAAGGATCAGGGGACACCAGTATGGGTAGTGATGCAGTAGGGGAGCTAAGTAAGAGGACATTAGACCTTTTGAAACGTTTAGAAAACATCCAGAATCCAGTAAGTCCAAAAATGAAACGTAGTGTCTCTGATATCACACTGCAGAGTAACTCTCTTAAAATGTCGTTCACTGGCCAGCTGTCATTTGATGCCACATCATCAGCAAATGAAGATTCTGCTGCTTCTCTCACAGAACTAAGCAGCAGTGATGAGCTCTCCTTGTGCTCTGAAGACATAATTGTTCATAAAAATAAAATTTCAGATTCTAATGCATCATTCAAAAAACACATTAATCATTCAGTGACTGATGAAGCTGATGTCAATATAAGCATGATTGTTAACGTGTCTTGTACTTCTGCTTGTACTGATGAAGAAGACGATAGTGATTTGCTTTCCAGTTCAACCCTTACGCTAACTGAAGAGGAATTGTGCATTAAGGATGATGATGATTCCAGCATTGCCACAGATGATGAAATTAATGAAGAAAGTAATCACATTTTAGATAGGGACTATATGAAGAATGAATTCCACCACTGGATTAAACCAATTTTTTCTGTCACAAAGGAAAAGAAGAAATTGAATCCACAAGAAAAGGATCGGTGCAGGACAGATTCAAATAGTACCAGGTTACCAACTTTCAAAAATGTTTCAACTCTTTATCCATTTTTAAACAGTTCTGTATTGATGCAGTCTGAGTCCAAGGACTGTAAGAGCACTTCACTCCGACCAAAAGAAAGACACTTCAAACAGAATGGAACAGAGACTCCCAGACACTTCACTACTGACCATTTAAGAGATGATGTAGAGAATGGCAACGTGGAAAAATCTCTATTAAAAGACAAAAAAGAACCAACTAGAGTGTTAGACAGCAAGAAACTTCAGTCATTTGAAAAGGAGCAAAATACTGGCAAGGCCCATAAAACAGAATGCACGCAATCTGAATTATTTAGTAGTACATTGGAGCAAAAAACAGATGTTGTTTCTGCACAGTGCATTCCAGCTCCCCAGACCCCCACACAATCGCCTCAGAAGGATAAAAGGCTTACATGTTTGGAAGACAATGGGATTGCAAACAAACTTTTATCATTGTCTGCTTTTAATGTTGATGAGGAACCTCTTTCCTCAAAGAAGCTTGAAAAGTGCCATGATGTTACAGTATTAGCTGGGAAAACAGCTCCGACAAGTGAATATGAGAGACGCCGACAGCATCAAGATTCTACTGCAGAATTGTCACTTAACTGCCATGGTGATGAATATAATATTACGAGTAAAGCATCAGCTGTAAACTGTTCATTTCATCCTAATTCAGAAAATGAACAGTTGGAAGAAGCTAACAGGGATTATGCAAATGATATTTCAAATTGTATCTGCCGTTCTAGTGTTCCTCATGGTGTTGATGGTGAAGAAGATAGTTCTGTTCATAATTTTGTGATGGAGATTATTGGCATGGCATCGACAGCCCTGAAGAACATATCCCAGCATGACTCTGAAATGGTGAGTCCAACTTCAGTGGCTCAGATCAAAGAAAAAGTATTAGAACATTCTCACCGACCTTTGCAGTTGCGAAAAGGAGACTTTTACTCTTATCTGTCCATATCATCACATGACAGTGACTGTGGTGAGGTAAACACTTGCGTGGATGAAAAAAGCAGCACACCACTACCGTTGGATTTTAATGATGAGGCCAGGCTAGACAACAATGGTGAGGATGATAACTTTCTTGATGAAGATTTTGAAGAACAGTATAATGAGCAACCCTGCTTATTTGATTCTACGCTTCAATGGGACACAGTTTCAGATAATAATCTGTATCCTTTGACCAAACCTGTGTCAATTTTTGATAGCAATGAATCACCATTGCCAAATGATAAACTGGACATCAGGGTGTCAAAAGCTATTCATATGACACCAAGCGACCAAAGCACGTGTGGTGGAAATCCAATTGAAACAAACAAAATTACTGACAACCCAGATACATTTTTAGGCATCACGAATCAAATATGTAATACTTCTGAAGACACTATCTTTCAATCAGTAGAGAGTCATATTGAAAATCCTTACCTTAATTCTTTGCTGCCTAAAGCACAAGCAGACATGACTAAGTGTTTGTCAGATAATGAGTCCTTTTTTGCTATGTCTAAAATTGAAATACTTGAACCCAATGAACCTCCATTAAACAGTGAGAGTGATGAAAATCATAAGTCAGTAAAACAGTCCCGTGAAATGAAAATGAATCTAGCGAAGGACACACAACCAAATAGCAGTCATTTTGAGAAACCAGGAAACAACTTGTTTCTGAGCACCAAAATCCAATTTCCACAACATGGACATCCTGTTTATGACAATCACCAAACGGCAGATTGCAAAGTCAAACAGAAGCTTCACAAGAAAGAAAATCATTTTGATGGGGACTTTAACTTGTCTCGGAAAGAGGTAGGTTACATGCTATATTAAAAATGTATCATTTTATAATTAGTAGAAGCTACATTTCTATTTGGGAAAAAGGTGGATAAAAGATCTGTTTTACTTCTTCCCAATCCATTAACAACATTTCAGGAAAGCATGGTTTTGAAATCAATGCCTCCTGAGAGTGTAATTTTGTTACTGTGACAAAAATAAACACAAACAGTCACAACATACCCTCAGTAATTTTTTAATACTTCCCAAGCAAATGAAGAGATGCTTAATTTGAATTAATGGTGGAAATTTCATTAATTCAGCTGTACATTATATGTAAATGGCTCAGTGAAAATTGGGAAAATCCCAATTTACCTAGGACAAACAGGCATTTTTACCTTGGCCCGCACAAATGGTAGCAGTGTTAAAATCCCTGTACACCACTTAGTGCCCAGTGGATGTGGTGTATTTGGATTTCCAGAAGGCATTCGATAAGATGCCACATAAAAGGTTACTGCACAAGATAAAAGTTCACAGGGTTGAGGTAATGTATTAGCAGGGATAGAGGATTGGCTAACCAACAGAAAACAGAGTCAGGATAAATGGGTCATTTTCCAGTTGCAAACAATGACTAGTGGGATGCCACAGTGATCAGTGCTGGGTCCGCAACTATTTACAATCTATGTTAATGACTTGGATGAAGGGACCGAGTGTAATGCAGCCAAGTTTGCTGATGATACAAAGATGGATGGGAAAGCAAATTGTGAGGAAGACACAAAAAAATCTGCAAAGGGATATAGACAGGCTAAGTGAGTGGGCAAAAATTTAGCAGAGGGAGTATAATGTGGGAAATGTGAGGTTATCCACTTTGGCAGAGAAAATAGAAAAGTAAATTATAATTTCAATGGAGAAAAGTCGCAAAGTACTGCAGTACAGTGGGACTTGTGGGTCCTTGTACATGAAACACAAAATGTTAGTATGCAGGTACAGCAAGTAATCAGGAAGGCAAATGGAATGTTGGCCTTTATTGCAAAGGGATAGAGTATAAAAGCAGCAAAGTCCTGTACAATTGTACAGGGTATTGGTGAGGCCACACCTAAAGTACTGCGTACAGTTTTGGTCTCCGTATTGAAGGAAGGATATACTTGCATTGGAGGCTGTTCAGAGAAGGTTCACTAGGTTCTGGAGATGAGGGGGTTGACTTATGAAGATAAGTTGAGTAGGTTGGGCCTATACACTTTTGAATTCAGAAGAATGAGAGGTGATCTTATCGAAACATATAAGATAATGAGGGGGCTCGACAAGGTGGATGCAGAGAGGATATTTCCACTCATAGGGAAAACTAAAACTAGGGGACATAGAAACATAGAAACATCGAAAATAGGTGCAGGAGTAGGCCATTTGGCCCTTCAAGCGTGCACCACCATTCAATAAGATCAGGGCTGATCATTCACCTCAGTACCCCTTTCCTGCTTTCCATACCTCTTGATCCCTTTAGCCTTAAGGGCCATATCTAACTCCCTCTTCAATATATCCAATGAACTGGCATCTACAACTCTCTGTGGTAGGGAATTCCACAGATTAACAACTCTCTGAGTGAAGAAGTTTCTCCTCATCTCAGTCCTAAATGGTTTACCCCTTATCCTTAGACTGTGTCCCCTGGTTCTGGACTTCCCCAACATCGGGAACATTCTTCCTGCTTCTAATCTGTCCAGTCCTGTCAGAATTTTATATGTTTCACTCATCCTTCTAAACTCCAGTGAATACAGGCCCAGTCGATCTAGTCTCATAGAAACATAGAAACATAGAAAATAGGTGCAGGAGTAGGCCATTCAGCCCTTCTAGCCTGCACCGCCATTCAATGAGTTCATGGCTGAACATGCAACTTCAGTACCCACTTCCTGCTTTCTCGCCATACCCCTTGATCCCCCTAGTAGTAAGGACTTCATCTAACTCCCTTTTGAATATATTTAGTGAATTGGCCTCAACTACTTTCTGTGGTAGAGAATTCCACAGGTTCACCACTCTCTGGGTGAAGAGGTTTCTCCTCATCTCGGTCCTAAATGGCTTACCCCTTATCCTTAGACTCTGACCCCTGGTTCTGGACATCCCTAACATCGGGAACATTCTTCCTGCATCTAACCTGTCTAAACCCGTCAGAATTTTAAACGTTTCTATGAGGTCCCCTCTCATTCTTCTGAACTCCAGTGAATACAAGCCCAGTTGATCCAGTCTTTCTTGATATGTCAGTCCCACCATCCCGGGAATCAGTCTGGTGAATCTTCGCTGCACTCCCTCAATAGCAAGAATGTCCTTCCTCAAGTTAGGAGACCAAAACTGTACACAATACTCTAGGTGTGGCCTCACCAAGGCCCTGTACAACTGTAGCAACACCTCCCTGCCCCTGTACTCAAATCCCCTCGCTATGAAGGCCAACATGCCATTTGCTTTCTTAACCGCCTGCTGTACCTGCATGCCAACCTTCAATGACTGATGTACCATGACACCCAGGTCTCGTTGCACCTCCCCTTTTCCTAATCTGTCACCATTCAGATAATAGTCTGTCTCTCTGTTTTTACCACCAAAGTGGATAACCTCACATTTATCCACATTATACTTCATCTGCCATGCATTTGCCCACTCACCTAACCTATCCAAGTCACTCTGCAGCCTCATAGCATCCTCCTCGCAGCTCACACTGCCACCCAACTTAGTGTCATCCGCAAATTTGGAGATACTACATTTAATCCCCTCGTCTAAATCATTAATGTACAATGTAAACAACTGGGGCCCCAGCACAGAACCTTGCGGTACCCCACTAGTCACTGCCTGCCATTCTGAAAAGTACCCATTTACTCCTTCTCTTTGCTTCCTGTCTGACAACCAGTTCTCAATCCACGTCAGCACACTACCCCCAATCCCATGTGCTTTAACTTTGCACATTAATCTCTTGTGTGGGACCTTGTCGAAAGCCTTCTGAAAGTCCAAATATACCACATCAAACTGGTTCTCCCTCGTCCACTTTACTGGAAACATCCTCAAAAAATTCCAGAAGGTTTGTCAAGCATGATTTCCCTTTCACAAATCCATGCTGACTTGGACCTATCATGTCACCTCTTTCCAAATGCACTGCTATGACATCTTTAATAATTGATTCCATCATTTTACCCACTACTGAGGTCAGGCTGACCGGTCTATAATTCCCTGTTTTCTCTCTCCCTCCTTTTTTAAAAAGTGAGGTTACATTGGCTACCCTCCACTCGATAGGAACTGATCCAGAGTCAATGGAATGTTGGAAAATGACTGTCAATGCATCCGCTATTTCCAAGGCCACCTCCTTAAGTACTCTGGGATGCAGTCCATCAGGCCCTGGGGATTTATCGGCCTTCAATCCCATCAATTTCCCCAACACAATTTCCCGACTAATAAAGATTTCCCTCAGTTCCTCCTCCTTACTAGACCCTCTGACCCCTTTTATATCCGGAAGGTTGTTGGTGTCCTCCTTAGTGAATACCGAACCAAAGTACTTGTTCAATTGGTCTGCCATTTCTTTGTTCCCCATTATTACTTCCCCTGATTCTGACTGCAGGGGACCTACGTTTGTCTTTACTAACCTTTTTCTCTTTACATATCGAAAGAAACTTTTGCAATCCGCCTTAATGTTCCCTGCAAGCTTCTTCTCGTACTCCATTTTCCCTGCCCTAATCAAACCCTTTGTCCTCCTCTGCTGAGTTCTAAATTTCTCCCAGTCCCCGGGTTCGCTGCTATTTCTGGCCAATTTGTATGCCACTTCCTTGGCTTTAATACTATCCCTGATTTCCCTTGATAGCCACGGTTGAGCCACCTTCCCTTTTTTATTTTTACGCCAGACAGGAATGTACAATTGTTGTAGTTCATCCATGCGGTCTCTAAATGTCTGCCATTGCCCATCCACAGTCAACCCCTTAAGTATCATTCGCCAATCTATCCTAGCCAATTCACGCCTCATACCTTCAAAGTTACCCTTCTTTAAGTTCTGGACCATGGTCTCTGAATTAACTGTTTCATTCTCCATCCTAATGCAGAATTCCACCATATTATGGTCACTCTTCCCCAAGGGGCCTCGCACAATGAGATTGCTAATTAATCCTCTCTCATTACACAACACCCAGTCTAAGATGGCCTCCCCCCTAGTTGGTTCCTCGACATATTGGTCTAGAAAACCATCCCTTATGCACTCCAGGAAATCCTCCTCCACCGTATTGCTTCCAGTTTGGCTCGCCCAATCTATGTGCATATTAAAGTCACCCATTATAACTGCTGCACCTTTATTGCATGCACCCCTAATTTCCTGTTTGATACCCTCCCCAACATCACTACTACTGTTTGGAGATCTGTACACAACTCCCACTAACATTTTTTGCCCTTTGGTGTTCTGCAGCTCTACCCATATAGATTCCACATCATCCAAGCTAATATCTTTCCTAACTATTGCATTAATCTCCTCTTTAACCAGCAATGCTACCCCACCTCCTTTTCCTTTTATTCTATCCTTCCTGAATGTTGAATACCCCTGGATGTTGAGTTCCCAGCCCTGATCATCTCTCCTCATATGTAATTCCTGCCATCCCGGGAATCTGTCTGGTGAACCTTCGCTGCACTCCCTCAATAGCAAGAATGTCCTTCCTCAGATTAGGAGACCAAAACTGAACACAATATTCCAGGTGAGGCCTCACTAAGGCCCTGTACAATTGCAGTAAGACCTCCCTGCTCCTATACTCAAATCCCCTAGCTATGAAGGCCAACATTCCATTTGCCTTCTTCACCGCCTGCTGAACCTGCATGCCAACCAAAACACCCAGGTCTCACTGCACCTCCCCTTTTTCTAATCTGCCGCCATTGAGATAATATTCTGCCTTCGTGTTTTTGCCACCAAAGTGGCAAACCTCACATTTATCCACATTATACTGCATCTGCCATGCGTTTGCTCACTCACCTAACCTGTCCAAGTCACCCTGCAGCCTTTTAGCGTCCTCCTCACAGCTCACACTGCCACACAGCTTAGTGTCATCTGCAAACTTGGAGATATTACACTCAATTCCCTCATCCAAATCATTAATGTATATAGTCTCAGAAAAAGGGGCCGCCCATTAAAATTGAGATAAGGAAGAATTTCTTCTCTCAGAGGGTTGTAATTCTATGGAATTCTCTGCCTCATGGATCTGTGGAGGCTGGGTCATTGAATATATTTAAGGTGGAGATAGACAGATTTTTGAGTGATAGGGGAATAAAGGGTTATGGGGAGCGGGCAGAGAAGTGGAGCTAAGTCCATGATCAGATCAGCCATGATCTTATTAAATGGCGGAGCAGGCTCGAGGGGCCAGGTGGCCTACTCCTGCTCCTATTTCTTATGTTCTTATGTTCTGTTACCACTCAGCCTCCATATTTACTGAAGCCTTTCGCTGGTGAACCAAGACCCTCACTTGAATCAAGTGGGAGCATCATTACTGTATGCACATTGGTGTCCTTTGACATTGTCTTTAGAAAGACAACTGGGTGGAGTGTGTGGTGTACATACTCCACCCAGTTGAACCACGCAGTGAAGAGGAAAAGTTTCAAAATGTAAATACAGGATTAATGGAGGCCAGGAGGAGCTGGAATTCTCCACCACACTTTACAAGCATAATGTGGGCCAATGTCACTCCAGGTTACCCTCCCAATCGCCCAATCCCTGTGATCGACCTTTCCATTCACCACACAGACCTACCAGCCTGCCGACTGGATTGACCTACCGGTCAGCAGATGTTGCGCCTGTCTAGAGCCAAAAAGCTGTAGCAGATGCAAGCTTAAGTTGTGTAGCTCGTGGGGGCTTGGTAATGAAGCACGACTCTCGAAATGGACAGGACCTCTTGCCAACAGGTGAGCATTCTACTCGCTGCCCATCTATGAACACATGAAAATAAAGGGCAGCAAAAGACCAGTTAATCCATCAAGCCTGCCCCACACTCATGATGGCTGGGACTGGTCCATGCCGAGAGTTAAAATCTATCCATTGTGCTTCCTGACAATCATCAGCTGCCTAGTAAAAGGAGTCAGATGTCAGTGTTCAGAGCTCATTTGGGATGAACAATGGAGTCCTCTTGCTAATCCCCACAAACTCTCTTTGAACAAAGTATTTCTCTTTTAGTTTAAATAGTGATTTCACCACAAAATGTATCACATAAAAGCTTATCTTTATAAGAAGGCTATTTGGCATCCAATGAAAGTAGAGTTTTACAAGTGTTGTTGGAAATTATTTGACACAGTGTATTATTGGAGATACTGTGCCCACTTCCCCATTCTAGTTCTTTCATATGAGATTTTGATAAATGAATTTGCTGAACATGCACTTTTTCATGCTGATGTGCAAAGGCTTTCTTATGTTAATAAGCCATTATTATACCCAACTTCTTTTTAAAGGTGACTTTGAATTAATATTCTTTACTGTGAAAATATCAAATAATGTGAATTTTCTAAATTCAGTTAGTAGGCTTTGGTGATGCACCTGAAGATGCTCAAGAAATGCAACATTCATTGCAAATTGTAGCTTCACGTCTCTACATATCCTATAAAAAGTTTATTTTGTTGCTGTTAGAAATGTTTAGTCAGAATTTGCAGTCATATATAATCTGAAACTTCACCTAGATATTTCATTTTTTCATCTCCTTCCCCACCACACACACCATATGCATAATAGTCTGCTGAAACAGGACTGCCAATGCTGAGCAAGTTCTAGATGTGAGATGTTTGGTGGAAATTCAGATACACATGTGGGTCCTCACCTCACCCCAAATCTTGCATGTACTCTATTCAGTTGCCACAGCTGTGATGGGCAGGTGGATGTGGGTTGGAACTTAAAAGTTCAAAGTAATTAGTTGGTTGTTGTGGTGTGTGGTAGTACTTGAGCACATTTTAACCACATGAAAACACATTCAAAGACAACAATATAAAAACATCTAATAAACATTAATAGCAGCATCAAGATATAAATAATTATGCAGCCAGGTGATTGGTCTTGAACCTATGAATAATAACATCTCCCTCCTGAATCATTTCCAATTCTTTGTCATTCCTTTATTAAATCAGCATGGCTTTGCATTTCCTGCCTACTTATCCTTTAAATATTCACTTTTACCTCGTTCCTTCTCCCACTAATATATTTAGTCAATGTTCATCAAGTCTAAGAGCCCAAGTGCCAACTTGAGATGTATTTTGCTGTGCATGTACATTCTCCCCAAGAAGGATTTCATGCACCTGCATAATACTAATAGGGCACAGTTTAGAGTTTCTCTGCATTGAAGATGAACACAATTAAAAGAAATAAAAGCCCAAATGCCTCTTGCTCATTTTCTGTGTAGCTTTTCTCTTCCTCTGTTTCCTATTCCAGCTATTCACAATCTATATCAATGATTTGGATGAGGGGACCAAATTTAATATATCCAAGTTTGCTGATGATACAAAGCTAGGTGGGAATGTAAGTTGTGAGGAGGATGCAAAGCGACTTCAATGGGATATAGACAGGCTAAGTGAGTGGGCAAGAACATGGCAAATGGAATATAATGTGAAGAAATGTAAAGTTACCCACTTTGGTAGGAAAAATAGAAAAGCAGAGTATTTTTTAAATGGTGAGAGATTGGGAAGTGCTGGTGTTCAGAGGGACCTGGGGATCCTTGTACACGAATCACTGAAAGTTAACATGCAGGTACAGCAAGCAATTAAGAAAGCAAATGGTATGTTGGCCTTTATTACAAGAGGATTTGTGTATAAGGGTAAAGACATTTACTGCAATTATATAGGGCCCTGGTGAGACCACACCTGGAGTATTGTGTATAGTTTTGGTCTCCTTACCTAAGGAAGGATATACTTGCCATTGAGGGAGTGCAACAAAGGTTCACCAGACTGATTCCTGGGATGGGGGATTGTCCTTTGAGGAGAGAATGAGTAGATTAGGTCTATATTTTCTAGAGTTTCGAAGAAAGAGAGGTGATCTCATTGACAGGGTAGATACAGGGAGGATATGTTCTCTGGCTGAGGATTCTCGAACAAAAGGGGTCACAGTCTTAGAATAAGGATTGGCTATTTAGGACTGAAATGAGGAGAAACTTCTTCACTCAGAGGTGAATCTCTGGAATTCTCTATCAAAGAGGGCTGTGGAGGCTCAGTCTTTATATATTCAAGACAGAGATCGATAAGCTTTTTGGATATTAAGGGAATCAAGGAATATGGGGATTGTGCAGGAAAGTGGAGTTGAAGTAGAAGATCAGCCATGATCACAGTGAATGGCGGAGCAGGCTCGAGGGGCCGAATGGCCTACACCAACTTCTAATTCTTATGTTCTTATTTGAGCTGCAATTAAGTTAGAGGGTTTGTTCAAACCATCAAACTATGCCACCATGCATGCTTGTACTTTTCACTTTTGTAACAACTCTAATGGTACTTTTAAATCTTCTAGTTCTTTAAACTTATTAACCCTGCTCAGTTTTTGAGTTGGCTTTATTGCAGCAAAATACTGCATAAGTTGTGCATTCATGACTTTAACAAAGCTCTAACAAGCACAGATTTGTTTTTGCTGAACATCTTGCATGGGTTCACTAATCCACTTTCAAAGGGGTAGGAATAGACTGTCTGGCACCACACACTGCCGAATGCTCCATTGGTGCTTTCTACTGACATACTGCTGATCTCACCTGCTAATGTTAGGAAACAGAACTACATATTGTGCTAGATACTCTACAAACATCCTTATGCTCATTACCAAGCAACATTTACACTAAGAATTTGTGATCAAAATATTTTTCTAAAAACAAAACATATGATCAAAATCTTAATATAGGTAATTGTAATTCTGGCTGATTCACCATTTATTTATGATAAATATATTGATTTTCTATTTATCGCACAATATAAAGCAAACACAGATATAGAAAATGTAGAGAGGATACTTAATGAAGAAACATAAGTCGTGATTTATATTCCAAGATTGTGCTGACCTAATAAATCATTAACAGCAGAGTTGCAAGTGGGTTGTGATTATGACTGCAATATGCATCCCACACTTTCTTATCGTGTAATCAGATGAGTAAATATCAAAATATTAAATGAAGATAAAAATTAATTTGTAGAGTGCTGACAATGCGTTTGTTTTCAATTGTGATGTGTTTCTCATGTAATTTGAAAAAGATTTCATGGAAATGGAGTTAAGTAGTACTTTAAATTTAAAATAATAATCATGCAATTTTAAAGTCTATGGAAAAGTTAACCTGTATCCCAGCAACATACTGTAGCATTTGTTTTAATCACCTATTTCATTAGATACAAATATAACAGAATCTTTTACAAAAATGTAAACTATTGCAGTTAACAGTTCTCTGTCTATGTTTCTCTCACAGCTGCCCAGTTCTTGTGCTGTTGTCTTTTAATGCTGCTGGGGAGCATATAACACTGAAACCACATTTACTCACAAAGGACATGCATCACTAAAATAAGCACAGCATCATTCATACAGGTTTTTTTTTTTAGCATTTTATTAAATATAATGTATTATACTTTGTATATTACTTAAACTGGATTGTTACTTAATAAATAAGATTTGGATAATCACAGTAAATGCTATGACATCTGAAATTTCAAGAAGACTGTCAGAATACAAGTCATGTGTAGAGTAGATTTGCTGTGATTCTCTTGATGCTGCATGGCTTAATCACATGGTATGTTTTATATTTATTAGATGTACGTGGGACGTGAGCAAAAACTGCTAATAAATCAAGTGAAAATAATTTTTCTGATTTGCAGATCCCTAGCTCACCAAAATATGTAACAGGGAATGTCAGGAAAGCTCAAAAGAGCAGAACTACTGATGCCAAACCTTCGGCTTGTGTATCCCACCACAGCAAACTTCCATGTAACTCTCATGCTGCAAGATCTGTGCCCAAGGTATAGGATGTGAGTCAAATAAACATTCTTTTCATAGGTGTAAATATTTATTGATTAACGTCCACTAAACTAGCCCTTAGAAAGCAAAAACTGTTTCATTATAGCAAACTAAGGAGTGTCTTTGCAAAAGGGGCAATTTATATTGTGGAATTGTTGGATTATGATCTATCCTAGCGCAGACTAGATCTTTTCATGGATAAGTTTGCAAAACACAGAATAAGATCACAATACTTTAGAAACCTCGCATTGCTCTTCTTTTCTTGATGGGCTTGTTTCCTCTGCAGCTACCTTGCATTCCAGTTTGAAGGTTTTTGGGGCTGCAACATACAACTCATCAGTCACATGCCTCCTACCTCATAAACTGGCTTGAAATTTAAGCAATAACCTGCATCTGCTGTGTAACTGCCAGCTATTCATTATAATTGCTATTAGTAGCTTTGCGGGCAAACAGAACACTAAATCTATCGAAAGATCTCTCCAGGAAGTATTCTGCTTGCACATCAAGCTGAATATGTTTTGTAATACCTTTGTCTTGAATTCTATAATTAGCTCAAATTCCCTTTATAAATAATTGCCTTTGGCATAATTTATTTTGACAAAAATATAGTTAATGCACTGAAATGCATACAATAGTCTTGTAAACAACTTCCTGTATCACTTGTTACTTTCTGGATTCAATGCTTACTGCTCTTCTCTTTCTTTTACTTGTCATGTTTCTATATAAATGTAGAGGTCAGTAGCAGCAAAGCAAGATCAAAGGCAAAGGTAACTAGCTAGATCGAGATATTTCTGCCTAATTTGGAAGGTGAATAAATGCATGTCTGGAGTGCCTCCTAGAAGCTGTAAAAGGGATGCGCATTACGTTAATCTCTTCAGCTGTATTCTGACAGTCATTTCTTCATAATCCTCATCACAAGCTCCTGCTCTTTGCTGCATGGTTTAATTATCCCAGACTGACTCCGCACTGTGGAAATCGAACCCTATGGCTGGCTAGACGTTATTGCTTTCATGCTGCCAGATATAGGAAAAACCTGAAGTTTAAAATATATATAACAGAATAGATATGGAAAGAATTAGTTTTAAGAATATCTGTAGTGAATGTATTTGACTGCACCATTTTAGACTCCTTGCTTTACAGATAGTTTTCATGACTTCAGGTTTTTATATTCATGTGGAGCCCAATGATTGCTGCTTTATGTATCCATTATCACTGGGCTTTGCTTCAATCAATGTTGTTTGCATATTGACATATGTACCTGAGGGTGTTGTCTGCATATTGAAGATCACAGATGAGGATGAAAGCAGCAAGAAAGGAAAGGTCACACGTGATAATTTACCTCCTCTAGTGAAGCTGTTATTAAAAATTTATAAAAGCCCAACAATTATTTAATGCCATTGTAATTTATTTTACAGTATAACTGTTACTGTGATTAGATTTTTGGTGGTAAATATTTTTATTTGGCATACATGTTTAGAAATAGCTCAAGTAGTTGTCCATTGGTAAACTCAAAGTTCTAGTAAACAATGTCAGACTTTTATTAGAGCAATTGTAACATTGCCTGTATGGAATATTGACAGAAGGAAGCATTTGTCATTCTGTATTGATACTGAACATATATTTGTCTTTCTTTCCCTCCAGAAATCTGGCTGTATCCTTGCTCCATTTTTGCCCACCTATTCCCAAGGTAGCCTCTAATCTAATTGAATCATCCTCTTCCTCACTGATATCGAAGACAAGCTCCTTCCAAATGCGAGTTTTTCATGCAGGTGTAGTAATCTGGTTGCTTCTGTTGATCCTGTGTATGGCAGTTGCTGTTACTCCCTTGTTGGTAATACCAACAGATTGCAGCAAAGTCCGGCATTTTTCTTCTTCATGGACTCCTGCCCTAAGCTACCTCCAAGGACCTCCTCCGTTCTGATCTACAGTTTATAAATGTCCTCCTTCTTGTGGAATAGGCACTTTTTGATATCTAAGGGAATACTACAGCATTTGCAAAGGTATGAAGGTGTAATTTTGTGTCAATTCCTGTAATGACATTTCACATATTAGCATACTGGAGTAATGTTTGGATTTTATGGGAGAATGTATTCATCTCAACAAGTACTCATCGGTCAGAAAACACACACACACACACACACACACACACACAAAAAGTGGGCCTTGTTATGTTAAATGTGCTGAATCCAACAAGAGGAACCATGAATATTATTTAACTATTTAACTTTAATAAATGGCAAGTAGCATAATATTTATAACAGGAGTTAATTTGAAGTTTATGTTGGGTCTCGATTATTATATATTGGTACACTTAGTGTAAGCAATGTTAAACCAACACCAACGTAGAATACATAGATCCAATCTATGCAACCCTGGAACTTATAAAACCTTATTGTGCTGTATATTGCAATTATAGGTATTTCAGTTCGGTACACGGTCAAGTTTTGTTATTTCTGCTTCTTAAGAAGGGGAAGAGAAGAAATGTTTTAACAATGTGTGCCTTGCTGTATTTCTTATACCTTTTGTTAAAAAGCTGCTTTTCCCAGTTAAAAAGTTGGCTTAAAGAGATGTGGTAGCAAGGTTATGCTGTGTGTATAATTTCTGTACATATGTACAAGAAAATGCTAACATTCATGTATGATGATATACAATGCTTCCTTGTATTGTGTTAATGTGTCCAGTGATGTGGAAAATATTAAGCCTTAAGCTGTTAGATTGCATGGGTAAATTAAAGTTGGCAAATAAAAATTAATTTATCAGACAACAAAGTGGACTGAGTTATTGGTTTTCAAAGAGGCAATCTTTCCTGCAGAATGAAAGTTAATACGTTTTTACATTTTTAAGTATAAAACATAGTGTTACAGTTTATATTAAAAATATTGTGCAGAAATATAAAACAATTAAATTATGCCACAATTAAAAACCATGAAACAACAGAGACTGACATCGCATCACTTCCCGATTCTCAAAAACCTCTAACTGTCTCATACAACACACAAAACCATAGGCTGTGACATCCGAAAGAGGGAGGAAAATCATGGATCACAATAGATCATGATATTCCTAGGCTTTACATATCAGCAAGGATGAGTGTTAACAGCAGAATTAGAGGGTGAAATTTTAACTCACCACACCCCATCTGGTGGGAATAGGGTGAGCACTCATCACTACCGTAACTGGGCCCTTTATTTAGGTGGCTAAGATGCCTGCCTGACTCAGGTGGGAGCCTCATTAATATGCAAATCGGGGTTCAATGACGTCCAAAGAACTCTGATGGCATTTTAATGGTCTACTGAGTAGAGAACTAAGAGGAGGCCCTCAAAGGCAAGTCAAAAATTTTCTTTTGTGGGGACGGGAGGAGTAGGGGTGTACCACCGAGCTCCACAAGGAAAGTCTGGACCTCCGCTGCCTGGGTTCCCCCTTTCCCACCCTCAAAATGGTCCCAATCTCCACCACGACTTAACCTTGGTGCCAGTAGGCAATTTCCAGGCCCAGCAATGTTAACTGTCCAAAGCCAACCAGCTTCCTCTATCTGCCCATTTTGTGTGGCCTGCTAGACCTATATGGGTACAAAAAAAGATGCATTGATTGTAATTAACTTGCCTTCTATTTTAGTTAGGTTTAGGTGATCTGTGGAGGATAGTTTGTGATAAAGATTTTTGTAATATGTTGAGATGTAATTGGCATGTTCACAACTCCACAGAAAATTAATGACATATTATTCCATACTGGTTGTGCACTTGGAACTGGAAAGTTCAAATAACAAGTTTAAAAAAAATCTATGATTCCTATACCAGAGATATTCTAACATACTGTCAATTTCTTCAGAGAATGCAACAAAAATAAATGTTCAATCAAATAAAGTTTAGGCATTGTACATTCCAAAAAATGCCCCATTTCACACTCCCATTTAAAGTTTGCATCTAATTAAATGCAAAAAATATTAGTTCATTTGCAAGATATCTCTGCAGGCATGGAATGCAAAACATGTAATATATGAATAACTGACAATATCAGTCTATTTAATATTGAATTTGAAGTTTTTGAGAACTATCCTAAAGCTGAATCCATTGACCACATGCTCTAAGGTGTCATAGCAAGTAATAAGGAAGTAAGCTGTGAACTGAATATTCAGGGGTATTTGACATTTCGGAAGGATAGGCAGAAAGGAAAAGGAGGTGGGGTAGTTCTGTTAATAAAGGATGAGATCAGTGCAGTAATGAGAAATGATATTGGCTCAGAAAATCAAGATGTCGAATCAGTTTGTGTGGAGATAAGAAATAGTAAGGGAAAGAAGTCACTGGTTTGAGTAGTCTATAGGCCCCCTAACAGTAGCTACACTGTAGGACAGATTATAAATCAAGAAATAATAGGGGCTTGTAAGAGAGGTACTGCAATAATCATGGATGATTTTAATCTTCATATAGATTGGACAAATCAAATTGGCAAAGGTAGCCTTGAGGACAAGTTCATAGAATGAATTTGGGATGGTGTCTTAGAACAATACATTGTGGAACCAACCAGGGAGCAGACTATTTTAGATCTGGTAATGTGTAATGAGATAGGATTAATTTATGATCTCATCGTAAAGGATCCTCTAGGGAAGAGTGATCATTGCATGTTAGAATCTCATATTTAGTTTGAGAGTGAGAAATTTGAGTCTCAAACTAGTGTCCTGAACTTAAATAAAGGCAAGTACAAAGGTATGAAGACAGAGTTAGCAAAATGGACTGGGAAATAGATTAAAGGGTAAGATGGTAGATAAGCAGTGGCAGACCTTGCTGAGAGTTATGAAATAGCTCCATAAAAGATATATTTCAGTGAGAAAGAGAGACTCTAAGAGAAGGATGAACCATCCGTGGCTAACTAAAGAAGTTAAGGAAGGTATCAAATTGAAAACAAAGGCATACAATGTTGTGAAGATTAGTGATAGGCCAGAGGATTGGGAAATTTATAGAAACCAGCAAAGGATGACTAAAAAAATAATAAAGAGGGAGAAGATAGATTGAGAGTAAACTAGCAAGAAATATAAAAACAGGTATATAAAAAAGTTGGTGAGATCACACCCGGAGTACTGTGTATAGTTTTGGTCTCCTTATTTAAGAACGGATATACTTGCATTGGAGGCAGTTCAGAGAAGGCTCACTAGATTGATTCCAGAGATGAACGGGTTGTCTTAAGAAGAAAGGTTGAGCAGGTTGGGCCTATACGCACTGGGGTTTGAAGAATGAGAGGTGATCTTATCGAAACATATAAGATTCTGAGGGGGCTTGATAGGGTAGATGCAGAGAGGATGTTTCTCTCATGGGGGAATCTAGAACTAGTTTCAGAATAAGGGATCACCCATTTAAAACGGATATGAGGAGGAATTTCTTCTCTGAGGGTTGTGAATCTTTGGAATTCTCTACCCTGGAGAGCTATGAAGGCTGGGTCATTGAATATATTTAAGGTGGAGATAGACAGATTTATGAACTATAGGGAAGTCAAGGGTTATGGGGAGCGAGCAGGAAAGTGGAGTTGAGGCCAAGATCAGATCAGCCATGATCTTATTGAATGGCGGAGCAGGCTCGAGGGGCCAAATGGCTTGCTCCTGCTCCTATTTCTTATGTTGAGAAGTAGGGGATTCTTGACAAAATATTTACTATAAGGAAGATACTTGAAGACTTCAAAATGGCACAGATGCTGGACTAGTTAATTTTAGATTAGTTAAATTGACATTATATTTGTATTTCTTGAGGATGTGCTGAAATTAATAGATGAGAGACAATCCAATTCATATTATATAACTTGACTTTCAAAAGAATTTAGAGGACCATAAAACAGGCAGGGGAATTGTTATGTTCCTTCTCAGCAACCTAGAGAACATGCTGTACAAGGCTAAGGGTACTTTTATCATTTATATACATTGGGTATGAAGCACCAATCTACGAGACAAAATTGACATTTTTGCCTTATCTTGTTCTGCAGATTCTTATGATCTGAATCATATTGTCTTGTGTATAAATAGTTAAGAAATGTTGAGCTTTATTCAAGAAATCAATGTCTATATTTTCTTACTGCTTGTGCTATAAAGGGAATAGTGCATAGCAAATAGTTGTGCATGGGTTTCATTTCACCACGTGCATGGGATAAAACCCATCTATAGAATTTCTCCATCAGATATTCCTGATATATCTCAGGAAATTTACAATACTGTGTCAATAAGTCATATAACTGTCAATGAATGATATAACTGACATGGACTACTACTTATATGAATATTTGTTTTATTAAGCTTTTTTCATATTTTGAAGTAGAATGCATGAGTCACACCAGATAAAAGTGCCTAAATTAATAAACAGTATTTTCCATGCTTGAAATATTGCGATACTGTCACTCTATTAGTAGTTACGTACCATACTGCCTTTTTTCTTTTGTCCTTATCTGCAGAATAAGGAGGAATTCCATACACTAAACAGAACAATTCAAAGATTTGTGATACAAGGATCAATTAGGGAGAAAAATTGATTGAGAATTCCAATCTGCCACTTGAAGTTATTTCTTATTAGACTCACATGTATAAATATGAGTTAACGAAATAAATGATTCAAAAGTAGCAATGACCACCTGCAAAATATATGCACAAATTGATATATTGGTGCCACCATGACTATCTATGCTTCAAGCATATATTTTGTGCAACAAAATGACTGCTTCAAATTGAAGAGGCCTCATTATGTGTTATGCCATTTATCCAAAATAACCATGAATCAAAATAATAATCTATGATAATTGAATAACATATTGCTGACCAGTTTCACTTTCACCCCCGAGAACTTCCATATTGGTGATGCCCAGAACAGGAATTCCATTTAAAGAATTATTTCTGTAATGCTCTTAATATAATGCCATTACACCATTTCTCATGTAACCAATTAAGTTTCATGCCTTAAAACTTTAAAAATGTCAACTGAAATTTTGATTCTACATTTCACTATGTAATGCAGATGCTGTCAAAAACAGTGTTGAACTCAGTGGTGACTTTGCAGCTTCTTTATTTTTCAATGGAAGATAAAACAACCTAAATGTTTTCAATATAAAATTATAAGACAAAGTAATTACACCGGTCTCTTATTATACCCAAATTAATTCCCTTAAACAAGATATACAAAAGCCCCATTTACTTAAATTATACTTGCTTTTTTTTTAGATGTTCCATGCTTATAAATAAGGATATCTATTTACCAAAAAATGATTAATATACAAAAATGAAGAGATTTCATGGTTGATTTTTAAGATTTTAAATTGCACTTTCAAGTGCTTTCATTTTTGTAGAGGAGTGTAACTGCTGTTAAATGTTGGCGTTAATGTCAATGCCAACATTTACAGGGTCTAAATTTAGAAACAAAAGTATAATTGATGCACTCCAGTGTTAATTTTACAGTTTTGTAATTGATTTGAAAGTTATAACTAGCTTAAACCAACGTGTTTTACCATACCACCACACCTATGAAAAACTCAACTTTTGGTTCCCAAGAGCATTCACCATTACTGTTGCTAAGTGAAAGGGCGAAATAAAGAATCTTCACTCCACAGTTTTGTCTGGTTATCTCTCTCCCTCTCCCAATTAGTATGTTGGAATCAGCCAGGCATTTTTCTAAACACAATCAACTCTTTGTATACTGTTTTTATTTAATAGAAATATCGCCTCCCATCTTTCCAAATTGCTATGTTGGTTAGATCAAGATTCAGTTTACTTTTTCAGACCATTATCTTTATATATTGCACAATTCTGTTTCCATTCTTATCCGTCAACGAAGGAGTAGTTGGTAGTCATCACCTTAACAATCCATCCCATTCTCAGAGGTGTTTCGTTGGAATTGACTGCTCCTTTGGTGGGTCGTCTAGTTTTTGGTGCATTATTGTGATGTTTAGGTGGAACGAGAGAACTGGATTTAACATGGCCTGCCGGTTTAAGGTTACTTCTGAGGTAAATAATGTGGAGAGATGAGCCAAATTGAGACCAATTAAAGGCTAATTGTTGGGAGGTATTCTGAAGCTTGGCAGCTGCTTGTAAATTCCCTGCTCCAGGCCTTGGGGAGAAGCCAGGATATCGCTGTCAGAAGACCAGCTAGAAATGACCAGCTTTCTTTTTTTATATACTTTTGATACTTTGAAGTGTGGTGGAGGTGCAAGACTCTGAGATGTAAAGAACAACTTTGCAAATGTGTACTACTAGCAGGGAGCTTTGCTCACTGACCACACATAGCAGGAAATTGCAGTCACACTCCTTGTGATGTTCTGTACTTTAATTTTAATGAATTGGAAACAGTATGCATTTGCATGCATAGTTTCCTTATATGTGCAGCCGACAGGTAGAACTCCCCACCTATTGCATTCATAAAATGGACCCTATAGTATAATGGGTAGTGGTAATGATTAGAAATCTAGGCGAGCAAATTGTGAATGACCTTGCATAGTAAGTGAAAGGCATGCTGTTACCAAAATAAGCCCTTTAAAAAATCAAATAGTTTCAAAGAGTCGTTATTGACATTCATATAATTTTTTCTTTTATTCCATCCATTTCTGTTGATTTTACAATATTTTTGTTCAACTATTGATTGCTGATGACATAAATTATCAGCTTCAATGAGCTACTGAAGATAACAGTGTCCAAGGATTGTATCAACATTAATGTAAGGGTGATTCACTATCAACTGTTTGTTAATTCATCTTCCTCACTTTAACTACCTCCATAATTTTCCCGAACCAAGAAGCCCTCTAATCATGCCACCAGCACTTACTGTTTAAAGAAAATTATTCAAAAAGCACATAGAATATTAGGATTCACCTATGTAGGGATGTCAATTAAAATATTCTAGTGGTTACAGTCTCAAATATATTGGCGTGGAAATTCCAACGTCCCAAGCCCGTACGAAGTCTCTACAGACCCGGGAAGGCATCGGCAAAGCCGATTTTCAGCGTGCAATTCGCATGCGCTGAAAACCAGCTTTTCTGATCTGCCAAGCTGGAGCTTGACAGATCGTAGACATCTCAGGAGCGAGGACATTTTCTACAGGCAATTAGCGGGATTTATGCATATCTTGCCCGGCAAATGTCCTCAAAACTCTTGCGCCTGATAGAAGCAGGCGCATAGCCTACTTTTACAGGCATAAGAGTTTAAAAACATATCAAAAACATGATTAAACTAAAATTTTAAAAAGCATATTTATGTTAAAACCCTGTGCACACTCGGGAAATGTTATTTTAAACCCTAACCCTAACTTTTTTTTTAAATCGGCAAATGTTTTTCTTTAAAAACCATTTATAACAACTTTAATTTCTATTAGTGTATTATGTGAGGTGTTTTTTAAATGTTTTATGTGTTTGTGCGTTTTGGGGTTTTTCTCATTCATAGTAATAAGAGAGTCATAACTTATGAATCTCCTATTACCATGAATGAGAAAATACTTACCTGTGATTGGGTGTCCAGGCCTACGTGACTTCTGCGGATGTCCCAACATGAACGCGCTGCGACGCGCAGTCACGAGAGGCCGCCGGACTGGGATCTCAAGCGGGTGCAGCCGCTTAAGCTAAGTGCGCATTTTATTTCTATTCTACAGTGCCTTGCCCGCGGGAAGTCCTCGAGAGGAATTTCTAGGCCACCTGGGCTGGATTTTCCGGTCTTTTGCAATCCGGGTTTTGCCCCGGAGCAGCGTGAAAGGTGGCGGTGAGGTCCCCAGCGCCCCGCCGCAATCCTCCAGTAGGGTTTTGCGGCGGTGCTGAGCAGCACCACCAGGAAAAGCTGCGCCAGGTGTGCAACGCACCTGGTTGCAACACCGGCACGAGTTTTGAGTCTTGCCTGACCGTCCACCTGGAAGTGCGCCCGCAATGACCGCCTGGGAAATCAGAGTGGTCCAATGATCCCTTCGGCGGAGAGGAAGGTAATGAACTCCAAAAGTAAGTACGTGTTTTTTGTGCAATTTGTGTTGTGGTAACGTGGGCAATGTTTTAGGAATGTTTTTGTGTTTTTAAAAAAAAGGTTTTCCCTCCCCCCTCCACCTTCAGGCCTCTCTCAGAGGGCTTCCTTGCGCCAAGAGGTGTAAAACGCCTCCCTTAGCGCTGCGCCCCCTGACGCAGGGCCCAGATACCCAAACTTAAATACTAAGGCACACACTATTCCCGGCCGCTAATTTTCCCGCCCCGTCGCCATTATCACCCCGAAAACAGAAAAGCCTAAACCATCCCAGGGATAGTAAAGGCACACAAACCCCATATACTCATTCTCCCATTTCCACTGCAACACTGATCGTAATGGACGCCGCTAACATTTCTCTTCCCAGAATCTTCAGAACATATTTGTACTACTTATTGCGACTAAACCCCCGATACAAAATAATTTTAATGAAATGAAGATTGTTTTGTTTCTGATTTGACGAAACCATCGTACGCCTGCAACCTGCAGTGTTGCGTTCATTGTGCTCATAATCATCCCATCTTCTGCTGCGAGTACAGATGGGACAAACTATCGGAAGATCGAGTCTAAACGGCAAAATAATTTTCAGTAATTTAAAATCCAGAAATAAATGAAATAACATTTTATAGGGTGCATGCTTTCATGTGCATCGGATGTAACCGATCATTCAAACGGTTTTGTTACTTTCAATTCCTGCACGAACTCAAACCAAAATGACAATTATTTTTAATGCTGCAAACACACCATTATTACCAGCATTTCCTATTCGCCTGGGGTCTCGAACCTATTGAACATTCGGCTGTCCTCATTCTGTTCGTGTGCTAATATATTTTGTGTTAATGGTTTAGACTACTCACAGACACCAAACGTTAGAATGGATCAAACGGATTTGTATTCGCACAAGTACAATTTCGTTTCCTTGCACTTACATCACTAGAACAATCAAAAAATTGTTGTATATGGTGCTGTGGGGTACCGATCTCATTTAAAATAGACACTTTTCTGCGTTGGACTCGCAGATTTGCCTCTTTCCATCTGTGTTGTATTAAACGGGCTGTAGAATACTCGGTGAGAGTAATATAAACAACGATACCTGGTGGTCGATATCCCCTTACAAATAAAAATGTGTTGAAAAATTAACACTGGAGCACATCAATTATTTTTGAAATTAAACTGAGCTCGTATGTCAACTAAGGTATCTCCTGTAGAATTTCAAAGTCGTATTTCTTTAAATACCGATACGATATCTATGTTTACCTGCAGCCCGTTTTAAAGTTTGAGAATTGAATACAATTGTATTTTGTGAAGGTGAAATACCACTAGCTCAGAGAAAAAAACATGCAAAACGCGAAACATATCGAAGTTTTCTGCAGGCACCAACCTCGGAGTTTCCAAGAGGAGAAAGTGAAGAACCGCTGTTAATACAGGTGTTAGTATTGTCGTGGGACAGGGTCGGTAAACCGACTAAATTGCAAATTAGACGCACGACGATGTGCGATATTTTAGGTAGCATTCAATATTATTTGAGAGGAAATTTGTTGCAAATAGATCTTTGAAAGTTTTCCAATTCGCTGAAATACCTAATGCGCGCTCCCGGCGTATTAGGCAAATAGGAAACATTTGTTGAGTGTGATAAGGACAGCCACATATGTGAGTGCAAAGCAATGACACTCCTCGGGTGGCACTCTGCACGGAAAGTATCGCACAGCGCAGGCCGGAGTGGCCAAGGTTTAGCCACAGCGAGTGATGAAGAACTTCCGAATAATACCATTCAGGGATCAGAGGCGCGTGCCACTGATCACCCGTCTCTGGAGCTCGCCTATGATTTGTTTAATTTCCTAAACTACAAACCATTGACCGGGCACACAAAGTTAATCTGCATTCTTCCAAGATTTGATGGCGTTTGCAAAGCAGATTGGGACGATTTTCACAACCACACAATCAGTGTGCATTATTTAACAAGGCTATACAGTTTTATATTATTGTCGCCCAATTGTTAAATTTCTGTATCTACAATCTTAACCAAACAAAAATGCAACATTGCATTTTCTAATAATGCATTATGTGCTATTTAGGGACAGCCATAAAGTATTGATATTGCAATAGGTGTTTTGAAGGTACCAGGTCAGGTCTTACAGGTGGCGGCTGCGCCGGCGCCACGATCGCGCGCTGCTATTGATTGATACCCAGCGAGCTGAGCGCGCGCATTCCCGCCCGCGGGTCGGTCACCGGGCGAACACGGCAGCAGAAAACACCCATTCTGTTTCATGTCAGGCGTGACGGTGCGGACAAACGCCTCAACATCATTTGAATACTTGGCGCTGGACAGGAAAGACACACAAATCATTCACTTTATTTTATTTTAAAAAGGTTAAAATACATTTCAACATCTTATGGATGGCATCGGTTATCTATGCACCGGGTGCCAGACCAGACTCTGCGAGGAACGGCTTTTTCATGAAGGGAAACTAGAATAGTTAACGTGCACTTTCATCGCGCGGAGTTCCAGCTCGTGCAATTCGTCCCAGCTCTCCAGCTCGAGCTCCTCTCCCTAACGTTCCAGAGCTAACGGTCGGCAACTGCCTGCACGCGCGCGTCCCCGCGCTCTCGCCGCCCCCTCTCCTCGGAGGGGGAGGGTGCGAGGTCCAGAGAGTGCTGCGATTGGTTGCGAGGCGATGCGCGCCAGAATTGCTATTAAGTCTTAGCGAACCAGCGACAAGCTGCTTGGTTCCAGATAAGGGGCAAGTTGGTATTCACTTTCTCCGGGCAAATTGCAGCAAGTTTGATAGCCGTACCCCCCTCCTTCCCTCCTCTGACTTTCTCCCGAGCGCCGGACTCAGCATGCCCTCCCCCACTGTCTAGCTGTCTGCAGTACTTAAATAGAAAGGAAATAAATAAGGAAGAGATAAAGGGCAGCCCACCCTCACGGCGTGGAAGTTATCACTAATGGGATTGAAGTTCAGTTCACTGCTCAAGGAGAAATTGCAGTTCAGTAAGACGCAACCGTGGAGCTGGTCGTTGGTGATCGTAGCGCGGGGATGATCAGAATTTTCCCGGATTTCAGCGTACAAGTAACGGCAGCAACTGGTGGAGGAGGCGGCGCGGTTACTGCTGCACCTGGAGTGGGAAGGACTGCTGCCGCCGCCGCTAATGGGACGCCCCAGAACGTGGGGCTCACATCCTACCAACAGCGGTAAGTGTCTTGCTGCCTCCAGTCAGATATCTTTCACACTGTCATAGTCTCACCGCACGCAGCAAGTCTTCAGCTACTCCAAACGTAAATCATCCCTCCCAATCTCCCACTTTCTTAACCTTTTCTCCCTCCCGAATATTTGCAGGAATGTTTGCTATCACCTCTGCATAGGGTGAAAAAAATAATCGTGTTTTATCACGATCGCCTTTGATTAAATTGATAGTCGCCTATTACCATAATAAGCCATGCACGAAAGTTAATTTTGAAATATTTTATTACCAACATGTGGTAGAAGCGGGTTGTGCATTTGGCGGCTTGCATCAACAGCCGGAGGAAGCGCGGACACTTCTGCAAACATGGATTACGTGAGAAAAGACTCCTATTTACAGGGAGTGGAAAAATGAAAGCGTTTGTAAATATGTCCCAGTTCATCAATTGAGGATAAGCAAAGCAAACATTCAGGAAGATATACCAAACAAAATACTATGGAAGTCAAAATCTATTTCCTATAAATGTTTTAAATAATTTAAATAAGTTCAAGTCTATTTGGCAAAACTAGAAATCTGGGTCAAATTGATTATATATTTATGCAATATTCCATGTAACACTGACTTGTAGCATCATCAATTGGTTTCAAATCCAGTGATCTCCGTAATTTATTTGTAAACATTGCCCATTAAGTACAAAAGCGCAAGTTTTACATTCGTTCACTGTGCTATGATTTTATTTGGGGGGGGGGGGGGGTTGCTCGGAGAGAGTTATTAAATTGATTCAATTTCTTTTGAGGACCGAGCTAAATGTTTCTCTGTTTTAATAAACGATACACTATTACTATACCATTTAGTGCTATCGATGTATTAACAACAAAAGAAATTATGAAAATTCCACCAGCGACTGTATTAGAATCACAAGCTAGCCAGTGGGTAAACACGTAACATTTGGAAATGTTGAAATGAAATGTAAACAAACAATGTTGTGACTATTAGATATGCAGATAACCGCTTCAAATGCATATGTTGTATCCTGCGGACATAGTTAAATAATATTCGTGATTAAAAAGTTTTGCTTATAACATTTTAGGTATCCGCATGCTCTATATAGAAAAGGTTATATACTTTTAAAGTTTAAAATTAACCGAATAGTTTGTAGAACATTTGAAAGAGCATTTAGTTACTTATTTATACGCGTGACAGTGGAGATATTGCATCAGACAGTTAAAAAGCTACACAAACATTCAGGAGTTTGACAATAATTGGATTGTTTATTTTATGGAACAAAATAATGGAATTACAAGACAGATAAAACAGAAAATGTAGTAAAGTAACTTTATTTTGACACTAACAAACGTGTAACATTCTTATCTGTTTCTTATATAAATATAAATATGCCAACCTTAAAATTAGTACTTTATGGAAAGCAAGCCCATATCATAGCATCATGGGCTTCAAAAATAACCTAACTTCCATTTTGCTGATCTCAAAAAGAAGGAAAATTACAATATGTAACTGTTTTTAAAAAAAATATTAAAATATATGCAAAGTTTGGTGGATTTGTAGGCAAATCGGTTCGATGATATTTTGTCCATTCAGAAACGGTATGCATTTTCGAGAGAGAACTTTAGAAAATGCACTAAAATCCTCCCTCCTCTTCTTCCTCGTGTAGTTTTGCTCGGTGTGAATTTTAAACTCTTCTATTGAATGAAATCCAGTATTAGAGTATATATAAAACATGTGTGCAACACTGCTGCCAATGCATGTATTACTCTAAAATTACATTAATTAAATGTGTTTTAGTTGTGAAAATGCATTGCGCTGCAACAGATTCAAACTGATTTATGATGATCACTTATCCCACGATCGAAAAATACATAAAATATATATATATAACTTAACACTCATTTTTAAAATCAGGCCTTAAACCTTATTTTCCAAAGTCTGCACAGGATACCAACTATCCGATGAATAACTTGTTACTTCAATATCTGATTGTGAGGGATAGCGGTTTTCTGTAGCTTTTTAATAATGTGACAATCACAACATTTTAACACATCTGTTACGTTTTGAGAAACAGCACGCGATTAAAAAATCCTAATGAACCTAACACATTTTAAAGAAAAACATAACCATTCCTGGCTTTGCCCGAGTAACTGTAACGCTGTGCATTAATACTTGGATACATGGAAGATATACTGCAACTCCCCATAAAGATTTATAGCAGTTGGAGTGTCAGGGTGATGTCAAAGCAAGTTACCAAACACGACGCAGGATAAATATTTTGCAAAAACAGTAGTCATAGGTATCTCCAATTTAAACGATTGTTTTTGTTTGCTTTTCTAAATCACACGAGAACAGGAAATACAGGTTTAAGTAATGATAATAATTACATGCCAGGAACTAAGTTCCTTTGGAACCTAGCAATAATCGCTGGGACGCATGCCAAGAGGCTTAGGTGACATTTCAGGCTGAATAGGGCTTATATTATGAAAGATTACATAGATTTATTTTCTAAATAAGACGATTAGTGTTTTAAATGTCACGTATCTCTTTAATATTATACAGTCAAATCAAAGCCTTTAAAACCGTTTGATAAGATCCCATCAATATGGGGTGGTATTATATCAGATCTCAGCTATTCCCCATAAAGTGAATGAAACAGCAACTGAGTGGCGTAGTTGCACCAGTTACAGTAAAATGTGTCCCTGGGAAAGAGAGCGAGCGAAACAGCACGGAGATCCAGTAAGACTTTCTCTTGAAATGGGAATCGAGGCTCCCCGGGAAAGTGCAGTGGTGTGATGGTGCCGATCGCTGTTTGTGGGTTCGCACTTGCAGCTTTAATGCCATGCAATGTTTCGCGGATTATTTGAGGTGCAGCCAAGGCTCTCTTTACTTTTCTTGGCATGCTGGTTGGCCCTGACTCGTGCTCTGGACACAGCGCTTCTCACTTCTCTCCGATGGCTGGTAATTCCGGAGCCAGACAGTTGGATTGGACTTAACCGTAACTCCGCAATGGCTTTCCTCAAATAGTATTCGAGTCTTTCCCACTGCACCACCGGGCTGCAGCTAGAAAAAGCAAAACAAAAATCAAACAACAAAATAAACCCAGCAAAGTAACGGCTGACGAGAAAAATGGCGCCCACCAAGCAAGGCTTCCAGCACGACCCTTCAAGACGTGAACGGTAACGACAGTTGTTTTTGTGGTGTGAATCTGGATATTTTTTGTTGCCATGATACTTTGTTGGGAGTTTGGCTTTGACCTGCCAGCTACCGAATGCCACCGCGAGCCCCCCCCCTCCCCCCCGCCGTATCTAAGAGCCGGGGTAAGTGACCGGGCTTGAAAGCCGCTCCCCCGGGCCAGGACCAGTCTTTGCAAAGAGACACATTCTCATTCACCGCTTTACCTGCTCCACTTTAATCTGTGTACGAAAGAAAGCAAGCGCACTCTTTGATTTCCTAAGCTCTCCTTCTCATTACATTGCAGAGACAGGGCCTATGACACTATATAGAGAGAGGCCACCATTGCTCTACGGCTCAGTGCTCAGTAGGCCAAATTGGAAAGAAGCTTTCTTTGACAGGAGCTTGCTATTGTAATACGGCTGTCTGAGGTTAGGGTTAATATTACATTTGCATAAACCAACAGGAAATAGTTTTGAACCGCAAAATTAACATGCTAACAAAATATGAACTAAACAGGCATGTCTAAAATGAAAACATAAATGATAAACGTACGGGAATCTAAAAAGATAGATATTAACTTCCAAGAATTTAAATATTATTAAACTTTTAAAAATGATGTTCCCAAATTTTTATTTGGGAGTTGGAGGTCCAGGAACAATTTTAACAACATTCAAGTTCATATTTTCAAATGTAGAAATAAGATTTAACAAATGGGCTGTGACAAATCAAAACAACACAATTTTAATTTAAGATGGATAGAATCATATACTTCAACTTTATTCTGAAACTGAGGTACATTCATATAGCTGAAGAGAAGGAATTTAGCTATTTCATAGTTTTCAAGAGGAAGGCAGTGTAAGTGGTTTATTCATTTATTTATTCATTCAAATAATGTCATACAATGTACTAGCAGTAGCCCTTCTGAAGAACTCAAAGTTTTTCTGTTAATTTTTTCTGCTTTATTCAGAGGACCTTCATTCTGCTACCAAGCTTCAGTCATGCCAAGGTATGAAATGTATGGTTATTGGAGGATTTGTTTAAGACGAAAAAAATCAGCATCACAGAAATGCAACATGCCATATATTTGATAAATTAGGTCCCCATTTTGGACTGACAATACTGTGATTTCAGATAATTCTAGCTTGAAATAGGGATGGCATAATTATCAGAAAAGTCAAACGCCTTTCCATGCAATCAGTTTAAATTGTAGTTTATTGTGGTTCAAACTCAGTAGGATCACTATGGAGTGAGAAAAGATGGTAAAACCATCAGAAAGCTTTTGTTTATGCCAAGAAGGTTAAAAAGTGAGAAACACATGAAAAAAAGTGGTAAAATATTGTTAATATATTGCCAATTAAAATGCACTACCAAATTTTATTGTGATACTCGATATATAAATTTCAATACATTGTATGTGTTATTTAATGCTTTATTGAGACTTTGATAAAGCCTCAGGTTGACAGTAAAGCTGAGGTTTCCTATTCCGAGTGTGCCTTTTTTCCCTGCTGAAGTAGTATTATAGTAAGTGCATTCATAGTAAGACAGCCTTAGTAATCTTCCAGACTGGAGCACAGGAGTATATTTTCATGCCATTCTGGGAATTTATCAGAGATTGGAATCTTCAAGATGGAATTAATTTAGAGGAGAAACTTCATAGCTTGTGCATAAGTGCTTTCTTTATCACCTGTCTCCATTTGGTATTCTGAGAGGGTAAATCAAAGAGTGTGATTTGTTATTCTGCTCGACTTGAGAGTGGAACTAAATAACACTTGGTCTGAAATTTTGATAGAAGTTGTAGGAAGATATATTTAATTTGATGCTTCTTAATAGATTCTTCTTTCTTTGCACTGATGCTGTCATTTTAAAAGCTGGTGTGAATGATTCTGCTCATCAGGCTGAGGAGATGTAATTATTTGAAATGAAATGGGCTGAACTGGGATCACAGAGCTGTTGGTAGCCATATAGTTTAATATTTGAATTGTGGTCTCGTATCCATAGGAGCTAAAGGAGTAAGTGCATTTGTGTTCTTTATTTCCTTTGCATAGAGCATCTAAAATAAATTACTGTATGTGACTTATTTTGGGAAATTTAGCTTCATTTTTAATTCTTGAATTCAACATGTTTGGTGAGGAAGTGCATAGTAACTGCGATGAAGTTTTCGGTGATCTTATCAAAGGTGATTATTGTGCTGTTTATTTTCTATCAGTGAGTGTTCTTTCATGCGAAATTGCTTTTTGAATTTAAAAAAACCTAAAATGGAAAGTACAATACATGATGGATATTTTGGTTTTACTCCTTGAATACAGAATGCTCCTTACAGTTTAATGTGTGCTAGTTGACAACCATTTAATATTTTTCTGACATATTCTCTTGCAGAACAGAACCCTGGAAAAACTTAAAAACCTGGGTCATTCTTTTTGTACACTTTTGTATATACTTTTGGATAACAGAAATATGAAACTTGTAACTGCAACTTTTATTTTGGTGCAACAATACTTCAGTCATTGAAGGATTAGTGAAGTCATAGATGGAAATATGAAACAAGGAGGGTTTAACATTGTATATTTTTAAAGCAATGTATGGATAACAAAGGTGCGTTAAAATAACATACAAACACAGAGAAATTAAATATTGGCTCCTGTAAAGAATGGTTAGTGCAACATTGTTTTTTAAAAAATAATCTTGTGCCATTTTTCTTGCATTTTATAATGCTACTTTTAAAAGAATCACCATTTAAAGGAGGTGCTGTATGATACTTTGATTTAAAGGACAACGATGCCTGAATCGAAATTAAATTTTAAATTTGTTTCAAATGATCATAAAACTTTGGTAGAAAACAGTATCTTTTGGTGTAGTTGATATTGTTATTTTTTTAACAACAGTTAATTTCGCAAGAGAAAAAAATAAGTTTTTTCTTTAAATTTGAAAAAACACATACCAAATAAACAGATTCAAACAGTAAATTTGTAGCAAAGTTGGGGAGGTACCGAGCAGAGGCCAGGGACTTTCCTTTGTAGGGAAAATTTTCAGGAATTTTTATTCTTGACGACTCGAGTACCCTGTATCTCTTGTACGCTTGAGAGGTGCATCGAGCAGTACTGGAAGGGGCTGTGAGAAACAGGAAATAAATAAAATTGACAAGGTGGGAAAAGAACAAAAATAATATATCATGGAACTGATTGCAGATACTCGAGTTATTCAGCATTGGATAATAAAACATGGCTCAAATGTTCCAACACTACAGATTGTTTAGTTGGTAATTTAAGTGATTCCAGTGAAGACCTGTTGCCTATACTCACTTAATTGCTTTACACCATGTTTACCATTGTAACCCAAAGCCAGAACTAGATCATGTTGTCACCAAGTGTAGCAGATTTTTAAAAAAATCATAGAGGTCTGCTGAAAGCATGCTTGTGTTTTACTTTGTTTCATCATGCTCTCTGAAAGCATTGTGAGTAAATAATGTAAATGCTTGAGCAATATACAACGGGTCAAAAAACAACAAATTTGAGTTTTTCATTTGGTGATTATTCAGTGAAACGTACACTGACAGCATCCATATGCTGCTTTGTTGTAAAGTGCCACTTAAAAGGCAGTTTTATATTACTTTTTTGTTTTTACACCCTGGGGAGACTAACCTTGTGCTGCGACACTGTTCCCCTTGTACATACTATTGCTGTGTTCCAGTCTTCATGTAGTCCTATGGGAGACTGGTTCAGAGAACTTCCATGTTTACAGGAACAGAATACTTTAATTCAATGGTACTTTCATAGACCCACTTTTTCTGAGGCTTATAATATTCGCATCAGAAACTTTGAGCCGTGCACATTTGGGAGTTAAGTTGACCATGGTAAAGCTGTGTCTGCCTTCCGATTGTGTAAAAGAGCCTATAGTTCTTGTTTGACCAGCAGGAGCACCTTCTATAATAAATAATACTTGCATTTATATAGTATTTTTTTTACATTAAAATGTCTCGAAGCAATTTATTGGCAATGAATAACTTTAGAAGTTCAGTGACTCATTATGCAAGCAAATATCATAATCATTCTAATAGAAAGGCTAGCTGTGGTTTATGTTGACCTGACGTTTATTTTTGACATGTTGAATTTAGGGAAGGAACTGGAGTAATTGTCAGAAACACTAATGCCTCCCCATATGTATTTGTATAGATTAGGCCAGCAAAATACGGACAAGTTTAAAATGCATGACGTTATTAGTGTGTAATTCGTCCAACAGTTTGTGGCAAGAAAGATACCCCATGAGTTGCGAATCACCACAAATTGCTGGACAATTTGTTCTGCACTGCCATTAGCCTTGCAAAAATGGCAGCTCCCTGTGAGCTTCAAGAAATTGCTGCATTTGTGCATTAATTAACAATTAAACTCGTCGCAGAAGATTATGGCTAGTACTTATTGAGGTAACGACTCTTTTTTAATGACTAGATTTATTTTCCTGTAGTGCCACTCAATCTCTCTGGCCCTTAAAGGAAACAATTGAAACTGGAGTCTCAATCCTGCAGGTAGTAAATTGTTAGAGATTTTTTAAATTTGAAATGTTTGTTTTTTTCTTTCTTTTCCTTTCTGTCTTTTTTTAATCTCTTGATCCAGTCTCTCTTTCCCTCTCATTATTTCTCTTTCTGTACCTGATTTGACTCTAATCCACCCTATTTCCATCTGTCATTCTGTTTCTTTCTTAATTCTTAAATCTCATTGGTTAAGGAGATAGACTGTTAGTCGCGTTGTTCACCAAGGCTCCAGATACCCCACCGACCTCGCTGCACCGTTATCAGCTCGCATTTGCAGTACAAATTTTTTTCGAGTTGAAGGGTGAGGGGAAAAAGTGTAACTAACGGGGCCAGCCACGAGATGCCCTGATCCACCAAATTCTGGGACTATGGGCCCAAGTTTCCACACGATAAAAAACGGACGCCCCTCCGAGCTGGGCGCCCATTTTTCGTGCCTAAAACGGCGCCTAAAAAAAAAATTGCGATTCTGGAGCGTTCTGCAGCTCCTTGTCTGCCTGGCGCGGCGCCCAGGGGGGTGGAGCCTACACTCGCGGCGATTTTGTAAGTGGGAGGGGGCGGGTACTATTTAAATTAGTTTTTTTCCTGCCGGCAACGCTGCGCGTGCGCGTTGGAGCGTTCGCGCATGCTCAGTGTGAAAAAAACATTGGCACTCGGCCATTTTTATAGTTCTTTGTAGCTGTTTAATTTTTGAACATTTTTCAAATAAAAGCACATTGCCATCAGCACTTGCAGCCTTCTCACTGTCCCGCCCCCCCCCCCGGCGGGAAGAACGGGCGCCTCCTCTCCCCCCCCCCCCCGCGGGAAAGAACAGGCTCGAGGAGCCAAATGGCCTACTCCTGCTCCTATTTCTTATGTTCTTATCGCATTGCTATTTGTGGGAGTTTGCGGTGCGCAGATTGGCTGCCACCTTTCCCACATTACAACAGTGACTACATTCCAAAGGCTGGAGTGTGCTTTGAGACGTCCGGTGGTCGTGAAAGGCACTATATAAATGCAAGTCTTTTAAACGCAAAATCCTGGTGCCTCTTCATGCTATACTGCCCATTCCAAGAGCCAGTCAACTACTCACGGTCTCCCCTTCTGCTGCCATTGTCATGATTTGGACTCTTGCTTGATCTGACATCCTGCAGGTGTCTCTCCTGCCTTCACCATTATCGGCCCTCTCCCTCAACTGGATCTTCAAAAAAGCAAATTTCCTGGCATTGAGCTGGAAGCTGGCTGTTTCCTGAGTAAATCCACTCCTATTAACAAATATAGCAGAAATGTTTTCAGCCGCTAACAACCAGTTCTCGGTTCAGGTGCTTGGAATCCGGCTTTACAAATAATGTAAAGCTCCTGTAGGATGAATTGTATGAAGACTGACCGTCTCCATTCTCCTGCAACACCTTACCCCTCCTCAAAATACTGCTACATCCCAGATGTCAGCACTACTATCCCTCCAATAATGCCAGAATCACATGTTCGATGTTCCTAGAGCCCAAGACCACTCCTCATTATCCCAAATGCTATCCCACCTCCCACCCAATTAGTACTCCTGTACCCTGGGATCTCTGACTCAGCTCCTAGGTCTTACTATTCCATGTGGAAGGTTTCTCTTCCTCAATGCCCCTGGATACCAGCAGTCCTTACTTTGCTTCCAATTTCCACTTATCCCTTCTATTTCCCTCGGACTTCTGAAGACGCCACTCCTAATGATGCTCTTCCAATACCCCCATAACCCACCATTGCTTACAGACCACATGACCATCCCTTCCAGTGCTCTCTGATTCCGTAACCTTCCATCCAGTGCTCCTGGATCCTCTGTTACCTCGTAGTTTTCCCAAATTCCAGGATCTCCCTCCTGCTGTGTCTATTCCACAGGGCCACCCTCTGTGTCACCAGACCCTAGGCCATCCCTCACAAAGATATCATACTCCATTGTAGTACAGCTTCCAAACCATTGACCACCTCTGCGACCCCCCCCCATTCAAATCCCCCTCTACTGTCACAGCGCAGGAATCCCCCACTGTGCCAAACCCACATTCCGCTCTGATATATCAAATCCAATGTTAACCTACACTGTACTGTCATACAGAAGAACCCACCCCCCACCCGTCCCCAATCCAGCACCCCATCATTGCTGCTAATCCTCACAACCCTTCCCTTTGCTATCCATTGCTGACAAACCATGTACACTTCCCTCCAATCTGATATGTGGTGTTTGACATCTTCATATTTAGCCTGGGCTTTTAAAAAAAAAATAAGAATTACATACATGGGTAAATAAAGATATAATAATAATCAAGGCTACTTATTGGTTTTCATGGAAAAAGGCAAAGTCAGAATTTATCCCGAAAACACTGCAAAAAAGCCCTATATCCCAGAATACCATGTAATAGGAGTGCAATTTGACTTCAATCACCGTAAATTAATGGCCCTGATAATTTTACATTGCATGCCATCACTGCTCTGTTGTTATAAAAGCATGTAACCTCCAACTCACCATGACCAATGTCATGGAAATCTGATAATATAAATGTTGTAGCTAGTTTGGATAATATTGCACAAAATAATGCAATAATCTAGAATCTTACAGCACAGAAGGGGGCATTCAACCAGTCATGCCTATGCCGGCTCTTTGAAAGAGCTACCAAATTTAGTCCCGCAGCCCAGCCTTTTCCCTTTAACCATGCAAATGAGTTCTCTTCAAATACATGTCCAAATGCCTTCTGAAAGTTCCTATGGAATCTATTTCCACCAGCCTTTCAGGTAGTGTAATCCAAATAATAACAACCCTCTATGTTAACTCTCGAAGTGATAGCTGTGCCTCAGTGGGCAGCACTCTCACACCTGAGTCAGAAGGTTGTGGGTTCAAGTCCCACTCCAGGAACATGTAGCACAAAAAAAATCTAAGCTGACACTCCTGTGCAGTGCTGAGCCCGCTGCACTGTCAGAGGTGCCGTCTTTTGGATGAGACGTTAAACCGAGGCCCCGTCTGCGCGCTCAAGTTGGCGTAAAAGATCTCATGGCACTATTTCGAAGAGCAAGGGAGTTATCCCCAGAAGCATATAAATTGGCCAGAAAAAGCAGCAAACCTGAGGACTGGGAGAAATTTAGATTTCAGCAGAGGAGGACAAAGGGTTTAATTAGGAGGGGGGAAATAAAGTATGAGAGGAAGCTTGCAGGGAACATAAAAACTGACTGCAAAAGCTTCTATAGATATGTGAAGAGAAAAAGATTAGTGAAAACAAATGTAGGTCCCTTGCAGTCAGAATCAGGTGAATTTATAACGGGAAACAAAGAAATGGCAGACCAATTGAACAAATACTTTGGTTCTGTCTTCACTAAGGAAGACACAAATAATCTTCCGGAAATAATAGGGGACTGAGGATCTAGTGAGAAGGAGGAACTGAAGGAAATCCTTATTAGTCAGTAAATTATGTGAGGGAAATTGATGGGATTGAAGGCTGATCCATCTCCAGGGCCTGATAGTCTGCATCCCAGAGTACTTAAGGAAGTGGCCCTAGAAATAGTGGATGCATTGGTGGTCATTTCCAACATTCTATAGACTCTGGATCAGTTCCTATGGACTGGAGGGTAGCTAATGTAACACCACTTTTTAAAAAAGGAGGGATAGAGAAAACACGGAATTATAGACCGGTTAGGTTGACCGGTAATGGGGAAAATGTTGGAATCAATTATTAAAGATGTAATAGCAGCGCATATGGAAAGCAGTGACAGGATCTGTCCAATTCAGCATGGATTTATGAAAGGGAAATGATGCTTGGCAAATCTTCTAGAATATTTTGAGGGTGTAACTAGTGGAGTGGAGAAGGGAGAACCAGTGGATGTGGTGTATTTGGACTTTCTAAAGGCTCTTGACAAGGTCCCACACAAGAGATTAGTGTGTAGAATTAAAGCACTTGGTATTGGGGGTAATGTATTGACGTGGATAGAGAACTGGTAGGCAGACAGGAAGCAAAGAGTAGGAATAAACGATCTATTTCAGAATGGTAGGCAGTGACTAGTGGGGTGCCGCAAGGTTCAGTGCTGGAACCCCAGCTATTTAGAATATACATTAATGATTTAGACAAAGGAATTGAATTTAATATCTCCAAGTTTGCAGATGACACTAAGCTGGGTGGCAGTGTGAGCTGTGAGGGGGATGCTAAGAGGCTGCAGGGTGACTTGGACAGGTTAGGTGAGTGGGCAAATGCATGGCAGATGCAGTATAATGTAGATAAATGTGAGGTTATCCACTTTGGTGACAAAAACAGGAAGGCAGAAAATTATCTGAATGGTGACAGATTAGGAAAAGTGGAGGTGCAATGAGACCTGGGTGTCATGAGACCTGGGTACATCAGTCATTGAAAGTTGGCATGCAGGTACAGCAGGAGGTGAAGAAGGCAAATGGCATGTATAGGAGCAGGGAGGTCTTACTGCAGTTGCACAGGGTCTTGGGACCTTGAATATTGTGTACAGTTTTGGTCTCCTAATCTGAGGAAGGACATTCTAGCTATTGAGGGAATGCAACAAAGGTTCACCAGACTGATTCCCAGGATGGTAGGACTGACATATGAAGAAAGACGGGATCGACTAGGCTTATATTCACTGGAATTTAGAAGAATGAGAGGGGATCTCATAGAAACATATAAAATTCTGTTGGGATTGGACAGGTTAGATGCAGGAAGAATGTTCCTGATGTTGGGAAGTCCAGAACCAGGGGTCACAGGCTAAGGATAAGGGGTAAGCCATTTAGGACCAAGATGAGGAGAAACTTCTTCACTCAGAATTGTGAACCTGTGGAATTCTCTACCACAGAAAGTTGTTGAGGCCAGTTCGTTAGATATATTCAAAAGGGAGTTAGATGTGGCCCTTACGGTTAAAGGGATCAAGGGGTATGGAGAGAAAGCAGGAATGGGGTACTGAAGTTGCATGATCAGCTATGATCATATTGAATGGTGGTGCAGGCTCGAAGGGCCAAAAGGCTTACTCCTGCCCCTATTTTCTATGGGCTCAATTTCGGACCCCCGCTAGAACAGCGCACATCGGAGAGGCTCGCCTAATTTGTGGAACGCAAATTGCACCGAATACTTACCTTGCGATTCTCCGATATCTGTAGGCTTGTTTCCAGCTCGGCGCGGCGCAGCAGGAGCTGCTGGGGGTAGAGCTACAACCCTGTGCCAAAACCGTGCCGGAAGCTGCGCGCGTGCGCAGTGGAGGCTGCGGGCGTGCGCAGTAGCTCTTGGCCCTCCCAGCGCGTCCTGTCTCCGGGCGACGACCCTATCCCTGGCCGATGGGATGTCACCCCTATTCTGGGCCGAGTGGCCTTTATCTCGTCGGTGGCAGGTCCCGCCCGCCCGGCATCTCGCTGGGGGTGGGCCCCGCTCGAAGTCCTTGGCGGCGGCCCGGCATCTCCTGGGTGCGGGCCCCATCCGAAGTGGGGTCGTGTGCGGCGGCAGGGCCTGCCCATCTGGCATCTCGCTGGGGGTGGGCCTCGCTCGAAGTCCTTGGCGGCGGCCCGGCATCTCCTGGGTGCGGGCCCCATCCGAAGTGGGGTCGTGTGCGGCGGCGGGGCCTGCCCAAATGGCATCTCGCTGGGGGCGGGCCCCGCCCGAAGTCCTCGGCAGCAGTCTGGCTTCTCGGTGCGGTCGTCAGCGGCGGGGCCCGCCTGGCATCTCGCTGGGAGTGGGCCCCGGCCGAAGTCCTCGGCGGTGGCCCGGCATCTCCTGGGTGCGTGCCACGCCCGAAGTGGCGTCGTCGGTGGCAGCGGGGCCTGCCTACCCGGCATCTTGCCAGGGGCGGGCCCCGCCCGAAGTCCTCCGCGGCGCCCCAGCTTCTTCTCGGTGCGGTCGTTGTCGTTGGCGGCAGGGCCCGCCCGCCCAGCATCTTGCTGGGTGCGGGCCCCGCCCGATGTGCCTGCGGCATCGTCGGCGGGGCCCGCCCGAAGTCCTTAGCGGTGGCGATCATTGCTATGTGCGGGCCCGCCCGAAGTGGCAGCGGCAGGGTTCGCCCGAAGTCCTGGGCGGCGGCGGGGCCTGCCTGACCGGTATCTCCTGGGGAGGGCCCCGTCCCAGCACGCTGTTGTCCGGCTCCCGGTGCTGCAGTAGGTGAGTAGAAACTTAATTTTTTATTTATTGGTTGATTTATTGATTTATTTTCATTTATTATTGATGGTTCTTTATTTGTAAAATTAAAGTGTTTAATGCTTGTAAACTTCCCTCCCCCCATCTGTCATTCCCTGTGCCTAATTTATAAAGTGTCGGCAAGGTTTTTCTGAGTGTACAAAAATCTACACTGACTGCATTCTAAGTTAGTTTGGAGTAAGTTTTCACTGCCTAAACTTGCAAAACAGGCTTAAGTGGCTGGACACGCCCCCTTTTGAAAAAAAATCTGATCTAAAATGAAACTATTCTAACTCACTAGAACTGGAGCAAACTATAAATGCAGAGAATTGCAATTTCGAAGATGCTCCATTCTAAACTAGTTGCTCCAATAAGATAGGAGCAACTCAGGCCGAAACTTGAGCCCTATGTTTCTATGCCCTGGCCGGCCAATATTTATTCCTCAATCAACATAACAAAAAACCCCCCCCACATTATTTGGTCATTATCACATTGCTGTTTGTGGGAGTTTGCTTGTGTGCAAATTGGCTGCCGCGTTTCCTACATTAACAGTGACGACACTCCAAAGTAACTGTACTTCGTTGGCTGTAAAGCGCTTTGAGACACCCGGTGGTCGTGAAAGGTACTATATAAATCCAAGACTTTCTTTTATGTGAAATAATTTCTTCTCATTTCCCCTCTTGCCAGTTATTTTAAATCTATGGGCTTTGATTACTGACCCATTTGCCAGACTAAACAGTTTCTCCCTACTTGCTCTGTTAAAACCCCTCATAATTTTGAATATCTCTATTGGGTCTCCCCTTAACTTTCTCTGCTCTAACGAGAGCAATCCTAGCTTCTCCATCTCTCCACATAACTGAAAGTCTCTCATGCCTGTTATAATTCTGGTAAACCTCCTCTCTACCCTCTTCAGGGTTTTGACATCCTTAAGTGTGGTGCCGAGAATTGTACACATACTCGAGCTAAGGCCTAACCAGTGTTTTGTAAATGTTTAGCATGACTTCCTTGCTTTTGTATTCAATGCCCTTATTTACAAAGCTAAGTATCCCATATGCTTTCTTAACCACCTAATCAAATTGCCCTGCCATCTTCAAGGATTTGTGAATATGCTAGGTCACATAAAAGACTGATACAGGTGAGACAATAAGAGATAATTAAAAAAATGGCAGACTTGATAAATATGTACTTTGTACCCATTTTCACAGTGGAGAAAGAGGACAAAATGCCAGTAGTATAAAAGGCAAAATACTGTGGATGCTGGAAATCTGAAATATAAACAGAAAATACTGGAAATATTCAGCAGGTCAGGCAGTATTTGTGGTACAAGGGAACATAAAAATAAGTCAAGGGAAAAACTGTAATAGATTTGATGCAAGCTTTAAAAAAAAAAACTGGTAATAGCAAAAATAATAGAACTTAAGATGGACAAATTTCCAGGAACTGATGGTTCCTGCTCTCGGATTTGGCCCAATCCTTTTTTCGACCCACTTACCGGAGATGCGGCGCTTTTCTCCGTTGATAAGTGCGCCGAAAAAAATCGCTCTCCACTTTGGCTGCTGTCCGGCCTCTCCTCGGTCTTCATGCAGCGTGGCCAGTCAGGTCGGGGGCGGAGCCAGCGTCCTGAACCGAAAATAGTGCCGGGACGTCTGCACATGCGCAGTGGTGTGTCCGTGCATATACAGTAGCTCCTCGCCGCCAGCCTCTCTGTGTGCGTGCTGCAGCCGCTGTGTTGTGGGACCCGATGCCCGCCCCTATCCCTGGCCAAGTGGCCTCCCAGTGCGATCGACCTCAGATTTGAAATTTTATGCACTGTAGCTATTTTTTAACTTTATTAATGGCTTGTCATTTTCCTGCACTTTTGGATATTTTGAAAAAATTATGTAAATATGTTTTGTCTCTTGTGAATAGTGGTGACCATTTGTCAAGTCTATTCACCTGGTGCTATTGTGAAAGAAGAACATAAGTGACGGAGGAACACTGAGAGAATATCTGATTTATTGAAGTAGACTTTATTTGGATAATATGGGCTCAATTTTGGCCCAGTATAATCATTGCAAACAAATAATTGTTTAAATTAGTTGTGAGATTAAGGCAATTTAATTCAACTATCTTTTACTTCTCTTATTTTTGTAGTTTAAGCTTCCATGAATGCTTCTGTTGTAAAGTAAATTAACTTTAACTTTGTTAAGTTTGTCGTATGATGTCCTGTATAGCTGTTAGATCCTATTCACATTCTTTAGTCAAGTCATTAAGTTCTGCTGGCCTCCGATGTACCTACCTGAGCTGATTTCTTAACTCTCCGCAAGGGTTTTCTGAAGTGGCCACATACGCTGGCCTAAGTAGATTTGGAGTAACTATTAGCTGGCTAAAGTGGCCTAAATGGCCAAAACTGGCCGAGGTGGCTGGTAACGCCCCCTTTTGAGATAAACTAAACTAAACTAAAAAAATGTAACTAACTTGCTTACACTGGCGCAAATTGAATGTGCAAAATGGGGATTTTTAAGATACTCCAGAAAAATCAAGTTGCTCCAAAAAAAATGGTGCAACTCCTGGCCAATTTTGAGCCCAGAGGGCCCAATTTTGGCCATGACTTGCTCCAATTTTTTTGGAGTAAGTTGTTTTTTCTGGCATAAGTTTAAAATATGCCATTTTCCCCAATAAACTTGGGACCCTGCATAAATACTGTAGGATATTCTCCATTCACCAGGGGAACATCGGGGTGTCCCTTCGGCCAGGGATAGGGGCTGCGAGTATCGGGTCCTGCTCACAGCCCGCAGAAAACGCTGGGAGGGCGAGGAGCATACGTGCAGAGTCCACTGCGCATGCATGCAGCTGCCGGCAGTGTTTTCTGCACTGGGCTGTTGCTCCACCCCCCCCCCCCCCCACTGCACTATGTACGCCACGCTGGGACACCGGAGACTCGGCAGAGCGGGCAGGATGGGGCCACTTTATTTTTTCGCCGCCGTTTCCAGCGCGCAAAGTCACCGCAATTAGGGTAAGTGCGTGGAAAAAAGGTGTTGGGGAAAATTGGGCCCATAGTGACTGAGCACTTGGACACGTAGCAGTTGCTCAGAGAATCAGCATGGATTTGTGATGGGTCGGTCATGTCTGACTAATCTAGTTGAATTTTTTGAGGCGGTCACCAGCGTGGTGGGTAGGTTAGTGTCTATGGATGTTGTCCATATGGACTTCTAGAAGGAATTTGCTAAGGTTCCAAACAAGATTATTTTCAAAAATGCGCGTGTACAGAATTGGAGGTAACATTGTGACATGGGTTATGGAAATTTACGGCACAGAACGAGGTCATTCGGCTCATCGTGTCTGTGCCAGCCGAAAATGAGCTATCCAGCCTAAGTCCACTTTTCAGCTCTTGGTTTGTAGCCTTGCAGGTTATGGCACTTTAAGTGCATATCCAAGTACTTTTTGAGTGTTTCAGGCAGTGTGTTCCAGACCCCCAGCACCCTCTAGGTCCTCAGCTCCCCTCTAATCCTTCTACCAATTATTTTAAATCTATGCCCCTTGGTTATTGACCTCTCTACTATGTCAAGTATGGGCTTCCTATTCACCCTATCTCGGCCCCTTGTAATTTTATACACCTCAATTAAGCCTCCCCCTCAGCCTCCTCTGTTCCAAAGAAAACAACCCCAACTTATCCAATCTTGCCTCATAGCTAAAATTCTCCAATGCTGGCAACATCCTTGCAAATCTCCTCTCGTGCAATCACATATTTCCTGTAATGTAATGACCAGAACTGCAAGCAGTACTCTAGCTGTGGCCTAACTAGTGTTTTATACAGTTCTAGCATAACCTCCCTGCTCTTGTATTCAATGCCTCAGCGAATAAAGGAAAGTATCCCATATGCCTTCTTGACCACCTTCGCTACCTGTCCCACCTTCAGGGATCTGTGGACATGCATTCCAAGGTCCCTCTGTTCCTCCACATTTCTCAGTATCCTGCCATTTATTGTGTATTCCCTTGCCTTGTTAGCCTTCCCCAAATACATTACTTCGCACTTTTCCGGATTGAATTCCATTTGCCACTTTTCTGACCAGTCCATTGATATATTTCTGCAGCCTACAGCTTTTGTGCTCATTATCAACCACACAACCAATTTTTGTATCAATTGCAAATTTTTTAATCATGCCCTCTACATTGAAGTCTAAATCATTGATGTATATGGTCAGTAATTGGTTGGGAGGTAGGAGACAGAGAGCAGGGGTAGAAGATTTATTCTCTGATTGGTGGAATGTGACCAGTGGTTTAACCCAAGAATCTACGAGGGCCTCGCCTTTCACCATATATATTAATGACTTGGATGAAGGATAGAGTGTTATATATTCAAGTTTGCAGATAATGAAGACACAGTAAGTTGTGCAGATGGGAGTAGGGAAGTTGCAAAGGCACATAGACAGATTAAGTGAAAGCAAAACTATGGCAGATGGAGTTCAATGTGAGGTTGGAAATTAAAAATGAAGAAGTGATGCATCAATTGTGCAGAGCCTCCATCAGACTCCATTTGGAGTACTGTGTTCAGTTTTGAGCACCAAACTTCAGGGAAGCTATTGGTCTTGGAAGGGGTACCTATGTACTCTAATTAGTGGGTCATGACACTGATTTTTTTATTTATATAAAAAAACCTTGTGTATTAGATGTTTAATTTTGAACACCCACCCATTAATTGGTCAATTGGTTTTTAAATAAAGATGGATATTTGGTACCATGTTTAATTAAACTTTTCTATTAAATATGAAAAAAGTATTTCTGCTCAAAAAGCAGACTTGGTTGTTGTGGGAAACCCATCTGAGTTGAATTTTCCTTTGTTGAAAGATGTCAAGGATTATATGTATAAGTAGTTTGCTTCGTAAATATGTTGCACACAATCGTGGAAATGTTTATCAGCATATCTGATATCTGATGTATGGTAGCAGTAATCCTGCTATCTCACCAGGAATTATTTCATATTGCTGGAGTTAATTTTAAATGACAAAATTGAAGAGAGATTGAGGAAAAGTATTAAATAATGAGTACTGGCCACATTGGTGGGTCAAAAATGTAGAAAGCAATTATAATTGTAAGTAAATTATTACATATCTTTATATAAGTGACTTTAAATTTTCAAATTTGTGGCATTTTAGGTGTCAGTCTTGGCCCAGTGGTAAGACTCATGTCTAAGTCAGAATGTTTTGGGTTCTAGCCCCGCTCCAGGACTTGAACACATAATCTAAGTTGACACTTCAGTATTGCACTGAGGGAATACTACACTGTTGGAGATGCTGTTTTTTGGATGAGACGTTAAACCGAGGTTCTGTCAATACTCTCGGGTGGATATAAAAGATCCCATGGCACTATTTAAAGAATAGCAGTGGACTTCTGGTGTCCTGGCCAGCATTTATTTGCAAAGCAATGTTACTAAAATAGATTATCTGGTAATTTATCTAATTGTTTTTTGTGGAACCTTGCTGTATTTCTCTACATTACAACTCTACACTACAAAAGTACTTAATTGATTGTGAACCACTTTCAGATTTTCTGAGGTAGTGAAAGGCACTATATAAATGAAAGTTATTTTCTTTCATTGGATTAAATAAGTCACCAGTGGACACTCAAAAAAAAACCCAGCATTTTGCTGCTGCTATATACAAGCTTTAGATTTAGGTCACAATTTATTTATTTTGCAGAAACCCATCCAAGAATCGCCATGATCCTTTCCAGTAATGCGTCATTTGCATTTTCTTTCATATTTTATCTTCTGCAATTGTTTGATATTTACTAACGTACAAATTTAGAGCTGGAATACTATAGGTCCCCCCCCAAAAAAAAACATATTGGGGTAAAATTGGACATATTAAAAAACCCCTTGCAACCAACAAGCTGGGACTGGGACTGTTGCTAGTAGCTCGCCAGTACTATCTTAATGAGTCTGGTGAGCTAATTTGCCATGGATCTGCCGCCGGCCTCATTGGATGCATGCAGGAACCTGCTCAGATTAAGGCGGGATCCAATTTTCAGTTCGTGGTTGCCAAGATCGCTTTAGTCACGATCCTGGCTCATAGATGCTGGTCTCCTGGAATTCATATTAAAATGAGGGAGTTGCAATTACTATTGAATTCAAGACCTATTTTAAAACCAAACCTAGTAAAAGGAATCCAGTGGACCGGTTACACTTCAGGTGCCTGGTAAACTGCACTTCGATGCGAAGCTCTAGTGGTATGAGGCTACTTTCTGGAGCAAGTTTTACTCCTTTTGTCTTTTTAGCATGGCCCATAGAATTGTAGAAAAGAGTTATCCTACTAGATCCTTTGATGCTCTCTACCCTGTGACAGTGGTCCATAGCATTGTTGAGTAGAAAAATGTATCTGTGTAATTCAACTTGCTAATAAAGTTGATGTTTTGAGTCTTTGATTAATTACTTGAATTCAGTTTTATTCTAATAATATATGAACAGGTTTACTTTCCATTGGAAGATAAATTTCCTTTTGGTGCCTTTTATAAATAATAACTTGTTAAAATAAAATTCTGGTAAAGTACTGTTTAAAATTTACATGACTGAAGAGTAAAAAAAACATAACTAGTTTTTCAATAGTTGAGTAAAAGTGAAAAAGACAAGTTCCTTATTATCGTGACTAACCTATTTGACACATTTTAATGAAACGGAACAATTCTTTCTTACAAATGTTTGTAGATATAGACATGATCAAATCAAATGAACACTCTTGCATTAGAGAATGTTAAGATTTATGTTTTCACTATTTTAATAAATGTTCATTTGACCCAAAGCAAAACAAACAGTGCTGCTGTAATGTTCTTTTTTTGTATTTATTGGCATTGATAAACATTATTTGTACTATGTATGTCATGCATTAGCGAATTCACTTTACAGCAATTTAAATACTATTGGTTTCCAGTTTGTAAATGTAAATGGAGAAAAATGAGAAGAAATATGAAATCATCTATTGTGTGATTTAAGCTCATAACTTTGCATAAAAGATTGTATAGTTACTGGATGTATCAAATGTGTTGTCAGAAATGGCCATTATCAATCAGGAGATTACTAAGTAGTTACTAAAGAGGAAGCTTACCACTCGCCCTGATTACAGGATATTGTAATGAACCAGGTCTAGAAACTACACCTCTGGCGTGCATATCCTGCAAAAATAATAAAAAGAAAACAGCAGGTGTATGATACTGTGGTAAATATATTTATATATAATACTAATTTGATGGAGAGTTTCCATAAATGTATAAAGAGTCTTCCTAGACTAAAACAAATACGTGTGCTTGCTTCACTTCATTGAAACCATTTGGATCTTATTTCGAGGATTTCTGTAACGCATGTAATTTCCTCCTGTAGAGAATAGATGTCTGCACTTTCATTTTTATGTATGCATTGGATCTGAGCTGCATATAATACTGCTATTGCATATTTATGATTTGAAAGGGTTATAGGGTGAGTATCCTTGTCATACTGATGGCCTAATATGGGATGTAGGATTATGTCTGTGATTTGACTAACTGGTGAGTTCTCAATCTCAGCTAGCCTGTTAGGAAGATGAGCTACAGCACTTCACTTCCCATTCTTTACTGGGAGGGAAGATGTAAAGGTTAGTCAGTTCAGACACCATGCTTGAGTGTCTAAGTGATTGATTCAAGAATAAGATATGTAGATCCTAAAATCAAGAACCAATGTCAAATAGTGAATTGTTGTGAAGAAGGAACCTAAAGGTGGTGGAATTAAATGAAGGAAAGGAATTCATTTTTACAAATATGCTTGAAATTTGTGTACCAAAATTACATTACATTTTTGTTTCTCTGATTTTTGAAAACTTCATAGATATTGCAAAATTCAACATTTGGTCATCTTCAGTAATTAACCATTCAAAATGATGAAGCTTATGAGAAAATCATTGTTTGAATACATGTGTAGTTATCTTCGTAATTTTGATGTACAGGTATTATGAAATTGTTCTGATATTACCAGATGCTGTAAAGATGGCCCGCTTATCTAAAATCCAGTCTTGGATGAGTCACAGCCCTCCAACTCAACACTGGGATGATAAAAACCATTATCTTTTGTTCCTGCTGCGAAACCTTTCCACTAATTCCCTTTCCCTCTGCCAATCATGGCTCAGACTTAATCATACCATTTGCAACTTTAGCATCCTGTTCGATTTTGAGCTGAGTTTCCAACCCCATATCTTCTCCATCAAAAAGACCACTTAAATCCACTTCTACGACATTGCCCATCTCTGCCTCTACCTTAGTCCCTTTGATGCCAAAACTCCTAATACAAGCCTTCATCAGCTCTAGACTTGACGACTAATACTCTTTTTGCTGACCTCCCTTACTCCCCCCTTGTAAACTTCAAATTGTCCAAAACTGTTGTGTGCATCTGAGCATGCATTAATTCCTGCTTAATCATCACCCCCATCCTCAAATTGTCTCCCTATCTCCAGCACATCTAATTAAAAATGCTTCTTTTCTTTAAAACCTTCCACAGCCTTGCTCTACTTTATTTGTGCAGCCTCTTATATTTTCTCATCTCCCTTTTTTACCCCTCCCCTCCCCTCCCCTCCCCTCCCCAGAGTCTATTGCTCTGACTCTGTCCTTTTTGTGCATTCCTTCTTTTCCTCCACCATAATGTATAATGTGGTACAAGTAGATTCTAATGGTTGGGTGAAATAATTACATGAAAACATCTGAGGTTTATGTGATTTGCAGTTTATAAGAGCAAAGCTTTAATGGTTTATTGTTATTTCAAATAGTGAATGACAGTTTATATTAAAAAAAACCAACCAGATTGAAAACTAAATTTTTAAAGTCATGATGGCGTGATTGTAAGTGGATGATTTTAACTAGCAGAAATCCGTGTTCAAGAAGCAGGTAACAGCATCACAATGGGATTGGTAGACTTGTTGCCCCATTAATGCTGACCCTCAGCCACTGCCATTTTTAAAAGGACTTGCTGGAGCGCTTGCCTGTTTCAGACAGTATGTCACCTTACTAGGCAAACCAGGGCCCTATGATGTGGTTAGGATCCAAACTGCAATTTTAAGGGAGACATGTCACACACGGTCTTCCCATGTGTCCTGGTGTTGAGTGGCCTAAGCAGCGATCTTTAACCATTGTTGGCCACTCCAAATAATGGCTCTAAAACTTTTTCCAAGGTTATATTTCTGTGGAGTCAGGAGGAGAGAAATGCTCTTTATGGCTCCACCAAAATACTGCAGACTGTTGCCTAAGCTCAAGGTTGATAGTAGAATAGATTGTTATGAAGGTTTCTGGGATTTTATCTGCAGCAAGATTTCTCTGGAATTGAGAATAAAAACATGGCTAAGCTTGAGAGGCAGAGGTTGGAGCTCTCTCTCTTGTTGTATTGGTTTTGAGATACTGGGCTCAGTGAGAACAGTATTTGGAGCAAACACACTAAATAACTTGTTCTGTAGACCACCTTCTGTGACCCATTTATATTGGAGAACTGCCTTATTTGGTTGCCCATGGCAATCTCCCAATGCTGCTGCTGTTGAAGTTCCTCTTTCTACTTTTCCCCTCCTCAATTTTGTAATACAAGGTAGTCTGTATAGAAAGTGTCAACTTTAAAACCCATCTTTTTTAAAGTTTGCATTTTGGCAAAATTAATGCTCAAGATTTTTGCTTGTTTCTATCATCAATTAATGCATTTTAATAAATAACTTCTCTGAGTGTGGGCATCACTGTTAAGGTTGGCATTTATTGCCCCCATCCTGAATTGCCCAGAGGTGGTGGTGAGCCGCCGCCTTGAACTGCTGCAGTCTGTGGTGAAGATACTCCCACAGTGCTGTTAGGTGATGAGTTTCAGGATTCTGATCTTGTGTCGATTGAAGGAACTGCGATTATACGTCCAAGCCCAATATGGTGTGTGACTTACCCATAAACCATTAGAGGTTGTGGCAGTGGTGCAATTTAGAGGTGCAGCTGAAATCAGCTGTTCATAGATTTTGGTTGCTGCTCTGTGCTGTTCACATTGAGTTGTGGTAATAAATTCCAAATACATATGGATCATTGTCCATTTTAATGAATGCAATAGCCAAATATTTAGTGCCTGTCCTGAATCCAGTGAAAAAACTCCTCTTAGAAATGCCGGTTGTCATTCTGAGTGAGAAATCTGAAACTATGTGCTGAACATCTGCTAAGCAGCTTAAAGGTAACATTTCTATTCATATTAGTGCCTGCACAAGTAGCTTGCTTTTCTGTTGAGCAAAAATGAGTTGTGGAGCATTTTCTTTACCATACCAAATAATAAAATGGGGTTACTAAATGGCTTGATGATAGCTGATATTGGGGTATTGCTAGGGCCCATTCCTTGAATAAACTGATGTAGCTTCCATGTCTCTGCTTAGGCTGAACACTTTTTTGAAAGACTGAGGGGAGCCTGTTATGTAATGATGTGTGTATCGTCCTGGTACCTTAAATGTAATGTAAGCACTATGCCACACCACAGAGGGCGCTGTGATGGGAAACCTGAAAGTACCTAGAACAGGCACTATAAAAGGCTGACCACCACACCTGAGAGGCACTCTGGAGCTGAACAATAAAGGACGAAGGTCACAGCAGTTAGATTTACACCAGACCGTGTGGAGACAGTGATTTGTGTGCTACATACACCACATTGGCAATGAGGAAGCGGACGAACTCCACGCAACCATGGCTACTCTGGGCTCGCTACAGGATTTTACCGTGGGCAATGATTGGGAGGCCTTCACGGAAAGGCTCGAGTACTACTTCACAGCAAATGACCTGACGGAGGACACGGACGCAATGAGAGATAAGCGTAAGGCGATATTGCTCTCCAGTTGTGGAGCTGAGGTTTACTGTCTCGTCAGGGATTTGCTGGCACCCGGGAGCGCCAGGGACAAGTTATACGAGGAGCTAACTGAACTCATTCGTGACCAGTTGAAACCGAAGGAGAGCATCCTCATGGCCAGATGCAAATTTTACCATCACTGCAGACCTGAGGGCCAGGATATCACCAAATATGCTGCGGACCTCAGGAGACTCGCGCGCCGTGTGATTTTGGCGCACACCTTGACGAGGCGTTACGGGATGTTTTCGTTATGGGGATTGGCCACGAGGGCCTCCTTCACAAGCTGCTAGCCACGGTCACTCTGACAAAGGTCATCACCATCAGCCGGGCAGATATGACCTCGACTTGCAGCACCAAGCAAATAATCCACACAGTCTCTAACCCGGCAGGCACTGTCCACAGGATAGCGCCCACCACGGACAAAACTGCAAACGTGGCTCTGCCCGGGGCAGAGAGCACGGACCTCGGGATCCTGGAACTCAGAGTCCGCTGAGGGAGGCCAATCAAGCAGCACCATGCTGGCGTTGTGGAGGAAGCCATGGGGCTCACCGGTGCAGGATTGCGGAGTACACGTGCAATACCTGCCACGTTAAAGGCCACCTTCAGCGTATGTGTAAAAGAAATCGGACTCATCATGTGGCTGAGGAGATGGGGGATGATCTACTGTTCAGCGAGGAGCAGGTAGAAGATGATTCGCCCCCAGTGATAAGGGAAGTAAAAATCAACGGAGTCCCAGTGAGTATGGAAGTGGACACGGGCTCGTGTCCGTCGTTGATGAGTCGGAGAACTTTTGATAAACTGTGGATTAACTCAGCTGGTCGACCCAAGCTGGTCCCGGTCACGGCGAAGCTGCGTACCTGCACCAGGGAACTAATACCTTTTCTTGGCAGAGCGATGGTGCAGGTATCCCACGGGGATGAGATGCACGGTTTACCTTTGTGGGTCGTTGCAGGCGATGGGCCGACACTCCTTGGCCGGAGGTGGATGGGGACGGTCCGTGGGAGCTGGGAAGACTTCATCACCCCACAGGCTGCTGCTCCCCGGGGTGCTGCCATGCCCTGGGTCCCCAGAGAGCAGCGCCGACTGAGCTGGAGCTGCTGCCTCAATCCACCCACAGGCAAGCAGAGCAAGTCCCAGCCCAGGACCTCACACAGAGATCCTGCAGTCTCAGGCCCCACAGGCGAGCAGCCCTGCACAGAGGGGCTGGGGGGGGGGTGGGGTGGGGGGGGGGGGGGTGAGCCGGCGGGGTGCGAGGGATCTAGGATCGGAAGAGCCCCGCCGAGGAAGCTGCTGTCGGGCGGGCCCCGACAAGGAAGTTGCTGTTGGGCGGGCGCCGCCAAGGAAGCTGCTGTCGGGCGGGCCCCGCCGAGGAGCTGTTAGCGTTGGGCGGCGGCAGCAGCAGCTGGAGGTCGGCGGCCGCTACGGAGGCCGCGGGGGAGGCGGCAAGTGCGGCCGCTGGAGAGGCCACGACGGCCGCAGGAGAGGCGGCAAGTCAGGTGGCAGCGGAGGGGAGCGGAGGCTGCGATGGCGGAGGGCATCCGGAGCGGCGGAGAAGAAGATGGCGGCGGCATCGTGTTCAGAGCAGCAGAGCATCAAAGATGGCGGCGCCCAAGGAGAAACCTCGTGGAATCCTCCTGCATCAAAGATGGCGCCTTAAAAAGGAAATGTACCCGGGAGTCTTAAAAGGGCCTTACCAAGAGGTGGTCCCCACAAAGGACTTCTGTAAGGCAGAGCGAGTCTAAAATGAGCTATGTTAATGCGAGATGGCGAATTTATAATAATTAATTTTTTAATGCTGAATGGCTACTGGATTTGTGTAAAATAATGGATGAAGTACAATTAATGATAAGGGCTAACAAGAAAATCAAGGATCCGTTACCAGTCATTAACTAGTTAATGTACCAGATAATATGTACCACACTAACGTGCTGTCCATGCCTACCTGCCTTCCGTTGGACAAGTGTGATGTTATGTAATGATGTGTGTATCGTTGTCCTGCGTCTTGGTGGGGGGTGGGGGGAGGAAGGTGATGTTATGTAATGATGTGTGTATTGTCCTGGTACCTTAAATGTAATGTAAGCACTATGCCACACCACAGAGGGCGCTGTGGTGGGAAACCTGGAAGTACCTAGAACAGGCACTATAAAAGGCTGACCACCACACCTGAGAGGCATTCTGGAGCTGAACAATAAAGGATGAAGGTCACAGCATTTAGATTTACACCAGACCGTGTGGAGTCAGTGATTTGTGTGCTACATACACCACAGAGCCTAACCCAGCATTTAGTGTTTGGTTTTGGCATGTAGCTAATTTGCACAAAGTGACCCCATGTTGAAAGCATTTTAATACATTCTAAGGATGACCAAAACTACATTGCCTCATGCATAAAATCCATTACAGAGCTAGAGGAAAATGGCAGTGCTTCTTTTTGAATAACAGAGTGTAAGTCAATTTTTATTTTGAAACTGGATTTGAAACCTACACATGGTTTTATTTCCTCATTATTTACCGAAGATAGTGAAGACAACGGCCATGTAGTTATTTATATCTATATTTCTATCAATGGAGATAGTCCAGCCATGGTCAAGAAGGAACTATACTGTGTTTGAGTGCCCTTGGAAATAAATGCATATTCTTTGGTGTAACTAAGAGAATTACTGCATCACAAGCACATTTAGGATATGAGACTTTGTACTAAAGAAATCTTTTAAAATGTGATAGTTAAAGCAACAAACAGTAGGAGTTCTGTTTATATCTGCTAAGATATAACTTGTAATTTATGTCAATTTTTGTGATATGATTTAGAGCGCACAGGTGTTTCAAAGACAAACATAAAGGGTATGCAAAGAATAAATATTAATGATACCTGGGAAAGATTATAAGACAGCATTCCATTGGAAGGTTTAATTGATGAAGTATTTTCAGGAGATTTGAGTGGCTTGTAACAGAATTGATTGTTGCTACCTCAATATGGGAATTCAAAAGTCTTCTATAGGCATATAAATAGTAAACGGGTAGTAAGAGGAGAGATGGGGCCGATTAGGGACCAAAAAGGAGACCTACACATGGAGGCAGAGGGCAGAGCTGAGGTACTAAATAAGTACATTGCCAGCATCTTCTTTGGTGAAGACAGATGCAAAGTCATAGTGAAAGAGGAGGGAGTGGAAATACTGGAAGGTCTAAAAATTGATAGAGGTACTAGAAAGGCTATGTGTACTTAAAGTAGATAAGTCACCAGGACCAGATGGGATGCATCTTAGGATGCTGAGGGAAGTTAAGGTGGAAATCGTGGAGGTACTGGCCATAATATTCCAATCCTCCTTTGATACAGAAGTGGTGCTAGAGGACTGGAGATTTGCAAATGTTACACTCTTGTTCAAAAAAGGGTGTAAGGATAAACTCAAACTATAGGCCAGTCAGGTTTACCTCGGTAGTGGGGAAGCTTTTAGAAATAATTTTGTCCCCGATTATCAACAGTCACTTGCACAAGTGTGGATTAATTAAGGAAAGTCAGCATAGATTTGTTAAAGGCAAATCGTGTTTAACTAACATGATCAAGTTGTTTGATGAGGTAGCACAAAGGGTTGCTGAGGGTAATACAGTTGACGTCGTGTACATGGACTTCCAAAGGCGTTTGATGAAGTGCACATAATAGGCTTGCTGGCAAAGTTGAAGCCCATGGAATAAAAGGGATAGTGGTAGCATGAATACGAAATTAGCTAAGTGACAGGAAACAGAGTAGTGGTGAACGGTTGTTTTTCGGACTGGAGGAAAGGTATACAATGGTGTTCTGCAGGGGTCGATAGTAGACCACTGCTTTTCTTAATATATAATGCCCCAGAAATTGCATCGGAGGTTTCTTGTGGGCGGATGCCTCCGACCGAAATGTTTTTAACAAAAGTGGTTCCAGAAGAACATAGACTTGCGTTCCGAGGCCTAACTAGCGTAGGGGCCCACTTATTCCAGGAGCGTAAGTGCAGTCTGGGATCACATGGGCGGACCATGCAACAAAAATGGCATATCCCCATCCACAGTAATGGTGAGTTCCGTTTGTACGGAGATCACCATTTCTATGAATGAGAATACTGCCCAAAAAACACGCATTTTAAATAAATAAAAACACTTCACATATTTGAAATTGAATGTAATTAAATGTTTTAGGGCTAGACTTTCCTATGGGCCCCTCAACGCCTGATTGCCTGCTCAGAAAAAACGCTAACGTTTGTTAAGTAACGTGTGCGAGAATTTCCACTTTTATGTTAAAACTAATTAAAACTAATTGCCTAGTGAGAAAATGGGCGTTGCATCTTTATTCTCGGCGGTTATGGGGAAACGAAATAAGACGGGCGGTTTTTAAACATTTAGTCCGAGGCTGCGGTTGTGCCGAGGGAGGGGGAAAGCTTTTTTTAAAAAAAAAAAATTTCAATAAAAAAAAACGTAAAAAGCATCCCCAAGACACTTTTACACCTAGTCGCCATTTTAAAATTAAAAAAAAGAACCTTTAACTTACCTTTCTTTGCAGAGTACTCACCTATCGCTCTATTTAAGCAGCTTTTACAGGGTGGTTCCCTCGGTGATCTGGATGGGCTTCCGTTGATGCCAAACTTAACGCTCTGGCGATTTTCTTGGCATTGCATGTTGGCGGTTTGGTCCCGGTGGGCGTTTTCAGATTTGGGCGATACCACTAAAAAACTAAGGGGGAAATTTTCGCCGGTCGAAAAAACAGCTGTACAGTTGAGAATCTGCCGAAAATGTTAGGAAAGTCTAGCCCTTGGACACAATTATTTTTTTGAATTTTTTAAATATGTTTTAATAGGGGTAAAAATAAACTTACCTTAATGGATAGGGTTTTTAATATAAAATTTATTGATAACATTTTATTTTTCTATCTTTGACAGTTCGCAAGTGCCGGTTTTTGGCGCATGCGCATCGTATGCCGAGAACCGGCACATGCGGGACCTCTACGGGTGTGTACGCACATCATATGCGCTCGTATATACTGCAATTTTTGGCCCATTAATGACTTGAACTTGGGTGTATAGGGTACTATTTCAAAATTTACAGACGAGAAAAACTTGGAAGTACAGTCAGTGAACTGTGAGGTGGATAGTGATAGAATTCAAGAAGACATAGACAGGCTGGTGAAATGGGCGGACACATGGCAGATAACATTTAGTGCAGAAAAGTGTGAAGTGATACATTTTGGTAGGAAGAATGAGGAAAGTCAATCTAAACTAAAACGTATAATTCTAAAGTGGGTGCATGAACACAGAGACCTGGGGGTATATGTGCATAAATCGTTGAAGCTGGCAGGGCAGGTTGAGAAAGCGGTTAAAAAAGTATACGGGACCCTGGGTTTAATAATAGAGTACAAAAGCCAAGAACGTTATGATAAAACACTGGTTTGTCCTTAACTGGAGTATTATATCCAATTCTGGGCACCGCACTTTCGGAAGGATGTGAAGGCTTTAGAGAGGGTACAGAAAAGATTTACGAGAATGGCTCTAGGGATGAGGGACTTCAGTTACGTGGATAGACTGAAGCGGCTGGAGTTGTTCTCCATGGAGCAGAGAAGGCTGAAAGATGATGTGATAGAGATGTTTAAAATCATGAGGGGTCCATACACAGTAGATAGAGAGAAACTGTTCTCATTGGTGGAAGAGTCGAGAACCAGAGGGCAGAAGAACCAAAGGCATCATGAGGAAAAACTTTTTTATGCAATGAGTGGTTTGGATCTGGAATGCACTGCATGAGAGCATGGAGAAGGCAGACTCCATCGTGGTATTCAAAAGGAAATGGGATAAGTACCTGAAGGAAAAGAAATTGCCAGGCTTATGGGGAGTGGGACTAGCTGAAGTGCTCTTGCAGAGAGCCAGCATGGGCCTCGATGGGCCGAATGGCCTCCACCTGTGCTGTAACCATTCTGTGTGTTAAATGTTCTGATACAGATTTATATGTTTTGAGTTTTTGAATCCATGTTTATGTTTGCAACAGCTGTCGTGCTCCAAAATATGTGATAATCACACACACAATAACAATTGTGTGAAATGCCATAAGAAACAATCTGAAGTTGAGTGGTTAAATTTTCTACTAAGTATATATAGGATAACCTATATTTTGGAGTGTTACAAGGTAATAACACATTAAGGGCTGAGATCATACCAACTACAAAAGCAAAGCTCATCATTATTTAAGTCCTAAAAGTTGTTAATGCCTAGAAAAATGTTCTTTTGTATATTACTTAGAAATCTAATGGTTTATTCGTACATTCAGTTTCATCATTTACTGATAGTGCTGTCATTGGTAGATAGTATCAGACACCAGATTCCCTTAACTGAGTCATATCATTTGACAGGTACTGATTTTGGAACTCATCTGAAATGTTAGACATATAGGCCCCAAGTTTCGTCCCGCGGCGAAAACGGCACACCTCCGAGCTGGGCGCCTGTTTTTCGCGCCGAAAACTGCGCCTAAAAAAAAGTCCGATATTGTCGAGCTCCTTGAAGCTCGATGTCTGCTTGGCGCGGCTCGCTCTTCGCAGCAGGGGGCGGAGCCTAACACTCGCGCCGATTTTCTAAGTAGTAGAGGGCGGGTACAATTTAAATTAGCCTTCGTGGTGCTGGCAACCCTGCGCGTGCGCGTTGGAGCGTGCGCGCACGCGCAGTCTCACACAAACATTGGCATTCGGCCATTTTAAAAAATACTGCAGAAAAAGTGAAGATTTATTTCTTGGACCTCTGCAAAGGCTTGTAATTTAATTTTTTTTATATTTCTGTGTGTGAGGGAGTGCTTTTAGCAGCACTGCTGAATAAATCACCTGCTGAAATCAGTGAGTTCAGCTTTTCGCTGCTAAACTTGCAGAACCGGTGCTGCATTGGTGCATGCAAATTAAGGACTGTGTGTTTGGAGAAATAAGAGTGCCAATTCAACTTTGCAATAATACGTGGTGTTGACAATGTAGCACCCATTCTGCAAATTTAAATTTAAAACTGTCAATGTGGCTACCTCTCCCTGTCCAAATGGCCTCAGTCCCCCTCACAGCTCGAAGGCTGCTGCTGTATCTTCGGCTGCTGGCCAGCCACTGACGCCGCTGATATCCTATGGCCGAATGGCCTCACGTCCGTCCGCTGCTGATTCTTTGGCTGCCAGCCAGCCACTGACGCCGCCCCTAAAGCGTGGCCGAATGGCCTCAAGAACCTTAATGAGCTGCGTGTGTCCTGCGTTGATTCTTCGGCTGCCGGCCAACCACTGACGCCGCTGCTATCTCATGGCCGAATGGCCTCACATCGGTCCGCTGATTCTTCGGCTGCCGGCCAGCCACTGATGCCGCTGATATCTCATGGCCGAATGGCCTCTGGTCCGTCCGGTGCTGCTTCTTCGCGGCCAGCCACGAAGAGAATGAAGGCCTGCCTCAAGCACTGCAGCTCAGCTTGAAGCTTGCTGCCGCTGCCGTCGAGACACTGACGCCACACCCCTGCCTGTCTCCAACATGAAAGGCCTGCCTGAAGCACTTTCACACAGGTAGGAACATGGTTTATTTAATCTTTTCTTTGCTTATAAATTTTTATTCCGGTTGGATTTATTTGTATAATATTTGTATAAGTATAACTAAGGATTGATTGTAGAATTTAATGACTTCCCTCCCCCCCACCTCGTTCCCTACGCCTAATTTGTAACCTACGCCTGATTTTCTAAAGTGTAGACAAGGTTTTTTTGAGCGTACAAAAATCTTCACTTACTCCATTCTAAGTTAGTTTGGAGTAAGTTTTCACTCACGAAACTTTGAAATCCGGTGTAAGTGGCCGGACACGCCCCCTTTTGAAAAAAAAATTCTGTTCCAAAGTGAAACTGTTCTAACTGACTAGAACTGGAGCAAACTAAATGTGGAGAATTCCGATTTCTAAGATACTCCGTTCTACACCAGTTGCTCCTAAAAATCAGGAGCAAATCATGTGGAAACTTGGGGCCATAATTGCTTTTGACTATTTATAGGATAGAATCATCCAGGACTATAGGAGGCCATTCAGCCCTTCATGCCTGTACCGGCTATTTGAAAGAGCCATCAAATTAGTCCCACTCCCCTGCTCTTTCCCCAGTTGATAAATCTGTTCTGGATGAACACATTTAGAAGTTTGTCACTTTTCAGTTTGAGGTTGTGCTAAACTGATCACTACGGTACAGACTTATTGTTTTAAGAAGCTCACTGAAATGAATAAATGGTGGTAAGAAAACCAAACAAGAGCGTTGGCATAAATATCTCCAGTTAGAAGGTAATTCTGCAGGTTTCAGTACTTCAGACATCCCTGTCCAGTGGTCTTAGTGAGTAGTTCCCTAGCTTATACATTACATTTCCCAATACATTCTAAAACAAACAGAAAAGGCTACAAACATAGAACAGTCAGTCAGCATTTCCAAAAGAATGGATAGGCCAATCTTTTGGTCTTTGCCCTTCTTCAGAAGTGAAAAGTCAGAGATGAACAAGCATACTAATAGAATTAGAAAAAAGTGAGGGGTGGTGGGGGGATGGGGAAAGGGAAAATAAACATAAGGAAATTCAGTGGAATAATTGATTTAACATATCATCCGGTCAGGCAGTGGAAAAAAAGCATTAAAGAAATTAAGGACATGAAAGAAATTAAAAATGCGTGAATAGCTAAGGCAGTTAGAGGACAACCAAGGAATAGATCAGAATATGGGAGCGATTGCACGCACAAGCATGCAGATCAGGTCTGAACTAAAAATAGAACATTCTGAAAGTATAGTAGGTCTGCCAGCTTCAAACAGAGAAGGAACAGGTCATTGCTGAGGTGCAATCCCCTCTCTCTCTGAGCAATCTTCTAACAGACGGTCTCCACCCAAAATGCCAACTCTCCTCCTGGATACTGACACATACCAATCTGTCTCACCTCACATGTCGCGTGCTCCACTTCCGTTTGAGGCGGGTTCGGGGGGGGGGGGGGCGCTACTCGGGCGGGTTCGGCAGCGTTACCCGGCTTCTCCACGTAGTGCTGACACCATTCAATGCCCCTCCCCTTCCGTTACAATGAGGAACGCTGTGAACTTTGAAGGCCGCTACTGGGCCACCATAGCTAAGGGGTGCTGTGGCTGCAGCCTGGCACCGAGACAGAGTGCCGGGCTGTACGATCATGGCCCGGACCCCGAGAAATGAGCGGCGTACGACCAGACCGATGAGTCGGGGAAAAAACAAGATGGCGGCGCGTGGTGCAGTGAACCTCCCCTTTAAGATTTGCCCTGCGATGGGTCACAGGCCTGGTTCGCAACCCGTGAGGCTGGCGCGGGTGTTGCCCATGGCGGCCTCACTGGGCACTGGCCAATTTCCGCCACAGGGTAAAACGGGGTCGCCGCTTACAGTGATGATGTCATCGCCAGAGGCGTGGGGGCGCGGTGCTACAGTGTTCGCGCCTTTGTTAACTCCTGCGCAATTTTGCGGGAGCCGGTAGCCCCCACCGGGGCAAAACTACTTTCGCGCCCAGTTAGCGCCTCCAGGAATGCTAATGGCAGGCACAGAACAGGGGAGTTTCAGTCCCTATGTTTCCTGCCTTCACCAATATGGTGCATAATGTGTGGCCGTGTCCCATTCACCATATTGGATGCTTGGGCACCTGTTTTGCACCTGAAAAATGGGCACGGCACCATTGAATATCTAGGTATAAGTGACTTTCCAGCAATTCAAATTACATCAGTTCTAGTTCCTTGAATGTCCCAAAGTTAGTGTTAAAAAAAATCTTTTGGAATAAATTTTCTATGGTCAACAGTTTTTGTCACAAAAAAGTTAAATTAGATGGAAAAAAAATCAAAATCCAGTTCAATAAATAGCAAGGTATATTTTGCTATCAGTGCTATGCCTTAAAGATATTGTATTTAAAAAAAAATACTAGTTATGTTTCCTATATTTCAAAGGAACTTGCTTAGCAACAAGGACAGGATTATACTTTGTTTTCTTTTCTTCTAGTATTTTACTGAAGTATTTCCGTCATATCCATTATTACAGATTTGTAACCAACTTATTGATTTATTATTTTGACCATTTTATTATTGGGCATGATGTGAGGCTGTTCCTATACACAGTTTATCTTTCAAGTAATGTTATATCTACTCTTTTTTTTGTTAAATGCGCTTTTGTTTTAGTGTTGGCCAGAACAGGAATATTAAATTCTACCTACTGACTTACTAAACTGAAATTTTAAAATTGAAAGGGAGATTGCTACCTTCTAAAATGGTTTGACTATGATTGTTTCATTTAAATGTCACAGTTATTGTCCTCTGGAGTACTCAATCTATTCACTGTAGCGAAATGAGACTACATGACTAATACTAATAATTAAACCTGCAGTTACTGTGATTGTGTACCCATATGTACTAAAATAATGGACTTGGTGCTTCAGTAGTCATATTGGGCTCAAGTTTGCCCAGGAGTTGCTCCGGTTTTTTTTGGAGCAACTAGATTTTTTTTTGGAGTATCTTAAAAATCGCAATTCTGGCCATTTAATTTGCTCCAGTGTAAGTGAATTAGTTAGGTTTTTTTTTTAAGTTTAGTTTTTTTTTCAAAAGGGGGCGTTACCAGCCACTTACGCCTGTTTTGGCCATTTAAGCAAGTTTAGCCAGCTAAAACTTACTCCAAACTAACTTAGGCCAGCTTTTGTGGCCGCATAGAAAAACCTTGCGGTGAGCTAAGAAATCAGCGCAGCTAAGTACATTTAAAGTACCAAGCAGTACATTTAAAGCACCAAGCACTAAACAAAGCACAAAAATAAGCATTCAATAACAAATAAAAAATACAAAGAAGCTGAGAGGACCTGCACCAAGCACCAAGATTACAAAGCACTAAACAACTAGATTAAAAATGGATTGATAAACTAGCAAATACATTATAGCAAGTCCTGTAATTCAGCCCAACCATTTTACAGAATTCCTTTTGAAAGCAGATGAAGAGTAAACTTGAATGTACATCAAACAAGAATTTAGGACCACATAATCAATCAATAAATAAATAAACAAACAAATAAAAAATAGACGTCCTACCGTCAGCAAAACTTTACTGCAGAAAAACGCTAGCAACTGGCCGCTGAGGAGGGAGCCCATTTGGCTAGGGCTCGGGGCGGTAAGACGTACACCGGGAGACTAGGCTCAACGCAGCATTGGTAAAGGGGGAGGGGAGGCTGAACATGGCAGGGTAAACCGATGAGGTAGCCCATTTGGCCAGGGCTAGGGGCGGCTTGCTTCGGGCCCCTCCCACACCGCCTGCAGAGATTCTGGGGGCGAGGAGCTACTGTACATGCGCGCACACTCTAGCGCGCATGTGCAGATGTCCCGGCACGGTGTTTAGCGCCGGGACCTGGCTCTGCCCCCAAGTGTTTGTGCTGCACCATGCCAAGGCCTGCGACGTTCCAATGAGCGGGGAGAGTACCTAGGTAAGTTTTCGGCACTGTTTTTAGGGTAGAAAGTCGGCGCACCTTTTTAGCGGGGGGGCAAACTTGGGCCCATTGGATGTACAATAATGGCTTTGTCTTTGGCATAATAGTACACTCTTGAGACTCCTGGAAACTACAAGTCAACATTTTAGTCGTATAATCCTCAAGACCAGTCAATTTTTGAATACTATTGTCTACTAACTTCGAGCAGTATGACCGAATGATGACTTATCAGTGCAGAGCTCGGAATATTCTTTGAAGTTTTAACTAATCTGATTGTTAGCCACCCTTATTGATAACCTAGATGCTCACTATTAGCCAAAGCAATACTAAAACATTTTGACTTTCTTGCAGTAGCATTAAAATATTTGCCTAGACTATAGAACTGACCCTTGGTATTTGTATAAACAAAATCATTAACCTATCCTGAAAGAAAACTGTATTGTTTGAAATTTGTTAAATATTTTTCTTGTATTGATAAAATGGGACTTAATGATATGCAGTAAAATAAATATAGCTATGGTGTTTGAGGATTGTTTCATGCTGATGCAGTTTTCTAATTTCTTTAATAATTATTTTTGGCTGAATGTAGCCTTCGCTGTGAAAGTGTAGGTCAGTAACGATTGGCGCATTCCGAATTTCATGATCTGTGTAGTGGAACAAATTGAAAGCAAAGCCTGTATCAATCACTATGAAGGGAGGGTTAATTGTTACTGCTTCATGAGACTCTGGACAGATAAACCTGTAATAGAATACTTATGTCTGTGATGTGTGGACACTTGGGATGAAACCATAAAAGCTACAGAGATTGTGGAAATTAAAAGCAACAGAAGAACTGAGAAAACTATTGTCTTCAGCAAAGATGGTTGTTAATGTACATTTTCCAGTTATATCTATGGAAATTGCATTTGTTTTTGTTCTTTGTGTGCTATCCTGGGCTTCAGTTTTCTTATTTTGAGTACCAAAATTGCAGCTTTTTTCACACTTGTTCACCACTAGTTTTTGATTGTGATCAACAGCTAATTATATCTGTGAATAAAATTTTAGGACTTTAATAGCCTAGAACTGTTTTATAACTATAGCCAATGGTTAGCATGATATTCCTCGATGATTCACTAGCAAATGTAACCGTATATTTTTGTCATTTTCTCTTTTGGGGTGGATAGGTTGTTTTTGTCTAGTAGTCTGCCATTTTATTTAAATTGAAATTTTTGAAGTTCCAACTTGCAGTCCTGTAGAAGGAGAGAGTTTGAGTCCCTTACTCCACTTAATTGTCTTTCTACCATGGGCAGGTGGCAAGAATGAACAGGTGCTGGAACATAGGAACCAGAGAAGGCCATTCCTGTTTCGCTATTGAATGAAATCATGACTGATCTGCATCCTAACTTCATCCACCCACCTTGGCTCCATATCCCTTAATACCAGAAAAGTGATGGAAGTTGTCATCAACAGTGCTTTCAAATGGCACTTACTCACCAATAACCTTCTCATTGATGTTCAGTTTGGATTCTGCCAGGACTACTCGACTCCAGACCTCATTACAGTCTTGGTCCAAACATGGACAAAAGACCTGAATTCCAGAGATGAGGTGAAAGTGACTGCCCTCGACATCCAGGCAGCATCAAGGAGCCCCAGTAAAATTGAAGTCAGGGGGTGGGGGGGCGGGGGGAAGGAATCTCCACTAGCTAGAGTCATGCACAAAGGAAGATGATTGGCCTCCAGCAACCACAATCAGCGCAGTCCCAGGACATCACTGCAGGAGTTCCTCAGGGCAATGTCATTCAGCTACATCATTAATGATCTTCCCTCCATTAATAAGGTCAGAAGTGGGGATATTCGCTGATGAGTGCAGTGTTCAGTTCCATTAGCAAGACCTGGACAACATTCAGGCTTGGGCTGATAAGTGGCAAATAACATTCGTGCCACACAAGTGCCAGATAATGACCATTTCCAACAAGAGAAAGTCTTACCACATCCCCATGAAATTCAATGGCATTACAAACATCGAATTCCCCACCATCAACATCCTGGGAGAGTCACCATTGACCAGAAACTTGACTGGATGAGCCACATAAATATTGTGGCTACAAGAGCAGTTAGAGATTAGGTATTCTGCAGCAAATGACTCACCTCCTGACTCCCCAAAGCCTTTCCACCATCAACAAGGCACAAGTCAGGCATGTGATGGAATACTCTCCATTTGCCTAGGTGAGTACAGCCCCAACAACAGTTGAGAAGCTTGACACCCTCCTGTACAAAGCAGCCCGTCTGATTGGCACCCCATCCATTACCTTAAATATTCAAACCCTCCACCACCAGTGCACTGTTTCTGCATTGTGTACCATCTACAAGATGCAATGCAGCAACTCAGCAAGGCTTCTTCGACAAAAGCTCCCAAACCTGTGACTTCTACCGCCTAGAAGGACAAGGGTAGCAGGCACTTGGGAGCATCGTCGCGTCTAGGTTCTCCTTCAAGTCACACACCATCCTGACTTAGAAATATATCGCCGTTCCTTCATTGTCACTGGCTCGAAATCCTGGAATTCCCTCCCTAACAGCACTGTGGGTGTGCCTTCACTACATGGACTGCAGCAGTTCAAGGCGGTGGCTCGCCATCACCTCTCAAAGGCATTTAGGGATAGGCAGTAAATGCTTTGCCAGCCACTCCCACATCATGAATGAATAATTAAAAAAAAAATATTCTTGACTAGCAAAAATCGATCTATCGCAGAGTTAAAATTATTAATTGAGCTTTTTGCTGCTTTTTGTGGGAGGGAGCTCTACACTTCAGCCACCCTTTGCGCAAAGAAGTGTTTCCTAACTTCTCTCCTGAATGGCCCAGGTATGTTTTTAAGGTTTTGTCCCCTTGTCCTGGACACCGCTGCCCCCTCTCCCGGTGGAAAAAGTTTCTCTCTACCCTATCAATTACTTTCAAAATCTTAAAAGCCAAAATCAGATTACCCCTTAACCTTCTATATTCCAGAGAATACAAGCTTAGTTTTTTAATCTCTCCTCGTAATCTAATCTTTGGAGCCCTGGTAACATTCTGGGGAATCTGTGTTGCACTCCTTCCAAGGCCAATATATCCTTTCAAAGGTGCGGTGCCCAGAACTGTACACAATTCTCCAGATGTAGTCTAACCAGAGCTTTGTATAGCTGTAGCAAAACCTCTTGCCCTCTAGATACGAAGGCGAACATTCCATTCGTCTTTTTGATTATTTTTTGTACCTCACCACTACATTTAGTAGGGATCTGTGTACATGCCCCATAATCTGTTTGGATTTTCACCATTTAAAAAAAAAAAATACGCTCTCTCATACTTTATTGATCCAAAATGGATGACCTCACACTTCCTGCATTGAAATCTATCTGCCACTGTTTCGTCCACTCACTTAATCTATCAATGTCTCTCTAATTTTATGCTCTCGTCTATACTGGGTTGCTCTTGCACACTTCCTTGCAGCTGATTCAAGAGTGTGTCAGGCAAAGGTCTGGAAGCAGGACAGTCACAGATAATATATTTCCTGGAGAGATCAGAATGGGGACAGAGGGGAAATCCTTCACCACCTTCATTTCATTCTAAAAAAAGAAGTGTGAAAAATCTCTTTGGATTTCTGGTCTCAAATGTTATTTGGAAATGATGCAGCTATGTAATTATACCATGTTAACTTGCCAATTAATAACACTTTTTTAAAGCAAAAGTGAGTTTATTACTTTTGGTTGGAGAAGAAGCAGCAGCTTGTAAGCAGGGGCAACATATATATGCATCAGTCTGGTAGTCTTATTTCGCTTTATGTACCACCACTCTCTGACTTTTATTATTCCTTCATGAATTTGCAACAACCTATAAATCTTTTGAAAGTTTGCATGGATTTATTAATAGCTTTTCTCTCTTTTTTAAAGAGCTGGCATTTGTTTAGTGGCTCTGCTTGCACAAATACATTATTAACATGCAAAACAGTGCTCTGGGAGTAGGGTAAAGTGATTGTCATAAAGATGAAAAATATACAAACATTTAAATAAATGTAACTAAGGAAATTGGTTTAAAAATGGGGGGAAACAGAACATTGTACATTTTATTTAAAGTAGCATAGCCAGGTTATTTAATTTTTGCATGCATTGAATGTTAAATTTGTTTGTGGTGCAGCTAAGCATAAATATCTGCAAAATGGTTAGCTGTAATTGTAGTTTTAGGTCTCTGGCAGCTATCATGGCACAGTCAGTAGTTCTGAAAATTAATAAGGATGATGATACTTTAAAGACTGTTCCAGAGTTTGCCCAAACTCATTAGGTTAGTCTATCTTTAAAATGTCTGTTAAAGACTTTCTAATAGAGCAAGCATTTTACCGCTGTAACAGCATTTCCATGATGGTAAATTTGATTTCAAATAGAGTACATGATATTAAATGGAAATAAATTTTAAAAAATGATCTGTCTTCTTGGAATTTTTTTTCCTGAATGTCTGTACAAAGAGATTTTGTACTTCATGTCAAATCTCATCAAACCAATTGTAAAGAGATAATAAACTATACTTTTGTGACCAGACTGAAGAATAGCTGGACTTTAAGAAATTTCCAACTGAATTATTTTAAAATGTCTACATTTTAAACCATTTGATGCCACAACTCAAAATAAACCTTCCAAAATTAAGTATTAAATAATACAAGTTGAACATTTGAAACTGGATTTACTTGGAAAATAAAGTATTAATGCCATTCTTTTTAAAAAGCCGACTCCATGAAGGCGGTGTTCTGCCTCTGCCTTCTGGCACCTTGTCAAATGCCTTCTGGAAGTTCAAATACACCACATCCACTGGTTCTCCTTTATCCACCCTGTTCGTTACATCCTCAAAGAACTCTAGCAAATTTGTCAAACATGACTTCCCTTTTGTAAATCCATGCTGACCCTGTCTGACCGAATTTTGCTTTTCCAAATGTCCTGCTACTGCTTCTTTAATAATGGACTCCAACATTTTCCCAACCACAGTTGTGAGGCTAACTGGTCTAAAGTTTCCTGCTTTTTGTCTGCCTCCTTTTTTAAATAGGGGCGTTACATTTGCAGTTTTCCAATCTGCTGGGAGTTCCCCACAATCCAAGGAATTTTGGTAAATTACAACCAATGCATCTACAATTCCTGCCGCTACTTCTCTCAAGATCCTAGGATGCAAGCCATCAGGTTCAGGTGATTTATCTACCTTTAGTCCCATTATCTTACTGCGTACTACCTCCTATTGTGATTGTGTTAAGTTCCCCCCCACCCCCATAGCCCTTAGACTATCCACTGTTGGAATATTGTTAGTGTCTTCTATTGTAAAGACTGATGCAAAATATTTGTTCAGAGTTTCTGCCATCTCCATGGATGCTTTATGATATTGCTGTGGGGTGGTGCAGCCTGGCGCATCATGTGGCAGCCAGGGTGTATAGCATCAAGTGAAATAAATCTGGTCGTGGCGAGGCCACCCCTGGTGTCCCGGGGCAGCAATGTCGTCAGGTGCTGATGCTCTGTTTCTGTGCAGCATTAGTTGATTGCAGTGAAGGCTGGTGGTGGTGTTGGTGCTATTGGTATGCCCATTGTTGGGACTAATCGTGGTGGGATTCTGAGGACCAAGGTGAGATAGTTTCAAGGGCACAGATGCTAATGTAATAGATGCAGGTGAACTTGACCTGGATAGAGAGATTGCTGCAGCGATCTGTCAGTGGTGAGGGAGGTTGTTCCAATGAGCAGACACTGGATAGAGATTGCTCCAAAGACTTGCAGCCTGCAAGAAGCGCAATGTATCTTCCAAATGCAGTAAGCAAGAGCTTCTGATCTTGGAAAGTGAACAGTTGTGAGATGGGAGCTTTTATAGCACAGTTGCAGCTGCCAGGTAAAGAAATGAATTCATGATGACACAACTCCCGACCTTCTTACTGACGTGATCCCCGAGCAGCAGGAACTTCGTGGAAAACCTTGAAAAATGGGAAGTTGAGCTCAAAATTGTCTTTAATAGCCTCTTAACAAGGTCTTAATAACCTAATTGCTGTCCCCACCACTATGTGTTGGGTCTGTTCAGCGTTGACAGATCTAACACCTGGAAAAGTAGCTTGGCGGCGGGTTGACTGCGGGGTCCAAACCCACTGTCAATCATTTGAAATGTAACCGCTTACCTGCCACTGATCCCATCCTCTGAGCGCCGGCAAAAGTCTGGCCATGGAGGCAGATGCTGTTCAGAAACTGAGAAAGCACGTAAGAGAGAGCAACTGCATGCATGCATTTTCTGCAGGGGCCATCTAATGAGCTGCTGAGAGGGCTGATGGGCCCAGGTATGGCTTGGGCTGGGAGGCACTTGAGGACATGTGCAGGCCAGACATGGTACAGAAACTGCTGAAAATTATATAGCACAGTGGCACCTCCTATAGTACACCACCTTGGGGGGGGGGGGGGAGGGGGCTGCTGTAATTTTGTTTTGACAACTGCCTGCTGTTTAAATTGGTTGATGTTTGGTTGAGATTTATGACATTTCTTTGATGTTGGGCTCTGTTGCCTCCTTTAGTTCTATCAATGAAAGAATAAGTCTCTGAAATTTGAGAAATTGACAGCTGTAACCTGATAGACCAATTTATTAATACACTGAAATATTTGTTTAATTTACTGTAATAAAAGCAGTTGCATGAACAGCTGAAGTGTGGTAGATTTTATTGAACATGGTGGGAATCCTTGGCTTCTCTGGGGAATGCAAAACATACATTAAGTGAATGATTAGACTGTTAATTTCTAATCTGTGCTGGGAAAGTAACTTGCTAACATCAGTATTGTTCCTAGCTGTTGGGTTTGTTTTGATATTTTGTCGGCATTGAATTGAAAGGAAAATAGGAAAAATAACTCCAATAAGCAAATGCTTTAAATAATTAAGCTGGGAAGACATTTCCTAATGCTGGGCTGTTGTATAATATATTTCTATTCCCAAGGTTTAGATCGCTTGTGGCACTTTTTCGGGAAGTACTTGACATGGTACTTATAAAATGGGTGTTTCGATCCTTTGTTGAGATGATGACATCCAGCAGTATTATTTCAAATACCAATCAAAATAAAAATGAATAAACATATTGCGGGTAATTTCACCCCCACCCACCCAAAAGCCAATCCCAACTGACCGCAGATGTGCCTGTTTCTGTTTTAACCATGCTGGGATTCGGGGCGTCCGAGAAACCTGTTCTGGAGAGGCGGGTCTGTAATTCCGATATTCAAATGACGTTCCATTCCTGATATTTTGGCTGCAATTTGAATTTAACGCCGTCTGCACCAATTTCCCTGGGCTCTGGAAACTTAGCAGTGAAAGGGAAGCCAGAGAAGCCAGATCCAGCAGGTAAGTGCTTTTTATAACACTGCTTATGGGCCAGGAGGAGCAGGAGTGCTGCCCTGGCTCCAAAAACAAATCTTCTGCTGAGATCGGCCAACCCATCCTCCAAACCGGTCCCCCGCCCCCCACCCCGCCCTCCACCTCCATATGCTCGCTCTGTAATCCCTTCCTCCTGACTGCCAGTCTGACCACCCTCCTCTATCTACACCCCGCCACCAACTTGCGATGTTTCCTGGGACCAGGAGTGGTCCCCAGCTGCCAGGCAGGGAACATTTTGGAAAAAAATGATTTGCCAGGTCCACTGTTCCCGGCATTTCCGGGTTGCCCCCCTCGCAAACACGCTCCCCGCCTCTCTGTAAATATTGAGGCCATTAAGGTTTTCTCTCTTTCACATTGTAAGAACAAAGCAAAACTTGAGAGCTTTTAATTTCAGTTAAATTATAACATGCCCTCTATTAGAAGAGATGAGGCATACTAAATAAACCTACTGTTAAACAAAATCAACAGCAAAACTAAGAGTAAATGCTCTGTTTTTACTTGGATGAAGTGCATCTAATCTCTTGCTTCTCAGTGTGCAACTAGGCCTGATAACTGGGCATCTATAAACATTATTTACATTCAATAATATTTTGGTTATGTTGAAACTTGCCAACATTATTGAAATTATTTAAAACTTATCATTATTCTTTTTTTAAAAAAGTTTATAATGCCAATTACTCTCAGTGTGACATTCATATACGTTTAATGCACAAAGTGATTAGAAGATTAAGAACAGCAGAAAGTATTAGAAGTCTCTTTATATAATTTGTACTTAATATTATTTTGGAGTGCCCTGAATGGCTGATGCGTACTCATAAACTCCTGTTTTATATAATTACCAGTGCATGAATACATATTTCAGAATACTGGCTTGAATTCTTTTGAGGGGGGGATTAATACGAATGATGTTCAAAAAGTCAAATTATTGCATTTTGCTGGAAAAATAATTGATAAATTGTATAGTATTTTACCTAGTTAAGAATACAAAGGTAGTGTAGTATTGCTTTAGTGCTGTGCTATATCTGAGATAGTTGTACACTCTTATTACATGAATATCTGTTTTACTGTACACTAAAGGGAGAATGTCATTGCTCTATCTTTTGTGGCAATCATATGCATGACTACATTGATCTGACATGTCCATGGAGCTGATTTTCACTATCACTTAAATTGCTGACCATAACATGACTTGGTAGCACAGACCGTAGAATATTTACCTTGCAACTAAATGACCTCCATGAGCTTTAATCCTATACTGCCCATCACACAAGCCACTGTTGTAAGTGAATCTCATTGGTTGTAAACAGACTGCTAGATAGGGTGCTATGTTATGGTGGGGCAGTCTTGAGATGGAAGAGGTTGGGGAAAGATGTGCAGTGAGAAGTTTACTCGAATATTTTGCCCTGCTAGTAAATATCCTGTTGGCTGTCCATGGAATATTATTTGTGGCACTTGTACAGATGCAGTGGTCCAAGCCAGTGTTGCTTACTCTGCCTCACTAAATTCTCCAAGACTTTTTAAAAATCGTAGTTCAACTTTTCTTTGAAGCCCATCTCTACAACTGCTATTCTTGAGGATGTTTGTACTTCAACTTCACTGGAATTACTGAATTAGTTTCAGTCTAAAAACATAACTTGAAATTGGGAACTGATGTTAGGTTAGGATGAGATTAGAGCACAGCATCTCTCAGTGACTTCTACTACCTAGAAGGACAAAGTCAGCAGGCACATGGGAATACTATATTACCTCAGAGTTCCCCTCCAAGCCACACACCATCCTGACTTGGAAATATATGCCTTCATTGTTGCTGGGTAAAGATCTTGGAACTCCCTCCCTACCAGCACTGTGGGGGTACCTTCAACACGCAGATTGCAGCGGTTCAAGAAAGCGGCTCTCTAGGGCAATTAGGGATGGACGTTAAATGCTGGCCTTGCCAGTGATGCCCACATCTGATGAACAAATAAAATAGACATAGGCATAATGGGCTCAAACTTATTTGACTGATTTAAAAATTATATTTTGTGATTGTAACTATTTTGAGAGACAAATTTAGTTTAAATAATGGTAGAAACCAGTTAAATATTTTCATTTCTGTCAGAGCTGTAAATGAACATTTTTATATGTTTTCAAGGATTCCAGTGTTTATCATCTGCTTACATAAGAACATAAGAAATAGGAGCAGGAGTGGGCCATTTGACCACTCGAGCCTGCTCCGCCATTCAATAAGATCATGGCTGATCGGATCTTGGCCTCAACTCAACTTCCCTGCCCGCTCCCCATAACCCTTGACTCCCTTATCATTCAAAAATCTGTCTATCCCCACCTTACATATTTTCAATGACCCAGCCTCCACAGCTCTCTGGGGTAGAGAATTCCAAAGATTCCAGACCCTCTGAGAGAAGAAATTCCTAGTTTCCGTTTTAAATGGACAACCCCTTATTCTGAAACTATGACCCCTAGTTCTAGATTCCCCCACAAGGGGAAACATCCTCTCTGCATCTATCCAATCAAGCCCCCTCAGAATCTTTTATGTTTCAACAAAACCACCTCTGATTCTTCTAAACTCCAATGAGTACAGGCCCAACCTATTCAACCTTTCTTCATAAGATAAACCCCTTCACTTCAAGAATCAACCTTGTGAATCTGCTCTGAACTGCCTCCAATGCAGTCTCCTTAAATACGACCACCAACATTGTTCACAGTACTGCAGGTGTGGTCTCACCAATGCTTGGGTTGAATTTAGGATTTCCTTGTTTTTCTTTACTTGCAATTGAACAATGAAATATGAAATCTAGATTTCTCATTAGTATTTCTAGCCGAATGATTACTGTTGCCGATGTTATGTATGAATGCAAAATGAGCTCATATGACATTCCTCTCTCCAGTATTTTTGCAAAGGCATTAATGCCCTTGTTCTGTTGTGATGGGTGACTGATGAATATTTTGAGTTGCTAAGCATTTGTCTCTGAATACTGCCAACAAAATTTTTAGGTTTCAAACTTTCCATTTTTATAGTCAATTGGGTATTCATAAATCCCAAGATAATTATGACCTGATGGCCTTACGCATAGTTGTGCACAAAGTGGGGTATTAAAATGAGTCAGCTTTGCTTTTTCATGAGTGTGCCATGGCGGTAGATTTTCCATCCTTCCCTGCAGCCACAATGGATATTGCCCCGTAATGTTGCAATCTTAGCTCATGATGCACTGTACTAAAATGCTGCACGAAGAGACAATTAAAACCACTAATTCTACATTGAGAGCTTTTACCTCAATTTAATCTTCAGTGCAGGAGTGGGAGAACTGACTGACTGCAGATACAGTTAGACATTTCTAAACCAAAGCTATTGGGGGTTAAATTAAACTGTGCTGCGATGCCTCTTAACGTGCGAAAATGGTGTCCATGATGTGCGTGCACACTTCCGACGGGACATGCGCCGGACAGCATCACGAAAACGGGGTTTGGGCGTTCGCACCGAATGACCACTGGTAGTATGCAGAGCAGGCACATTATAACTTCAATCAGTGTGCAACCTGATTTGATGCCAGGGCAGCCATTTTCTAATGCCAAACTCTAACCTACGCCCTGCCCTACCCTCAAACAGTTGAGCACGACATTAAATGGCATGACTGACCCCCACCAGCGCTACTTAAAGGGATCATTGACTACTTGCAGGTTAGTTGCTGGATTATTTTTTTCTGGCTGCTGGCAATTATATGTGTTTTTGGAGCTTTTCTACATGCCTGACGTTTCAATAATCTACAGGGAGTGGTCTGGCTGGTGCTGAATTACTTTTCTGTTTTTATTCAAACAAAATTGTGCTGAAACAAGTTGTTTCCAGAAGTGGGTGTCCTGGTAGGACTTCCTCTTGGAATTGAGCATGACTGGGAGAATGAACAGAGGTCACGTAGAACAGGAAAGGTGCTAGAAGAGGGAGGAGGAGGGGAGAAGGGCTCTCAGCAGGAGGCCATAGCCACACAGGGTCTTTAGGGAGCAAATCAATTACCTTCGCTTCAGCGATGACCAATGCTTGAGATGTCTTTGTTTCACCGAAGAAGTCGTGACTGAAATCTGGCAACTGCTACAGCTGCAACTGCAACCTCAAAGCAGGACAAGGACAAGCCTGTTATCCTGGCAGTAGTCACAATGATACCATTCTGTGGCAGTCCTCTGTGCCACCTGCATTCTAACCACCAGAGCAAGTCAAAGGCTGGTTACAGGGCGACAAGGATTTGCCACTGATGTTATGGCTGATGACTCAGGTCCGAGACCACGCACACATGTGCAGCAGGTCTACAGTGCGAGCCATGTTGCCACAAGTACTATTATAGAGCACACCATTGGCATCCTCCAGCAACGCTTCCCTTGCCCGGACATTTCTGGAGGAGCCCTCAGCTGTGCAGGTATCAAGATTTGTCGTCGTATGCTGCATTCTGAAAAACCTGGCCATTATGAGGGAATAGTACTTGCCCCCACCTATCATGCGAGAACCTGAGGGGGAAGTGGAGGAAGAGGAAGGGAGGCTACAACGTGGACAACCCTTTTTTGCCCAGGTTCTACGTGATGAAATAATGAATGAGTGATACCAGTAACCTCAACCACACCTCCCCATTCACCAACAGCCCTACTCTCCTTACCTTTCCTCTATCACTGACCACCATATCATCTTTCCAACCAAACAAAAATAAAAACCACCAGAAAATGCATATTCCAATCAAAATTTATAAATTCAGGCATTACTTTATTTTTGTATGCATTATGTAATCATCCTTGTACATTCCCTCAGTGCCTGTGTTTGCCTCTCCTAGTACTTTTACGAGGTGCTTCCCTGGTGGCTGTAACATGGGTGGTGGAAGGCTGCTGACCTACAATTGAGGAGTTTATAGACAGTCTTGGAGGGTGAGCTCGAGCAGCTCTGGACTTAGAAGGCCCGACTTCAGACTGCACCATCTTGGCGTGGGCTTCAACAGTCTGGCCGTACGGGCACTTGCAAGGGCAATGGCAGAGGTGGGAGCAGGAATGCTGTCATCCTGAGTGAGGATAGCAGGTTTGTGCTCCATGGAGCCAGTGCCGCACTCTCAGGGAGGCACCTCAGCAATCCTTCTGATCCTTGCAGAACAGATTGATGGACTTCTGTGATGCTCTGGAAGGCTCTTTGTTTCGTGGCATCCTGCCCCATGAAGGCAGCACTCTGAGCTTCCACTGCAGCACTCTGAGCTTTGATGGAAGCTTATGCTGCAGTGGAAGCTGTTTGCGCTCCAATGGAAGCTGTGACATCGGCTATTAGATGCTGCATCATGGTGAGTTCGACAGGTGGGCTGATGGAGGTGACCACCCATTTCATGTTGGACAGGATGGGCTCCAAGCTCTATGCAGAGCCCTGTGCCATGTTGGTGGTGGACTCGTCCATGCTCCTTGACATTGAGTGAATGCTTTCCAGCAGGCTTTCCAATGCACTAAACATGTCTGACTCCTCTGCCGCAGAATTAGTGTGTGTCCTCTCCCTCTGGCGAGCTGGCACCTGCGCTTTCCTTCTTTCCCACTGCCCCTAGCCCTGGCTCCTGCGCACTTGTGTCTGGTGTCTCACCACATGCAGATCCGTCCTCCTAAAATAAGCGCAGTGTACTTATTTGAGCTTGTGTCTGCGACTGGTAAGATGGTGTCTGTTCATCTTTACTGTCTCATTCCTCTTCCTCCACTGAGGAGTCAGACATGTTTAGTGCATTGGAAAGCCTGCTGGAAAGCATTCGCTCAATGTCTAGGAGCATAGACGAGTCCACCACCAACATGGCATAGGGCTCTGCGTAAAGCTTGGAGCCCATCCTGTCCAACATGAAATGGGTGGTCACCTCCATCAGCACACCTGTCGAACTCACCATGATGCAGCATCTGATAGCCGATGTCACAGCTTCCACTGGAGCGCAAACAGCTTCTACTGCAGCATAAGCTTCCATCAAAGCTCAGAGTGCTGCAGTGGAAGCTCAGAGTGCTGCCTTCATGGGGCAGGATGCCACGAAACAAAGAGGCTTCCAGAGCATCACAGAAGTCCATCAATCTGTTCTGCAAGGATCAGAAGGATTGCTGAGGTGCCTCCCTGGGAGTGCGGCACTGGCTCCATGGAGCACAAACCTGCTATCCTCACTCAGGATGACCGCATTCCTGCTCCCACCTCTGCCACTGCCCTTGCTAGTGCCCGTCCGGCCAGTCTGCTGAAGTCCAGGCCAAGATGGTGCAGTCTGAAGCCGGGCCTTCTAAGTCCAGAGCTGCTCGAGCTCACCCTCCAAGACTGTCTATAAACTCCTCAATTGTAGGTCAGCAGCCTTCCACCACCCATGCTACAGCCACCAGGGAAGCACCTCGTAAAAGTACTAGGAGAGGCAAACACAGGCACTGAGGGAATGTACAAGGATGATTACATAATGCATACAAAAATAAAGTAATGCCTGAATTTATAAATTTTGATTGGAATATGCATTTTCTGGTGGTTTTTATTTTTGTTTGGTTGGAAAGATGATATGGTGGTCAGTGATAGAGGAAAGGTAAGGAGAGTAGGGCTGTCTAGTTCTTTGGTATCTGAAATGAAAAAGGTTCAAGGGTTGGGTTGTGATTTGAGGAGACGAGAAAGTAATAAGTCCGTGCTGACACTCTCTGCAGCTTCTAAGTCAGAAGAGATTGAGGGATGTTGAGAAGTTGGATGAGAGGAGGAGGTTTAGGTATGCTGATGCCCTCATCATTTATCTCTCTAACCCTGCCAGTGGCCACGAACTCAGCGATTATGGCCAGCACTGTCTCCTCGCAAGGGTGTTCAAACATGTAGATGTGCTTGGTCGTCTCCAGTTTGTTGCTGCTGCCTGTTATGCACCACCTTCTCCTGCAAGAAAGATGGAAGTGTGTCAATGAGTGTCTTGCAATATGTTTGGGTGATGTGGCTGCCATGGTTGAATGTCAGTGTGTGTGAGTTGTGTGTGCTAGACGTGCAACAGGGCTAAGTCTGAGTTTGAGATAAAGCATATGAATGTTACAGTTGAGTCCTGATTGATAGAGATTGCTGATAGGTGAGTGAGCAGTGGATGTGGCTAGTGTTGCTATTGGTAGGATATGCCATTTGAAGATGAATTCACTGACCCTGACTACCTGTGAGATTATTAATCAACTTCCTGTGCTGCATCCATTTCAAGGAGCAACACTCCTGGCATTGACCTACACCACTATTTTGTCCCACTGCCTCCTGAGCATGTGTCTGGGGGGGCCTCCTGCATCCCTGTGGATACAGGACATCTCTCCTCCTTTACACCTCTTCCACCAAGGCTTCCAGTGCATTATTAGAAAACCTTGGTGCACATTCGCTTGCATGAGCTGCCATTCTTCAATCTTTCACAGCACAGATTCAGTTCACAAAGGACTCCTGACACCTGCACCTCCCTTTAAGAGGGGCAGGCCTTTAAATAGTGGCAGCCTCTCACATTACCGTGTCCCATGTGTGCAACCAGTGAAGAGGGCGGGTAGCATTGGCTGCACGCACCAATCATGTACAACAGCAGGCAGAACAAATTTACCTGCCACACAAGAAATGGCCATGGGTTAATTGCGCACCACGATCTCCGCACCTGTTTTCAGGTCGTATCCAATTTAATCCCTATTCGCTTGTCAGCAGGTGTGTAGTGGAATATTTCAGTTTTTCCTCTCTGCTTTGATAAAATGTTCCTCCTTCTTCTTGGGCAGTCTCCCGGAGTCTCGGATGACTTGCTTCCACACTAAAATGATTTCTAAGGTGACTGATGAGACCAATGCAGGATATACAGTCTCTGTCACAGGTGGGGCAGACGGTGGTTGGAGGGATGAGTGGATGGGGTGCTTGATTTATCGTACACACCTTCTGCTGTTTGTACTTGGCTTCCGCATGCTCCTGGCGAAGAGACTTGAAGTGTTCGGTGCCTTCTCGGATGCTCCTCCTCCACTTTGAACGGTCTTGGGCCAGGGATTCTCAAGAGTCAGTGGGCATGTTGCATTTTTTTAAGGAGGCTTTGAGGGTGTCCTTGAAGCGTTTTCTCTGCCTTCCTGCGACTCGCCTGCTGTGATGTAGCTCGGAGTAGAGTGCTTGTTTCGGGAGTCTAGCATCGGGCATGCAGATAATATGGCCCGCCCACTCGAGCTAGTCATGAGGTCAATGCCTCAATGGTGGGGATGTTGGCCTGAGAGAGAACGCTGACATTGGTACACCTATCCTGCAAATGAATTTGCAGGATTTTGCAGAGTCAGCGTTGGTGCTCAGGTTTAGAATTTAGTTACACTCGCAACTATCGAGTGGAACTAGAGGGATGGCAGGGCTGCTCAGTCCCGTGGATTGCACATCCTGTGAAATGTGCGAAGTACGACCATGTGTGCAGGAGGTGTCTCCGGCTATACCAACTCGAGCTCCGTGTTTTGGAGCTTGACCGGCAGCTGGAATCACTGTGGTGCATCCGCGAGACTGAGGGCAACGTGGATAGCTCGTTTCTAGAGGCGGTCACCCTGCAGCTTAAGCGTAAGCTTTAAGGATTAATAAACAATCTCCTAGTAAAGGATCCCCTCAGAATGAGTGATCATAGCATGATTGAATTTCAAATTTAGATGGAGGTTGAGAAAGTTGGATCTCCTTAACCAGTGTACTAAGCATAAATAAAGGAGACTATGAAGGTATGAGGGCAGAGTTGGGTAAAGTGGACTGGGAAAATAGATTAAAGGATAGGACGGTTGATGAACAGTGGTGTATATTTAAGGAGATATTTCACAACTCTTCGGAAAAATATATTCCAGTGAGGAGGAAAGTGTGTAAGAGAAAGGATAGCCATATGTGGCTAACTAAAAAAATGAAGGACGGTATCCAATTAAAAACAAGGGCATACAAAGTGGCCAAAACTAGTGGGAGGACAGAAGACTGGGAAGCTTTTAAAAGCCAGCAAAGAACGACTAAAAAAATGATTAAGAAAGGGAAGATAGACTATGAAAGTAAACTAGCTCAAAATATAAAAACAGATAGCAAGAGTTTCTATAGGTATATAAAAAGGAAAAGGGTGGCTAAAGTAAATGTTGGTCCCTTCAAGGACGAGACCAGGGAATTAGTGATGGGGAACATGGAGATGGCAGAAACTCTGAATAAATATTTTGTATCGGTCTTTAAGGTAGAGAACACTAACAATATTCCAACAGTGGATAGTCTAGGGGCTATAGGGGGGAGGAACTTAACACAGTCACAATCACAACGGAGGTGGTACTCAGTAAGATAATGGGACTAAAAGCAGATAAATCCCCTGGTCCTGATGGCTTGCATCTTAGGGTCTTAAGAGAAGTAGTGACAGGGATTGTGGATGCATTGGTTGTAATTTACCAAAATTCCCTGGATTCTGGGGAGGTCCCAGCAGATTGGAAAACTGCAAATGTAACGCCCCTATTTAAAAAAGGAGGCAGACAAAAAGCAGGAAACTATAGACCAGTTCGCCGAACATCTGTGCTTGGAAAGATGTTGGAGTCCATTATTAAAGAAGCAGCAGCAGGACATTTGGAAAAGCAAAATTCAGTCAGGCAGAGTCGGCATGGATTTATAAAAGAGAAGTCATGTTTGACAAATTTACTAGAGTTCTTTGAGGATGTAACGAATAGGGTGGATAAAGGGGAATCGGTGGATGTGGTGTATTTGGACTTCCAGAAGGCATTTGACAAGATGCCACATAAAAGGTTACTGCAAAAGATAAAATTTCACGGGGTTGGGGGTAATATATTAGCATGGATAGAGGATTGGCTAACTAACAGAGACCAGATAATCGGGATAAATGGTTAATTCTCTGGTTGGCAACCAGTAACTAGTAGGGTGTCGCAGGGATCAATGCTGGGACCCCAACTATTTACAATCTATATTAACGACTTGGAAGAAGGGACTGAGTGTAACGTAACCAAGTTTGCTGATAATACAAAGATGGGAGGAAAAGCAATGAATAAGGAGGACACAAAAAATCTGCAAAAGGACATAGACAGGCTAAGTGAGTGGGCAAAAATTTGGCAGATGGAGTATAATGTTGGAAATTGTGAGATCATGCACTTTGGCAGAAAAAAAATCAAAAGAGCAAGTTATTATTTAAATGGAGAAAGATTGCAAAGTGCCGCAGTACAGCGGGACCTGGGGGTACTTGTGCATGAAACACAAAAGGATAGTATGCAGGTACAACAACTGATCAGGAAGGCCAATGGTATCTTGGCCTTTATTGCAAAGGGGATGGAGTATAAAAGTAGGGAAGACTTACTACAACTATATAAGGTATTGGTGAGGCCATACCTGGAATACTGCGTGCAGTTTTGATTTCCATATTTACGAAAGGATATACTTGCTTTGGAGGCAGGTCAGAGAAGGTTCACTAGGTTGATTCTGGGGATGAGGGGGTTGATTTATGAGGAAAGGTTGAGAAGGTTGGGCCTCTACTCATTGGAATTCAGAAGAATGAGAGGTGATCTTATTGAGACATATAAGATTATGAGGGGGCTTGACAGGGTGGATGCAGAGAGGATGTTTCCACTGATGGAGGAGACTCGAGCTAGAGGGCATGATCTTAGAATAAGTGGCCGCCCATTTAAAACAGAGATGAGGAGAAATTTTTTCTCTGAGGGTTGTGAATCTGTGGAATTCGCTGCCTCAGCTGTGGAAGCTGGGACATTGAATACATTTAAGACAGAAATAGATGGTTTCTTAATCGATAAGGGGATATGGAGAGCGGGCAGGGAAGTGGAGGCAAGATCAGCCATGATCTTATTGAATGGCGGAGCAGGCTCGAGGGGCCGTATGGCCTACTCCTGTTCCTATTTCATATGCTCTTATGTTCTTATGGTGGTACTTCTCCAGTGCTTCGAGGTGCCTAGTGTACATAGTCCATGTCTCTGAAGCATGTAGGAGGGTGCGTATTACTACTGCTCTGTCGGCCATGAGCTTGGTGCCGGGTTTGAGATCGTGGTCTTTGAACACTCTTCCTCAGGCAGCCGAAGGCTGCACTGGCACATTGAAGGCAGTATTGGACTTTGTCATTGATGTCTGCTCGATGGTAGGCTCCCAAGTTATGGGAAGTGGTCCACATTGTCCAATGTTTTCATCGTGCATCTTGATAACCAGGGAGCAGTACCCGGGGCTGGTTGGTAGAGGACCTTTGTCTTACTGATGTTTAATGTGAGGCCCAGTGAAGGTGTCAACGATGGTTTGGAGTTCGGACTCCGAGTGTACACAAACACAAGCGACCTCTGCATATTGTAATTTGATGACAGAGGTTGGAGCAACCATGGATCTGGACTGGCGGTGTCTGAGGTTGAACAATTTCTCGTTTGTCCTACTGGTTAACTCCACTCCAGCGGGGAGCTTGTTAAGGAGAAGATCATGTCCGTTGTGCCCCTTACTGGGCGGAATCTGCATTGCACTTCTGGGAGGAGCTCTTAAGCCACTTGAGAGGTGACGATCGAGGAGGATTCTTGTGATGATTTTCCTTTGACAGCAGGGCAACTCCTCTAATTACCGCAGTCGGACTTGTCCCCTTTCTTGAAGATGGTGATGAATATGGTGTTTCTGAGATCTCCTGGCATGCTCTCCTCCTTCCCGATAAGAGAGATGAGGTCATAGATTCACGCCAAGAGTACTTCTCCGCCATGCTTTAGTACTTCGGCTGGGATTCCATCTGCTCCTGAGCCCTTGTTGTTTTTCAGTTGTCGGATGGCCTTTTCAACCTCATGCCGGGCTGGGATTGTGCCGAGGTAGTGATGGGTAGCATGCTGTGGGATGCAGTCAAGAACACTCCCGTCAAAGACCGAGTCTTGGTTGAGGAGATCCTCGAAGTGCTCATTCCAATGGGCACTGACTGCCGCTCTGTCCTTGATGAGCACCTCTCCGTCCTTGGCTCTCAGTGGAATAGAACTTTGAGCGCTTGGGCCGTAGGTGGCCTTGACTGTGCTAAAAAATCCACGCACGTCGTGATTGTTGGCTTAATGCTGGATTTCCTGCGCTTTTTTCACCTACCGTTTGTTCTTTCGGTCACAAGTTTTTTGTTGGACCTCTGCTTTCAGTTGTCTGTTGGTCTGCTTTTGAGTTGTGGAGTTGTTTCCAGTTCAGAAGTGTCTTGCGTTTACGATTTATTAGCTCCTGGTTGTTCACATCGAACCAGTCTTGATGTTTTCTGGTCAAGTAACCAAGAGTCTCTTCACAGGTGCTCATTGTGGTGGACTTTCTGACAAAACAAGGTGTTGGTTATGACGAGACCATATTCTGAGCATTTCGTCAGGAGATTACCATTGGAGTTGTTTTTCTCTACCCCTTCCCTGCCAATCACCTCTCTCCAGAGGTCGGTGTCCTTTTCAACTCTGACATTAAAGTCGCCAGTTGGGCCTCGGGACAGGGATTGTTCAAGGCTGGAGTATAATTCCTCTTTGGCCTCGTCCGTAGCTTCTAGGATTGGGGCGTATGCAGTGATGACCATAGCATACTGGTTCCAGGTTAGAATGAGCCGAAGGATTATGAGGCATTTGTTTATCCCAGGGGGAATCTCTAAGATGCCAAATGAGCTCATTTTTGATGGCGAAGCCAACCCCATGGAGACAACGTCATTCTTCTGGTTTGCCTTTCCAGAAGGTGGTGTATCCACCACCTTGTTCCTTGAGCTGATCTTCTCCTGCCCGCCGTGCCTCACTCAGGGCGGCGATGTCGATGTCGTAGCGTCTGAGTTCCTGGGCAATGATAGCAGTACGACATTCCGGTCTGTCGCTGTTGAGGTTGTTCATGAGGGTCCTGATGTTCCAGATCCCGAACTTCATTTTAAAGGGTGGAAGATGCCTGTGCATGAATTCTTTTAATGTGGTGTAGCTGTTGCACACCAGCTACTACACTAACTTGACTTGGTCGAATGGCAAGGGGATCCAAGATAATTGGAGACCAGGCTCTGCTGCATGGACCTAGTATACATACACACACACACACACACACACACACACACATACATAAATATATATTCCTGCCTCCCGCCGATGCCTGCGGCTCTCTGTTTTCTACCGTGGTTATTATTTTAATAAGTACCAGCTAGTTATAGTTTCTCAGCTCCTAATTTAACCCCCTTCCCTAACTTCCCTAACCCAAGCACTTGTCAACAACAGGCTGTGCAGCCCTGGTCATTGCATTATCAGGTTCCAGGGATACATTTGGTTCGGTAATTTTATACAATTTATTAATATTCTAATTATCTTGTACTTGAATAACTACATTTATAGACCAACACCTTCAGAAAATCAGTAACCTTTAGTTTTGGCATTGAGCCATTATTTGATGTTTAGAAAATTTGGGCTGTAAATATAGTTTTGTCAAAACAACCACAGCAAGGCTCGAACATGCAATATTCTGTTATTGTATGAACGCTGCAGTTCATTGTCCATTCGTCCACGTGTCTGCTGCAAGTTTTTATAGATTGTTTAAAATCGATAGTAATTTATTTTAATACGTGATAGCTTGATATAGAAGCTAGTTGGTGAGACATTAAACATTATAAACACAATACATAAGAAAAATGAAATTAATGTAGCCAGTTGTTGTATAGAAAAAGGGTTAATTGTGCAATTTTAGTAAAATAGTTAGGAGAAAATATGGAAATATTACAAATGCTGATGCTATTTTATACAATAATAATATTTCTTGCATGGACCAAACTTAGTGATGAAATGTATTGGGCTTAAAATTCCGACCTCCTCTGGTCTGTACGGAGTGTGTACGGACCTGGGAAGGCATCGTAAAAGCCGGTTTTCGGTGCATGTGCCAAAAACCAGCTTTTCCGATCTGTCAAGTTCTGGCTTGACAGATCCAATGCATCTTGGCAACAAGGACAGTTGCAAGGGCAAGATTGCGCTATTTGCCCATCTTTTGCCCAGCGGATGTCCTTCAAAGTTTTGCGCTTGATAAAAGTAGGCACATAGCCTACTTTTACCAGCGTAAGAGTTTTCAAACATATAAAAAAGATATTAAAATATTAAAAGCCCTGCCCACCAAGGTAAGTTTATTTTAAACCCTAATTACAAAACTTAGAAAAAATATATATTTTCCTATTTGTTTTTTATAAACACATTTATTAACTTTAATTTAAATATGTGGGTTTTTAAAAACATTTTTACTTTGTGTTTAGGTGTTTGGGGGGGGGGGGTTCTTATTCATAATAATGAAAATTCCTACTTACGGAGTTCCCATATGAATAGCTGGTGGGCGCCCGAGCAAAAGTGCGCATCTTTTCTCTTTTCAGGCGACCGCCCGCGGGAAGCCCAGAACTGGGATTTCAAAGTACTGGACTGCATGGACTGTTCCAGCTTCACGGAAGCGAGTTCCCGCATTAACATTCGAAAAATAGGCTGATTTAAAATATCTGCTGAAAATGTGGATCTTTTTAGTACTTTCATTTTATAAATAATACATGCCAGTTACTAGTTTAGTGATGCATTTGTTTTATTTAGTGACCATATAGGATTTAGGGTGTACATTCTTTTCACTCATTTGTCAAGTTATCAGGTCCACCTATTGTATAAATATCATAGCACATCAGTAAAGGTTAGATATTGTCCACTTTTTTGTGAAAGGCTGAAAATAGAATAGATCTTACAGTTTTAGTACGGTTGTGAAATTTAAATCCTTTCTGCTCTTGACTTTATGCGAACTAGTTTCTGTAATTTCCGTGCTAATTTTGTAGATTAGTCCACTCCTTTGTCTCACTACTCTTTACAATATTTTTGTTTGTAATGAGTGCGGATAACCTGATTCATAGGCAGTCCCTCGAAACAAGGATGACTTGCTTCCACACCAAAAAAGGAATGAGTTCACAGGTGTTTCAATGAAGGACCTAATATTCCCGGTCCCGAACTGCATGCTGAAGGATGGAAGATGTGGCCGTTGCACACCAGCCACCACATGGGCTTGACACAGCTAGGTCTTGGTCCAATGGCAAGGGTAATCCAAGACGACTGGAGATCTGCTCTGCTGCACAGACCTAGTGCAGTGTGAGCTGGCCCCTGTTATATATGTAAACCTGTAAATACCTTGTTTAACCACCAGAGGGCTCATCCCCTGGAGTCCCAAGGGATCCCACAATCACTTGGGCGCACCTGTACATAAGGAGGCCCCCCAGGCTGGAGAGGCACTCTGGAGACCTGAACAGAAGACTACGGTCACACATTACTTGAGCTCACAGTATCTGGTCAGATTCTTTATGCAAGATGAGATACGGATAATGAACCCCACCGCAACAATGCAGAGAACTGTGGGCATCCTGGAGAAATTATTGGAGGGAGATGATTGGGAAACCTTCATGGAGTGACTCGACCAAAATTTCGTGGCCAACGAGCTGGAAGGAAAAGCGAACGTTGCCAAAGGAAGGGCGATCCTCCTCACCGTTTGTGGGGCACCAACATATGGCCTCATGAAAAATCCGCTTTCTCCAGTGAAACCCACAGAGAAGTCATACGATGATTTGTGCACACTGGTCCGGGAGCATTTAAACCCGAAGGAAAGCAGTTTGATGGCGAGGTACCGTTCTCCACGTATAAGATGTCTGAAGGCCAGGAAGTGGCGAGCTCCGTCGCCGAGCTAAGACGCCTTGCAGGACATTGCGAATTTGCAGGACACTTGGCACACATGCTCAGGGACTTCTTTGTACTTGGCATTGGCCATGAAGAAATACTTCGTAAACTTTTGACTGCAGAGACCCAAACCTTGAGTAAACCATAGCAATAGCCCAGGGGTTCATCGCCACCAGTGACCATACCAAACAAATCTCTCAGCACACGAGTGCTGTTGCAAGTACTGTGAACAAAGTAATGTTGTTTTCGTATCGTAACGTGCAGGGCAGGACTCGCATGCCTGCAGCTGCACATTTGCAGATGTCTGAGTCCACCATCAATGGTGGTGAATGCAAGGCCATTAACACCTTGTTGGCGCTGCGGAGGTGATCATCGCTTCCATTCATGCTGCTTCAAAGGATACGTTTGCAAGGTCTGTGGAACAATGAGACACTTCCAATGTATGCGCAGGCGAGCTCGTAATCCTGCAAACCACCATAGGAGAGGAGGACAGATCCATGGGGGATCATGATGAACCAGAGCCTCAGACCGAGGAGGCAGAGGTATATGGGGTGCGCACATTCACCACACAGTGTCCCCGATAATGCTGAAGGTTGAATTAAATGGACTCCCGGTGTCAATGGAGCTGGACACGGGCACAAGCCAGTCCACAATGAGCAAAAAGACTTGTGATAAATTGTGGTGCAGTAAGGCCTCAAGGCCAGTCCTGACTCCCATACGTACTAAACTGAGAACATAAACAAAGGAACTGATTCCCGTAATCGGCAGTGCTACCGTAAAGGTCTCCTACGATGGAGCGGTGCACGAGTTACCACTCTGGATGCGACCGGGCGATGACCCCACGCTGTTCGGCAGGAGTTGGCTGGAAAAGATACGCTGGAACTGGGACGACATCCGAGCACTCTTGTCCGTCATGTGCCCAGGTATTAAACAAGTTCCCTCGCTGTTCGAACTGGGTATCAGGAAGTTCCAAGGAGCAAAAGTGCAGATCCATTTGATTCTGGGGGCGTGACCCATCCATCACAGGACGAGAGTGGTACCGTACATGATAGAGGGTGGAGATCGAGCTGGACCGGCTGCAACGAGAGGGCATCATTTCGCCGATCAAATTCAATGAGTGGGCCAGTCTGATTGTTCCAGTCCTCAAGGGAGACGGCACCGTCAGAATCTGTGGTGATTACTAAGTAACTATCTATCGTTTCTCCCTGCAGGATCAATACCCGCTGCCAAAGACCTATTTGCGATGCTGGGCACGAAGCTGAATTTGATCTCGGCCGACATGACGCAGGAGCTGGAGGAATCATCGAAGAGTCTCACCTGCATCAACACGCACAAAGGTCTCTTCATTTACAACAGATGCCCGTTTGGGATTCGATCAGCTGCGGCGATATTCCAGAGGAACATGGAAAGCTTGCTGAAGTCGGTCCCGCGCATCTTCCAGGATGACATCTTGGTTACAGGTCGGGACACCGTCGAGCACCTGCAGAACCTGGAGGAGGTTCTTGGTCGACTTAATCGTGTGGGGCTCAGGTTAAAATGCTTGAAGTGCGTTTTCTGGTGCCTGAAGTGGAGTTCCTGGGGAGAAGAATCACGGCGGACGGCATCAGGCCCATCGATTTGAAGACTGAGGTAATCAAGAATGCACCGAGACCACAGAACGTGACGGAGCTACGGTTGTTTCTAGGATTCCTGAACTACTTTGGTAACTTCTTACTGGGTCTTAGCACACTGTTAGAACCACTGCTCTCTTTACTGTGTAAAGGAGATGAATGGGCATGGGGTAAAAGCCAAGAAAATGCCTTTGAGAAAGCTAGAAAACTGTTATGCTCAAACAAATTGCTTGTGTTGTATGATCCATGTAAGCATTTGGTACTAGCATCATAAGGTGTCGGGTGTGTATTGCAATAAGCTCATGAATCTGGGAAATTGCAACCGGTTGCTTATGCATCCAGAAGTCTGTCTAAGGCTGAGAGGGCCGACAGCATGATCAAAAAGGAAGCGTTGGCGTGTGTTTACGGGGTGAAGAAAATGCATCAATATCTGTTCGGGCTCAAATTTGAATTGGAAACCGACCATAAACCGCTTATATCCCCCTTTTCTGAAAGTAAGGGGATAAATACGAATGCATCGGCCCGCATCCAGAGATTGGTGCTCACGTTGTCCGCATATAATTACGCCATCTGCCACAGGCCAGGCACAGAAAATTATGCCAATGCTCTCAGTAGGCTGCCACTGCCCGCTACAGGGGTGGAGATGGCACAGCCCGCTGATTTAGTTATGGTAATGGAAGCATTCGAGAGTGAGCAAATCACCTGTTACCACCCGACAGATTAGAACCTGGACGAGCCAGGACCCCTTACTGTCCTGAGTAAAAAAAAAAAAAACTGTGCGCCACGGAGTTGGTCTACTGTCCTGTTAACCTGTGAAATTCCCTACCGCAGAGAGTTGTTGATGCCAGTTCATTGGATATAATCAGGAGGGAGTTAGATATGGCCTTTACTGCTAAAGGGATCAAGGGGTATGGAGAGAAAGCAGGAAAGGGGTACTGAGGTGAGTGATCAGCCACGATCTTATTGAATGGTGGTGCAGTCTCGAAGGACCGACTCCTGCACCTATTTTCTATGTTTCTATGTCCCTTTAGAGATGCAGGAAGAAATAAAGCCGTACCAGCGGCGCAGAGATGAAATGTCCATACAGGCAGACTGCCTGCTATGGGGTAATTGGGTAGTGGTGCCAAAAAAGGGCAGGGACACTTTCATTAGTGACCTCCACAGTACCCACCCAGGCATTGTAATGATGAAAGCGATAGCCAGATCCCACTTGTGGTGGCCCAGTATCAATGTGGACTTAGAGACCTGTGTGCACAAATGTACACATGTTCACAGCTAAGCAATGCACCCAGGGAGGCGCCACTAAGTTTATGGTCCTGGCCCTCCAAACCGTGGTCCAGGGTCCAAGTCGACTATGCAGGCCCATTCTTGGGAAAAATGTTCCTTGTGGTTGTAGATGTGTACTCCAAATGGATTGAATGTGAGATAATGTCGGCAAGCACGTCTGCTGCCACCATTGAAAGCCTGCGGGCTATGTTTGCCACGCACGGCCTGCCCGATGTCCTTGTGAGTGACTATGGGCCATGCTGCACCAGTGCCGAGTTCGAAGAGTTCATGACCTGCAGTAGGATCAAACATGTCACTTCTGCCCTGTTCAAACCAGCGTCCAATGGGCCAGCAGAGCGAACAGTGCAAACAATCAAGCAGAGCTTGGAGGGTAACGGAAGACTCACTGCAGACTCGCCTATCCCGAGTCCTTCTTAGTTACTGCACAAGACTCCACTCGCTCACTGGGGTTCCCCCCGCGGAACTGCTCATGAAAAGGGCACTTAAGACAAGGCTCTTGTTAGTCCACCCTGATCGACACGAACAGGTAGAGAGCAGGCGGCTTCAACAGAATACATATCATGATCGCACAAATGTGTCACGCGAAATTGAGATTAATGATCCTGTATTTGTGTTAAACTATGGACAAGATCCCAAGTGGCTACCTGGCACTGTCGTGGCCAAAGAGGAGAGTAGGGTGTTTCAGGTCAAACTTTCAAATGGACTCACCTGCAGGAAACACTTGGACCAAACCAAACTCAGATTCACAGACTATCCAGAATAACCCACAGCTTGGGAGCACCTGTCCAGAAGGAGGCCTCACAGTAGACTTGACCTTTTTCGACCCTCCAACACACACACAAGTGACAACCGACCCAACGGTTGACCACGAAGCAGAATCCATCACCTGCAACAGCCCAGCGGGACTCACCACGCCCAGCGGCCCAGCAAGGCTAGCTGCGCAGCAGTCCAGCGAGGGCCCAACAAACTGCTCACCAAAACCAGCATTTGCACCGAGATGATTAACCAGGGAAAGGAAGGCCTCAGATCGACTCACATTGTAAATAGTTACACTATTGACTTTTGGGCAGGGAGGGGAGGGGAGGGGACGGGGTGGGGGGGAGGGGGGAGGTGTTGTTGTTATATATGTAAATACCTTGTTTAACGACCAGAGGGTTTATCCCCTGGAGTCCCAAGGGATCCCACAATCCCTTGGGAGCACCTGTCCATAAGGAGGCCTCACAGGCTGGAGAAACATAGAAAATAGGTGCAGGAGTAGGCCATTCGGCCCTTCGAGCCTGCACCACCATTCAATGTGTTCATAGCTGAACATGCAACTTCAGTACCCCATTTCTGCTTTCTTGCCATGCCCCTTGATTCCCCTAGTAGTAAGGACTTCATTCAACTCCTTTTTGAATATATTTAGTGAATTGGCCTCAACAACTTTCTGTGGTAGAGAATTCCACAGGTTCACCACTCTCTGGGTGAAGAAGTTTCTCCTCATCTCAGTCCTAAATGGCTTACCCCTTATTCTTAGACTGTGACCCCTGGTTCTGGATTTCCCCAACATTGGGAGCATTCTTCCTGCATCTAACCTGTCTGAACCCATCAGAATTTTAAACATTTCTATGAGGTCCCCTCTCATTCTTCTGAACTCCAGTGAATACAAGCCCAGTTGATCCAGTCTTTCTTGATAGGTCAGTCCCGCCATCCCGGGAATCAGTCTGGTGAACCTTCGCTGCACTCCCTCAATAGCAAGAATGTCCTTCCTCAAATTAGGAGACCAAAACTGTACACAATACTCCAGGTGTGGCCTCACCAAGGCCCTGTACAACTGTAGCAACACCTCCCTGCCCCTGTACTCAAATCCCCTCGCTATGAAGGCCAACATGCCATTTGCTTTCTTAACCGCCTGCTGTACCTGCATGCCAACCTTCAATGACTGATGTACCATGACACCCAGGTCTCGTTGCACCTCCCCTTTTCTTAATCTGTCACCATTCAGATAATAGTCTGTCTCTCTGTTTTTACCACCAAAGTGGATAACCTCACATTTATCCACATTATATTTCATCTGCCATGCATTTACCCACTCACCTAACCTATCCAAGTCACTCTTCAGCCTCATAGCATCCTCCTCGCAGCTCACACTGCCACCCAACTTAGTATCATCTGCAAATTTGGAGATACTACATTTAATCCCCCTCGTCTAAATCATTAATGTACAGTGTAAACAGCTGGGGCCCCAGCACAGAACCTTGCGGTACCCCACTAGTCACTGCCTGCCATTCTGAAAAGTACCCATTTACTCCGACTCTTTGCTTCCTGTCTGACAACCAGTTCTCAATCCATGTCAGCACACTACCCCCAATCCCATGTGCTTTAACTTTGCACATTAATCTCTTGTGTGGGACCTTGTCGAAAGCCTTCTGAAAGTCCAAGTATACCACATCAACTGGTTCTCCCTTGTTCACTCTACTGGAAACATCCTCAAAAAATTCCAAAAGATTTGTCAAGCATGATTTCCCTTTCACAAATCCATGCTGACTTGGACCTATCATGTCACCTCTTTCCAAATGTGCTGCTATGACATCCTTAATAATTGATTCCATCATTTTACCCACTACTGAGGTCAGGCTGACTGGTCGATAATTCCCTGTTTTCTCTCTCCCTCCTTTTTTAAAAAGTGGTGTTACATTGGCTACCCTCCACTCCATAGGAACTGATCCAGAGTCAATGGAACGTTGGAAAATGACTGTCAATGCATCCGCTATTTCCAAGGCCACCTCCTTAAGTACTCTGGGATGCAGTCCATCAGGCCCTGGGGATTTATCGGCCTTCAATCCCATCAATTTCCCCAACACAATTTCCCGACTAATAAGGATTTCCCTCAGTTCCTCCTCCTTCCTCGACCCGCTGACCCCTTTTATATCTGGAAGGTTGTTTGTGTCCTCCTTAGTGAATACCAAACCAAAGTACTTGTTCAATTGGTCTGCCATTTCTTTGTTCCCAGTTATGATTTCCCCTGATTCTGACTGCAGGGGACCTACGTTTGTCTTTACTAACCTTTTTCTCTTTACATATCGAAAGAAACTTTTGCAATCCGTCTTAATGTTCCCTGCAAGCTTCTTCTCGTACTCCATTTTCCCTGCCCTAATCAAACCCTTTGTCCTCCTCTGCTGAGTTCTAAATTTCTCCCAGTCCCCGGGTTTGCTGCTATTTCTGGCCAATTTGTATGCCACTTCCTTGGCTTTAATACTATCCCTGATTTCCCTTGATAGCCACGGTTGAGCCACCTTCCCTTTTTTATTTTTACGCCAGACAGGAATGTACAATTGTTGTAGTTCATCCATGCGGTCTCTAAATGTCTGCCGTTGCCCATCCACAGTCAACCCCTTAAGTATCATTTGCCAATCTATCCGAGTCAATTCACGCCTCATACCTTCAAAGTTAGCCTTCTTTAAGTTCTGGACCATGGTCTCTGAATTAACTGTTTCGTTCTCCATCCTAATGCAGAATTCCACCATATTATGGTCACTCTTCCCCAAGGGGCCTCGCACAACGAGATTGCTAATTAATCCTCTCTCATTACACAACACCCAGTCTAAGATGGCCTCCCCCCTAGTTGGTTCCTCGACATATTGGTCTAGAAAACCATCCCTTATGTACTCCAGGAAATCCTCCTCCACCGTATTGCTTCCAGTTTGGTTAGCCCAATCTATGTGCATATTAAAGTCACCTATTATAACTGCTGCACCTTTATTGCATGCACCCCTAATTTCCTGTTTGATGCCCTCCCCAACATCACTACTACTGATTGGAGGTCTGTACACAACTCCCACTAACGTTTTTTGCCCTTTGGTGTTCTGCAGCTCTACCCATATAGATTCCACATCATACAAGCTAATGTCCTTCCTAACTATTGCATTAATCTCCTCTTTAACCAGCAATGCTACCCCACCTCCTTTTCCTTTTGTTCTATCCTTCCTGAATGTTGAATACCCCTGGATGTTGAGTTCCCAGCCCTGATCATCCTGGAGCCACGTCTCTGTAATCCCAATCACATCATATTTGTTAACATCTATTTGCACAGTTAATTCATCCACCTTATTACGGATACTCCTTGCATTAAGACACAAAGCCTTCAGGCTTGTTTTTTTAACACCCTTTGTCCTTTTAGAATTTTGCTGTACAGTGGCCCTTTTTGTTCTTTGCCTTGGGTTTCTCTGCCCTCCATTTTTCCTCATCTCCTTTCTGTCTTTTGCTTTTGTCTCCTTTTTGTTTCCCTCTGTCTCCCTGCATTCGTTCCCGTCCCCCTGCCATATTAGTTTAACTCCTCCCCAACAGCACGAGCAAACACTCCCCCTTGGACATTGGTTCCGGTCCTGCCCAGGTGCAGACCGTCCGGTTTGTACTGGTCCCACCTCCCCCAGAACCGGTTCCAATACCCCAGGAATTTGAATCCCTCCCTGCTGCACCACTGCTCAAGCCACGTATTCATTTGCGCTATCCTGCGATTTCTACTCTGACTAGCACGTGGCATTGGTAGCAATCCTGAGATTACTACTTTTGAGGTCCTACTTTTTAATTTAGCTCCTAGCTCCTTAAATTTGTTTCGTAGGACCTCATCCCTGAGGCCTGAGGTCACACGTTAATTTGAGCTCACAGTATCTGGTCAGATTCTTTATGCAAGATACAATAGCCCCGAACTCTCAACTCTCAACTCTCAGCTCTCCTGGGCCCCGATCACGTCCCTCTGCAGTCTCTCGTCGCTCCTTCGCCCCGATCTCGCCGCTCCTGCTGTATCTGCCCACGCTTCAATCACCGACCTGGACCTTGATGACCTCACTCTTGGCTGCCGTCGCCCTCCTGCACCAGCTCGCACTGCTCCCTGAGGTAGTATGCCTGCACGCTGCTCCAGAGGCCTTTCGCCGCTCCTTTTATGGCCCCGACCTGCTGCTGGTGTTCTCACGCAGGTTGGGGCCTCCATCTGATAACCCGATTGGGGAATTGGTCAAAGTTGAAAAGGGTGAATTTTTTTCAATGGCTAACATTTGGAGTCACTGAACTTAACAGTGTGAGAATTCAAATAAAAACAGAAAATTCTGGAAATAATCAGCAGGTCAGTCAGCATCTATGGAGAGAGAAACAACGTTAACGTTTCAGGTTGATGACAGTTCATCAGAACTTGAAAAGGTTACAGATGTAACAGGTGAGACCAGCTGCAGCAGGGAGGCAAAAAAGAAATAGAAAGGTGACGTTACAGCCAAGGGGATAAGTGATTGGCTGGTGATTAGTAAGTAGTTTTTCTTTTTTCTTTTCTTTATCAGTAAGTAACCTTTAGCATTGTTGTTGCCAATTTAAATTTATCTAAGGGTTAAGACTTGGCAGGAGAGCTGAGACACGTGTTCTGCTCCTCCTTTACCATGTGGGAAGTCAGGGACGCTTCCGGTGTCCCTGACGACTACGTGTGCGGGAAGTGTATCCGTCTCCAGCTCCTGACGGACCGCATTGCGGAACTGGAGCTGTGGGTGGATTCACTCTGGATCATGCACGATGCTGAGAATGATGTGAATAGCACATTTAGTGAGTTGGTCTTACCACAGGTAAAGGGTCCACAGCCAGATCGGGAATGGAAGACCAACAGGAAGAGCAGGGCAAGGAAGGTAGTGCAGGGATCCCCTGCAGTCATTCCCCTGCAAAACAAATGCACCGCTTTGAGTACTGTTGAGGGGGATGACTCATCAGGGGAGAGCAGCAGCAGCCAAGTTCATGGCACTGTGGCTGGCTCTGCTGCACAGGAAGGCAGGAAAAAGAGTTGGAGAGCGATAGTGATAGGGGACTCGATTGTGAGGGAAATGGATAGGTGTTTCTGCGGCCGCAACCGAGACTCCAGGATGGTATGTTGCCTCCCTGGTGCAAGGGTCAAGGATGTCTCTGAGCGGGTGCAGGACATTCTGAAAAAGGAGGGTGAACAGCCAGTTGTCGTGGTGCATATAGGTACCAACGATATAGGTAAAAAATGAAATGAGGTCCTACGAGACGAATTTAGGGAGCTAGGAGTTAAATTAAAAAGTAGGACCTCGATAGTAGTAATCTCAGGATTGCTACCAGTGCCACGTGCTAGTCAGAGCAGGAATCGCAGAATAGCTCAGATGAATACGTGGCTTGAGGAGTGGTGTAGAAGGGAGGGATTCAAATTCCTGGGGCATTGGAACCGGTTCTGGGGGAGGTGGGACCAGTACAAACCGAACAGTCTGCACCTGGGCAGGATCGGAACCAATGTCCGAGGAGGGAGTGTTTGCTGGTGCTGTTGGGGAGGAGTTAAACTAATATGGCAGGGGGATGGGAACCTATGCAGGGAGACAGCGGGAAATAAAATGGAGTCAGAAGCAAAAGATAGAAAGGAGAATAGTAAAAGTGGAGGGCAGAGAAACCCAAGGCAAAAAACAAAAAGGGCCATATTACAGCAAAATTCTAAAGGGGCAAAGTGTGTTTAAAAAGACAAGCATGAAGGCTCTGTGCCTCAATGTGAGGAGTATTCGGAATAAGGTGGACGAATTAACTGCGCGGGTGGCATTGCTGGTTAAAGAGGAAATTAATGCAACAGTAAGGAGGGACATTAGCCTGGATGATGTGGAATCGGTATGGGTGGAGCTGCGGAATTCCAAAGGGCAGAAAACGCTAGTGGGAGTTGTGTACAGACCACCAAACAGTAGTAGTGAGGTTGGGGACAGCATCAAACAAGAAATGAGGGATGTGTGCAATCAAGGTACAGCAGTTTTCATGGGTGACTTTAATCTACATATTAGAAACATAGAAAATAGGTGTAGGAGAGGCCATTCGGCCCTTTGAGCCTGCACCGCCATCAATGAGTTCATGGCTGAACATGCAACTTCAGTATCCCATTCCTGCTTTCTCGCCATACCCCTTGATCCCCCTAGTAGTAAGGACTACATCTCTCTCCTTTTTGAATATATTTAGTGAATTGGCCTCAACAACTTTCTGTGGTAGAGAATTCCACAGGTTCACCACACTCTGGGTGAAGAAGTTTCTCCTCATCTCAGTCCTAAATGGCTTACCCCTTATCCTTAGACTGTGACCCCTGGTTCTGGACTTCCCCAACATTGGGAACATTCTTCCTGCATCTAACCTGTCTAAACCCATCAGAATTTTAAACATTTCTATGAGATCCCCTCTCAGTCTTCTGCACTCCAGTGAATTCAAGCTATTGGGCTAACCATACTGGTAGCAATGCGGTGGAGGAGGATTTCCTGTCGTGTATTGGGGATGGTTTTCTCGACCAATATGTCGAGGAACCAACTAGAGAGCTGGCCATCCTAGACTGGGTGATGTGTAATGAGAAGGGACTAATATTAGCAATCTTGTTGCGTGAGGCCCCTTGGGGAAGCGATACCATAATATGGTAGAATTCTTTCTTAAGATGGAGAGTGACACAGTTGATTCGGAAACAAGGGTCCTGAACTTAAGGAAAGGTAACTTCGATGGTATGAGGCGTGAATTGGCTAGAATAGACTGGCAAAGGATACTTAAAGGGTTGACGGTGGATAAGCAATGGCAAACATTTAAAGATCACATGGATGAACTTCAGCAATTGTACATCCCTGTCTGGAGTAAAAATAAAACTGGGAAGGTGGCTCAACCATGGCTAACAAGGGAAATTAAGGATAGTGTTAAAGCCAAGGAAGAGGCATATAATTTGGCTAGAAAAAGCAACAAAGCTGAGGACTGGGAGAAATTTAGAATTCAACAGAGGAAGACTAAGGGTTTAATTAAGAGGGGGAAAATAGAGTAGGAGAGCAAGCTTGCAGGGAACATAAAAACTGACTGCAAAAGCTTTTAGAAATATGTGAAAAGAAAAAGATTAGTGAAGACAAACGTAGGTCCCTTGCAGTCGGATTCAGGTGAATTTATAATGGGGAACAATGAAATGGCAGACCAATTGAACAAATACTTTGGTTCTGTCTTTACGAAGGAAGACACAAATAACCTTCCTATTGTACTCGGCGACAGTAGGTCTAGTGAGAAGGAGGAACTGAAGGATATCCTTATTAGGCGGGAAATTGTGTTGGGGAAATTGATGGGATTGAAAGCCGATAAATCCCGGGGCCTGATTGTCTGCATCCCAGAGTACTTAAGGAAGAGCCCTAGAAATGGTGGATGCATTGGTGATCATTTTCCAACAGTCTATCGACTCTGGATCAGTTCCTATGGACTGGAGGATAGCTAATGTAACACCACATTTTAAAAAAGGAGGGAGAGAGAAAGTGGGTAATTATAGGCCAGTTAGCCTGACATCAGTAGTGGGGAAAATGTTGGAATCAAACATTAAGGATGAAATAGCAGTGCAGTTGGAAAGCAGTGACAGGATCGGACCAAGTCAGCATGGATTTATGAAGGGGAAATCATGCTTGCCGAATCTTCTAGAATTTTTTGAGCATGTTACCAGCAGAGTGGACAAGGGAGAACCAGTGGATGTGGTGTATTTGGACTTTCAAAAGGCTTTTGACAATGTCTCACACAAGAGATTGGTGTGCAAAATCAAAGTGCATGGTATTGCTGGTAATGTACTGACGTGGATAGAGAACTGGTTGGCAGACAGGAAGCAGAGAGTCGGGATAAACGGGTCCTTTTCAGAATGGCAGGCAGTGACGAGTGGAGTGCCGCAGGGCTCAGTGCTGGGATCCCAGCTCTTTACAATATACATTAACGATTTATATGAAGGAATTGAGTGTAATATCTCCAAGTTTGCAGATGACACTAAACTGGGTGACGGTGTGAGCTGTGAGGAGGATGCTCAGAGGCTGCAGGGTGACTTGGACAGGTTAGGTGAGTGGGCAAATGCATGGCAGATGCAGTGTAATGTGGATAAATGTGAGGTTATCCATTTTGGGGGCAAAAAACCGAAGGCAGAATATTATCTGAATGGCCGCAGATAAGGAAAAGGGGAGGTGCAATGAGACCTTGGTGTCATGGTTCATCAGTCGCTGAAAGTGGGCATGCAGGTACAGCAGGTGGTGAAGAAGACAAATGGTATGTTGGCCTTCATAGCTGGGGGATTTGAGTATAGGAGCAGGGAAATCTTACTGCAGTTGTACAGGGCCTTAGTGAGGCCTCACCTGGAATATTGTGTTCAGTTTTGGTCCCCTAATCTGAGGAAGGACGTTCTTGCTATTGAGGGAGTGCAGCGAAAGTTCACCAGACTAATTCCAGGGATGGCTGGACTGTTATGAGGAGAGATTGGATCAACTGGGCCTTTATTCACTGGAGTTTAGAAGGATGAGAGGGGATCTCATAGAAACATATAAGATTCTGACGGGACTGGACAGGTTAGATGCAGGAAGAATGTTCCCGATGTCGGGGAAGTCCTGAGCCAGGGGACATCATCTTAGGATAAGGGGTTGGCCATTTAGGACTGAGATGAGGAGAAACTTCTTCACTCAGACAGTTGTTAACCTGTGGAATTCCCTGCCGCAGAGAGTTGTTGATGCCAGTTCATTGGATATATTCAAGAGGGAGTTAGATATGGCCCTTACGGCTAAGGGGATCAAGGGGTATTGAGAGAAAGCAGGAAAGGGATACTGAGGTGATTGATCAGCCCTGATCTTATTGAATGGTGGTGCAGGCTTGAAGGGCCAAATGGCCTACTCCTACACCTATTTTCTATGTTTCAGTGTTTTAAGCAAGGGAAGTGGGAGGGGAGGAAAGAACAAAAGGGAAGATCTGTGGTGGGGTGCAAGGCAGGAGTAATTAAATGATAAGAGGTATGATCGTTGAAAGCAAAAGGAGATAGTAATGATAATCTCCTTTTGCTTTGTACTACCATGCTGTTTGTCATTTAATCACTCCTGCCTTCCACCCTGTCATAGACCTTCCATTTTGATCTTTCCTCCCTTCCCCCTTTCCTTGCAGTTGCTAAAATCTGTTGCATCTCTAACTTTTTCCAGTTCTGATGAAAGGTTATCGACATGAAATGTTAACTCTGTTTCTCTCTCCACATATGCTGCTTGACCTGCGTATTTCCAGCATTTTCTGTTTTTATTTTGGATTTCCAGCATCCCCAGTATTTTGCTTTTGTATTGGTGTGAGAGCTCAGTTAGCATTCACAAATGCATTCGTACACTAATAGTGATCTTTTCATTTTACTTGAGTTTATGATGTGTATGGGCTTGGCTCAGTTAGTAGCAGTTTTGTCTGAGTTATGGATTCAAGCCTTGCTCTAGCACTTGAGCACGCACTCTTGGCTAATGCTGCAGTGAAGTACTGAGAGTGCATTTTCAGAGGGGTCATCTTTCAGATGAGGCATTAAACTGAGGCCAGTCAGTCTGTTCAGCTGGATGTATAAAATCCCATGGTGCTGTTTGAAGAAAAGTAGGAAGCCCTCTGTGTCGTGACCATCATTGTTCTCTCAATCAGCAGCACCAAAAAACACCCCAGATTACCCAAGTATTCACTTACTAGTCATTTAAGTAAATGTTTGCTTCCTAAATGGCTTACTGTGAATGTATTTATAGATGTGCTTGACATTTCTTTCACCATTCCCTGCTATGCTACCCTAATTTTCATTTTGGCCCTCCTGACCAGTTCCTTGAGTTAGTTTACCTTGTTTCAATATTTGTCCCAATCCACTAACCTAACCATCGCTTTATACTTTTAGAAAAAGTCTCAGTTTTGCTTTTATCCCCCACGCAACAAATATGCTTGAGTAGACTTTCCAAGTGGGCCTGGAAGGTTTAATAATACTAGGAGAGTGGAGGAACTATGGAGTTACTTCAAGGAGGTGATTTAGAATGCAATTAACTATTGTGTACCCATGCAAAGAAAAGGTACCAAGCTTAAAGACATAAAATTTTTTTTGTGTTATTTGAAGGGATAAAGAATAACAAGGGAATGGAGTGGGGCCACTGAAAATGGGATTGGATGAGGGCGCACAGTTTGCAAAAGTGCAAAATAATTTTTTTGCCTCTGTATTTACCAAGGAGGAGACAGATAACTTACTTGATCTGTGAAGGGAACTAGAGGGCATCGCTGAGGTTACTTACATAAGAACATAAGAATTAGGAACAGGAGTAGGCCATCTCGTCCCTCGAGCCTGCTCCGCCATTCAACAAGATCATGGCTGATCTGGCCGTGGACTCAGCTCCACTTACTCGCCCGTTCCCAATAACCCTTAATTCCCTTATTGGTTAAAAATCTATCTATCTGTGATTTGAATACATTCAATGAGCTAGCCTCAACTGCTTCCTTGGGCAGAGAATTCCACAGATTCACAACCCTCTGGGAGAAGAAATTCCTTCTCAACTCAGTTTTAAATTGGCTCCCCCGTATTTTGAGGCTGTGCCCCCTAGTTCTAGTCTCCCTGACCAGTGGAAACAACCTCTCTGCCTCTATCTTGTCTATCCCTTTCATTATTTTAAATGTTTCTATAAGATCACCCCTCATCCTTCTGAACTCCCAACGAGTATAAACCCAGTCTACTTAATCTATCCTCATCTCCGAAATCAGCCTCTTGAATCGTCTCTGTACCCCCTCAAAGCTAGTATATCCTTCCTTAAGTAAGGTAACCAAAACTGCATGCAGTACTCCAGCTGCGGCCTCACCAATACCCTGACACTATTCACATTATTACCAGCATGGTTGCTGAATAGCTGTGCAAATCTAAGGTAAATAAATCTCGGGTTGGATAATATGCATCTGAGGATCCTTAAGGAAATAAGTGAGGAAATTGCAGGAACTCTGGCACAAATCTGAGAAATATGGGCACTGGAGAAAGGCAGTTGTTACTCCTATTTTTAAAAAAGATATCAAAAGTGACCCAGGGAACTACAGACCAGTAAGTTTGACACCCATTGTGGGAAAAGTTATGGAAACTGTTAATTAAAGATAAGATCATGGAGCATCTGGATACAAATTAAATCATACAAGATGGGTTCATGAAGGGGAGGTCTTGCTAATCTAACTTACTGGTTTTGAGGGTTTGACAAAGGAGTTCAATAGGAGTAAGGCAGTGGATGTGGTGTGCTTGAACTTCAGTCAACCTTTGATAGTTCCTCTGGAAAGCAGGAATCCGTGAAAATATTTTATAATGGATATGTAATTGGTTGTCCGATAGAACCCAGAGGGTAGTAGTATAGGCATTGTCATCAGCCTGGGAGAATGTTACAAGTGGGGTCCAATGAGGGTCTGTTTTGGGACCTCTTGTTTACTACCTTCATAAATGGATCTGGATCAATTTGCAGATGATACAAAGCTAACGAAGGTGGTAAATCCCAAAGCTGAACAGGATAAGCTAAAGGAAAATTTGAATATACTTGGGAACCGGGCAGACAGGTGGTAGATGAAATTCAATGTAGAGAAAGGTAAAGTGCTTCACATGGGGACACAGAATTCAGGAAGAGTCTATTACTTAAATGGAAAGAAAATATTGAGCCAAAAATTGCGGTCGGAAGCTTCCCGTGGGCGGATGCCTGTTTTTAACGAAAATACCTGGTGGTCCTGGAGGAACATAGGGCTCAAGTTTCGAGCCGCGCTTAGAACGGCGCAGTCCCGACCCGGACGCCCATTTTTCGCGCCACAAAGTGCGCCTAAAAAAAACCCTCCATATTCTCCACCTCCCTGCAAGTCCTCTGGCCCTTGGCGCAGCGCAGTAGGAGCTGTAGGGGGCGGAGCCAGGTCCCTGCGCTGAAAACAGTGCCGGGACCTCTGCACATGCGCGCTACAGTGGGCGCGCAAGTGCAATAGCTCCAGGCGCCCTGGGGAGAAGGGGGGAGAAGGGTATAAAGGGGAGAAGGGGGGGAAAGGAGATTGGGGGGGAGGAAGGAGATTGGGGGGGTAAGGAGCGGGTGTCGGGGGCTGGGGGGAGCGGGTGTCGGGTCCGGTCCGGGGGCGGGGAGCAGGTGTTGGGTCGGGTCTGGGGGGGTGGGGGGGGGAGCGGGTGTCGGGTCCGGTCCGGAGGCGGGAGTCGAGTTGGGTCGGGAGGAAGCAGGAGCTGGCCGTGGGAGGAGCCTTATTCACGCAGCCCCAGTGAGGCCATTCAGCCAGGGCTAGGGGCTGCGTGCTTCGGGCCCCTCCCTCCCCCTTCTCCCCCATCCCTCCTCCTCCCCCATCCCTCCCCCTTCTCCCCCATCCCTCCCCCTTCTCCCCATCCCTCCCCCTTCTCCCCCATCCCTCCCCCTTCTCCCCCCCCTTCTCCCCCATCCCTCCCCTTCTCCCCCATCCCTCCCCCTTCTCCCCATCCCTCCCCCTTCTCCCCCATCCCTCCCCCTTCTCCCCCCCCTTCTCCCCCATCCCTCCCCTTCTCCCCCATCCCTCCCCCTTCTCCCCATCCCTCCCCCTTCTCCCCCATCCCTCCCCCTTCTCCCCCCCCCTTCTCCCCCATCCCTCCCCCTTCTCCCCCATCCCTCCCCCTTCTCCCCCTTCTCCCCCTTCCCTCCCTTCCCTTCCCCCCTCGCTCCCTCTACCCCCCTCCTCCCCCTCCCCTCGCTGTCAGAAACACAGACACTGACAGACAGAGAATGAGAGGCACACAGACAGATAGAGAGATAGAGACACTGACAGAGACACACTGAGGGGGTCATCCCAGCACGCTGTTGGAGGGCTCCCGATGCTGCAGTCGGTAAGTAGAAAATGTTTTATTTATTGATTTAAAAAAAAAATTATTTCTTATTAATTTTTTTTGATTGATTTATTGGTTGATTTATTGATGTATTTATCATTTATTATTGATGATGGCTCTTTATTTGTAAAACTGAAGTGTTTAATGTTTGTAAACTTCCCTTTAAACACCCCCCCCCCCACCATTCCCTACGCCTGATTTGTAACCTACGCCTGATTTTCTAAAGTGTAGACAAGGTTTTTTCGAGCGTACAAAAATCTTCACTTACTCCATTCTAAGTTAGTTTGGAGTAAATTTTCACTCACAAAACTTTGAAATCAGGCGTAAGTGGCCGGACACGCCCCCTTTTGAAAAAGAAATTCTGTTCCAAAGTGAAACTGTTCTAACTGACTAGAACTGGAGCAAACTAAATGACGAGAATTCCGATTTCTAAGATACTCCGTTCTACACCAGTTGCCCCTAAAAATCAGGAGCAAATCATGTGGAAGCTTGGGGCCATAGTCTTGCGCTCCGAGGCCGAGCTACACACTCCAGCATAGGGGCCCACATATTCCAGGAGCATATTGGTATCTTGGGCTACCGTGGGCCTGGACCATCAATCATAATGTAGTATTCTCATTCATAGTAATGGGAGCTTGCAGCTCCCATTACTATCAATGAGAATATCTCTAAAATCACATAAAACATAAATTTAAAAAAACACCACTTTTTAAAAAGTGAATAGAAATTGCATTAAATTAAATATTTTAGAGAAAAATGTATTTTTTTTGAAAATTAAAAAAAAATGTTTTAATAGTGTTAAAAATAAACTTGCCTTCATAGACAGGAGTTTTAATATAAAAATAAGTAATTACATTTATTTTTTTTATCCAGTAAAACTCTTCTGCTGGTAAAAGCAGGCATTGCGCCTGCTTTTTACCAGGCGTAAGAGTTTGAATGACATTCGCTGGGCAAGAGTTGGGCAAATAGCCCAAATCTCCGCCCGCGAAGGCCCTTCTCCCAGGGATGCATTGGAACTGTCAAAAAACATTGACAGTTCGTAAGTGCCGGATTTTGGCACATGTGTATTGCGTGGCGAGAACCAGCATTTGCAGGGCCTCTGGGTGCGTACGCATATCATACCTGCCCGTAGAGACTGCAATTTTTGGCCCAACGTGCATGGAAAATGAAAGATTGGCAGTCTTAATTGATAGCAAATCAGATGTTGCGATGTATGAAAAGGTGAACAGATCCAAAAATAGGGAGGTCACCTTGAAACTTTATAAATCAATGGTGCGACAGCACTTGGAATACTGGGCCGTATTTTGCGGCCTCTATGGATGCGTACGAGGTACACGCGTGTCCATAGGAGCTGCACACATTCCAGGTTTAGGCATGTGCTACGCATCAGACGCAAGGCCTGCTTTTACCAGTGCACGAGTTTTAAAAAAAAACATTAAAAAAAAATTGATTCATTTAAGCATTAAAACACATGTAAAATAAGGTAAGTTTATTTTTAGCCACTTTGAAAAATAAATTTAAATGTTTTAATGTTTTTTTTTAAATGTTTATGTTGTATTTTAATTAATTTAAAATGGTTTATTTATTTTAAATTTATTTTTTATGTGCTCCCACTCGGAAGCACATAAGCATGAATGGGGATCTTCCTCTTTGGTTGGGCCGGCTTGCGAACCGCATACGCCCCGGTATATGTGGGCCTCTATGCGCAGACATGCGTAGAGGTCCAGGAGCGCAAGTCTCTGTGGATCTCAAGGAAAAAAGTGAATTTGTCGATTTTTTTGCTGGTCGGATGCTTCCCGTGGGAAGCCTCCGACTGCAAATTCAGGCCCACCGTGTACAATTATGGTTGCTTTAGTATGAAAAGGATATTGCAGCTATCGAAAGGATACAGAAGAGAGCAACCAGAATGTTTCAGGAGATGCAGCCACTGGATTATGAAGAACAATTATATCAATTGGGCATGTTCTCACTGAAAAAGAGAAGTTTGAGATCGTTAAAGTGTAAATCGGGCAGCAGCTTCCAGCGACCGCACATGCGCAGTTAAATACAGACATCAAGAAGTTGGCAGCTTCGCTGTAACAGTATCTTGCCAAGAGAACATGAAAGCCATGGAACGGCATGAAGTTGCTGTACAGGAGGCGGAGGTGTACCGAAACCGTAAGCGATTCCACTCCCTCAGCATGCAGCTCGTCTGCGACCATACGCAGCGCATAATGCCTACTTTTCAGGGAGCATCCATGATGCACACATCTTGCGTGAGAGCACTGTGTCTGACCTGTTGCAGTCTGAGCCACAAGGTAAATGCTGGATGCAGTGGGACAAAGGGTACGGCCTCGCCACCTGGCTCTTGGCACCCTCCCCCCCTCCCACCCCAAACACCACAGCGGAGGGCACATGGAGCTTATGCCACTGTAAAATTGTTACGTCAGCAGCTCATTGCTTGAATGTGGAGAGCTGCATTTTGGGACCCTGATGACTGTTACCCCAAAAGTTTGACACTGTACAAGAGTGCTTAAATTCAGTTGAAACATTTGTGTAAAAATGTAAAAATATACAATTTTAAAAGTTTGTAAAACTTATAACTCTATCTTTTAACAACTTGAAATAAGCTTTTAAACATCAAATTTCAACTAATTTAAATGAACAATGAACACTTAACTCCAATAAAGCATCCTTTATGTCCTCGACCCTGTACTCCATCACCCTTGGACTCTTTTTTTTCCGCACTCCCCCTGAGCCCAGACCTCCCGGTGGTAGTACCAAGCTGGCGTGCAGCAGTGCATCCTGAGTGCTGTTGCTGTCGTTAGAGGTCAGACATTGCAGGCGCAATGAATGGGGCCTCAGGAGAAGCTCGTGATGCGGAAGGCAGGGCTTCAGGGCTGGAAGCTCCCCACCCTCGGGTGCTGTCGACCCGACTACAATGGCACGGGGGGATTCTGCGCCATGTCCCGATCCCGTTGATTGGCGCATGGCATCGACCTAGTCGGCGGTTCGCTCCATTGCGGTGATCAGATGCAACATATCCTCCGACTGTCGTTCTGATAGCGCCGCGATGTTTCCGGCCATCGTAGCCGTGGCCTTGAGCAGCTCTCGACCTATGTCGATGCTGGCCTGTGTACTATGTCTTAGTACACACCTATCTGTCTTGCAGAAACTGACCTTTTCTGCACCGACCTCCGTCACTGTGGCAAAGGCGCTGCAACGCTGGAGATGCGTTGCTGCGCACTGCTTGGTCCCACAGAATCAGAGGAGGCATGGGGGAATCCCATGAATATAGAGTCGATGGTAGAGGATGTTCCAGTTGGCCCACATTGAACTGGTGTATCCTCCTCCGTCTACACTCCCACCTCCACCTCCCCCAGCTCCAGGATCAGCTGATGTTCCTCTTCCTCTTCATTACCTCTGGCAGGGGTGAAGTCGGAAGAGGGCTGGGTGATGTTAGAGGTGGAGGCAGTGGATCTGTCATCTGGTCTCTTTGCGGAGGTCTGATCTGAATCCTCCGAGTCTGGATGTACAAAACAACATTTAAAAATGCTTGGCACCAGGGGAGGGGTCAGGGTTACATGAGTACAGTGACGTAGCGCGGTGTTATTTAAATGTCCATCACTGCTGCGTTACATATCACAGACAGACAATACACATATACATATACATTGCGTTACATGCTCCCAACATTTCAGTGCATCACTTGAGCCCAACATTACAGTGCAGTAAACTTAGTTACATTACATGACCGCAACACAGACCGGTGATTGTATTGCTCTGACCATACTGTGTGGGTGGGTCAGCTCCAACGCCGGTGGTGGCATAGTTGCTATCCCCGACCAGCGACAGCACGGATCTCAATCTCCGTCAATGGTTCATGTATTGTGGGTCGCCCCCCCGCCATCCCCCCCGTACGGCGCTGATCCGCTGATATTGCAGATGTCTTCTGCAGAAAGTGAAGTAAATGAAAGTAAAAATCTTCAATCAATTTAATATCACACACCCACCTTGTCATTGCCTGAAAGTACAAAAACATCACCGTAACCTTGGGATAAATAACATCATACGTGTGACACTGAACCTACATTTAAATGGTACATGGCAAATGGGAAGTGATAAATAAAATAATTACTTACTCTTGCTACCCTCACCAGGTCATTCCACCTCTTACGACACCTTTCCCCGGTGTGTACCATTGTACTTGTGGAGGACACCACAGCCTCCCTGATCACGTCCCATATTCTGTTGTACTCTTTTGGGGGTTGGGGGTGGGGGGGGGGGCGGTGGTGGCTTTCCATGACCACCTTTTGTTAAGTCGGAGTATCTCTCCGTAATATTCTCCAGCAGGGCAGGTAGCTCTGTCTTGTCAAAGGAGGGCGCCCTCAACCCCCCCGTCCTTCTCGATGTTCCTGCGCTTCGACGACTTTTTCAGCATTTTCATTATATTTATATTTATATTTATATTACGATTTTTGATAAAATATGTATTATTGTATAATTATTTTTTGACTCTGCAATCTGATTAAACCGACTTGCCCTCAAATACCTTGCTGCTCCTTCTCTCTTGCTCTCCCTCGACTGCATCTCTCTGCGCAGGTGACCCAGGCAGGGAAAAAGCATCTGTGGGGGAAAAAAAGCAAAAAAATATATAATTTGTGCATGCACAGCGCACTGTCGCACCGTCCATCGACAAGAAAGTCGATCTTGATCGACTATAATACTGCATAACGCCCGCTGCACACCGCTTGCATACCGCCGAAAAAAATTCCACCAAACTAGCGCTCTTCAGTCTCAGCTGTATTCCGGCAGTTTTAAACGATGCACCGCCGGAATACTACCGAGAAATGGGCGGACTTTACGTCCTGACGAATTTTGGGCCTGTTGTGTATTCCCTTGGCTTGACTCTCCCCAAATGCATTACCTCCCTTTTCCAGATTGAATTCCATTTGCCACTGTTTTACCCACCTGACCAGTCCATTGATATCTTCCTGCAGTCTACAGCTTTCTTCTTCATTATCAACCATATGGCCTATTTTTGTATCATCTGCAAATTTCTTACATACCCCCTACATTCAAGTCCAAATCATTTGATATATAACACAAAAATCAAGAGACTGAGTACTGAGCCCTACGGAACTCTACTGGAAACAGCCTTCCGGTCAGAAAAACACCCATCGACCATTACCCTTTGCTTCCTGCCTCTGAGCCAATTTTGGATCCAACTCGCCACTTTGCCTTGGATCCCATGGGCTTTTACTTTCATGACCAGTCTGTCATGTGGGATCTTATCAAAAGTCTTGTTAAAATCCATATAGACTACACCAGACATGACCTTCCCTCAACAAATTCATGCTGACTGTCCTTGATTAATCTGTGTTTTTCTAAATGAAGATTTATCCTGTCCCTCAGAATTTTTGCTGATAATTTTCCCACCACCGAGCTTAGGCTGACTGGCCTGTAATTACTCGGTTTGTTCCTTGTTCCTTTCTCCCTTTTTTAAACAACGGTACAAAGTTTGCAGTCCTCCGACACCACACCTGTAGCCAGAGATGATTGAAAAATGATGGTCAGAGCTTCTGCTATTTCCTCTCTGGCTTCTCTTAACAGCCTGGGATACATTTCATCTGAGCTTGGGGATTTAGCCACTTTCAAAGTTGCTAAACCCCTTGATACTTCCTCTCCCACTATGTTTATTCGTTCTAATATTTCACACTCCTCCTCCCTGATTGTAATGTCTGCACTGTCCCTCTCTTTATTTTGAAAACGGATGCAATGTATTCATTGAGAACCATACCTATGTCTTCCGCCTCCACACACTGGTTACCTTTATGGTCCGTAATAGGCCCTGCTCTTTAGATATACTCTTGCGCATAATATATTTATAAAACATCTTTGGGTTTTCCTTGATTTTACTTGGCAATATTCTTTCATGCTCTCTCTTTGCTTTCCTAATTTCCTTTTTAATTTCACCCCTGCACTTTCTATACTCCTCTAGGGTTTCTGCAGTATTGAGCCCCTAGTATCCGTCATGAGCTTCCCTTTTTTTCTTTATCCTACCCTGTATGCCCCATGACACCAGGGGGCTCTAGGTTTGTTAGTCTCACACTTTTTCTTTAAGGAAACATACTTGCTCTGAACCCTCACTATCTCCTAGAGATTGATTGCAATGCTTAATCAACAATTCCATTATCATTGTATCATGTGCCTACCAGGATGATAGAATGCGAACTCCATGGGCCTTGGTCTTTTTTCATCTAGCAATTCCTATGTTCCTATTGCTTCCATTGTTGCCCATATCCGTTTTATTCTTCTGCCCTAATTGTGCATGTTCTGCACTCTATAACATTTCTAAGTATGAGCCACTTTTCTTCCCTTGTAACAATACAGTCCATTGCAGTTTCCTAAGCTCTCCTCAAATCTGCCTTTTGAAAGTTGAATGTTTGTATTGTACACATCATCTTTCCCATCAGGATAATCTCAAACTCCACCATATTGTAGTCACTAGTACCAGGTGTTCTTTCAGTCTCATGTATTTACCATGTCCTGGTTGTTAATATTTGGTTCAATAGCAGCACTGCTTGTGTGGGTTCCATATAGCAATTCCATATTGTGCCCAGGATCATGTTTCATCCCTGTTAGATTGGGAAATCTATGACGGGTCCATTACCATGAAAAGTGAAACCACGGCTTCCTTTATTTGACTCCAAATTCCTCAGTCCAATTCCTCCTTCTGACTCAATAGTCTATAGCAGATGTCCAAGGTTCCTTCCCTGCATCTCTCTCCACCCTATCCACAGGCTTCCAGATTATCTGCACAAGGGCCAGATAGGTTCATCTGTTATAATCAAGTTCTCTTTCACAGAAAAGGCTACTCATCCTCCCAGTTTGCCAATGAAATCTGCAAAACCAGCTTTTATCCGTGTATGTTTACCCAACCTGTGCTATTATTGAATCGGGTTTCTTTGATGCCGAAGGGCTCAATTTTCCCCAGTGATTTGTGCCGGGGGGAGGGAGGGGTCTCGACCCAAGCAAGTCTATTGCGCATGCTCAGACCTGGGTGTGGTCCATACTAGGGTGTCGACCTTGGGGAGCGATAACAAAGAAGCTTGTCCTGTCTGCTGTTTTGAGCTTCTTGCAAAGGTACAATTTAATCATGGGGGCAATACTGACAATGCCATACCTCGAGCAAGCCTTCTGCATGATGATGGTGCTACGGAGGAGACAATTGATTCGACGTCATCTCAGCAGGAACATTAGAGCACGTAGGATGATGGGTAGCAAGCCTTACCCACATCGGTATATCGAGACAGGCGTTCATACCAATGTAAATTCCCGGATTCTTTTACTTCAATCTGGTTCAGTAAAATTACTGAGTCGAATACCTCTTGTGCTTTGAACAAAGCAGTCTTTATTATACTGGCCAGTAAGACCTATCAGACAGAAGATATACCCTCTGGATAGAGCGTACACACTCCCTACGGATGGGTGAAGTTACATCGTAAAGCGTCAACAGTTATACAGTTTTGAAATCAGATAACAAAATACAAATGGATTGACAGTCTAACTCAGCCACTCATTAGTCAATCTATATGAGATGTTCTTCTTGAAAGCTCAAGCATTGCCTCTAAATGTTTCAATCTAATGGTGTGACTACTAACTGAGACCTTGCAATTTTATGTTACAATTACATGTTATTGGCAGGAGTAGTGACTTGAAACCTTGAGACAGACTGTTAGCTATGCTGATGTTGCACTATTTGCAATCTGACATTCTCCCAGCTATTCTACCATGGCTTATACATTTTCATATATCCCGTTTACTTTACTGTCCTTAATTCCATATATTCCGTTCAGATATCCACATCCCCCCTTTTATCATTCTATGATAACATTTAGGATCATTCTATGAGTATTGCATTGTTGAGTAGTTCTCTAGTTTGTTGGATCATAACCCGGGAACCCTTGACCACAAGAGGGTCTGCTAACCTTGTCATTACTTTACAGCAGAGGTTAAGGCAACCAACAATCAAACAGCAGGTAATTATTATTACGATGAGAACAATTGCCCCATGTATTAGATAGGATCTCCAAGATCCACCGAGAAACCAATCAAACCTGCTAAGTTCTTTTGCTGGTGTGGATAACTTCTTCACCTCCCTCCTTATGTGATCGGCAAGGTGGGTTATGTTTTCTGAACTATCAGGAATGTAAGTGCAACATTCAGATCCTATCAGGGCACACGTTCCCCCTTTCTCAGCTAACAGGTAATCGAGGGCCATTCGGTTTTGTAATGCTACAGTCCTTATCGCTACCATTTCAGCTGTGATGCCCTCCAGAGCCTCAGCAGTGCGGTTAGCTACCTGTTCCAATATCGTTTCTTTGAATCCATCTAACAGTCTCAGTTAGGGTCAGTGGAACGGTGCGCAAAGGAATTCCCCCTTTGGAATGTATAGGGATATGTGAACACACCCAGCATCTAGTGAAGTGCCCTTTTGCCGCATAAACGTAAGATATATACAAAAAGGTGTTTACATGGAGCTCTCGCCTTTGTCTTCCTTCCCGTGCGCCAAAACTGTCATATATCAACACTATTATGCAGACAGTGGCATACAGACACAATCTCATCTTATAAATAGTCCAATTATTTAGCTGATAAAAAGAGTTCTGTTTTCCCGTTTCCCTTCTTCAGGTCTCCGTCAGTGTATTTGGCTGTCTTACGGGTAAAAGTTCAAACTGATCCTCCTTCAACTGCCTTGTTCAGCTATGGGGAAGAGGAGATCTGGAACAGAAACAGGAATTAGACTAACCAGCAAAATTTGTTTAAATGGTGATGAGCTTGCAGTGGTGCAGGTGAACCCAGGCACTTTTCCCCTCAACCTTGGCTGCAGTGGGGGTAGTGAGTGACACCTAAAAAGGCCCCTCCCATTGTGGCTCTAATCCCTTCCAAATCCATACTTCCCTGGTGCCACGAGGGACAATTCGGGTAAAACTGGGAGGTCGAGGTGAGCATCTTGAACCTGGTTGTGAACTAGTCGCAGAGCCTGAGTCAGAGAAAGAACATAGGTGGTCATCAGTCTAGCTGAGATCTCATATCTAGGAACAATTTCCCTCATTAACACCTTAACAACAGTCTGAGTCTTATTGTCCAGGTTAGGGTAGGCTTCAATCCATCTGCTAAACACATCTACTATTACTAACACATATTTGTAACACTGAACTTTTTGCAACTCAATGTAGTCCAACTGAAATGTCTCAAAGGGATCTTCGGGTAGGGGCTGTTTACCCCAATCACAGGGGACTCCCTTCCCTGGATTATGTTGCTGGCCAACCAGGCAACGACTACTGATGTTCTGGGTGAGCGCCTGGAGTCTAGGGTGCCACCAAATAGCCAAAAGCGTATCACTTGTTGCCCTTGCTCCACAATGAGTAGCAAAATGCAGACATTCTATAACCCATGAGGCCAACTCGTCAGACATGCAAGTCTGTTCCGCGGGAGTGGTCCAGAGTTTAGAAACATTGTCATAAGTACATGCATAATATTTCCACAACAGTTTATCTTTTTCAGGAGCGTCCTCCTGTGCTTTTATAACATCTTGGATGGTTGGCATTGGTTTTTCCGAGGCTAACTTATCTTTCGCAGGATTTTTAGTCTGACTCATAATTTTGGGCACTACCATCTGTTGGTCACGAGAGGCCTGTTTGGCCTCTTGGTCAGGACAACGATTCCCTATATCAACCAGAGAATTTCCGGTAGTATGGGTGGTACATTTGACAATGGCAATGCGTTTGGGGAACATGAGGGCTTGCAACAAATCAGATACTAACTGTTTATGAGATATCTCATTCCCCTGTGAGGTTAGGAATCCCCTATTTTTCCATAATTGTCCGAAATCATGGGCCACCCCAAAGGCATACCTAGAGTCGGTATAGATATCGACTTTGAGATCTTTGGCCAAGATACAGGCTCGGGTGAGGGCGAATAGTTCAGCTTGTTGAGCAGAATAGGCGGTTTCAAAGCGGCAGATTCCAAGACCTGATTCTCCTGGTTTACTATGGCGTATCCTGAGATTCGTGTATCTTCTGGATTAACAGAAGTACTTCCGTCAACATACATAAACAATCATGACTGGGTTCTTCCTCATCTTGGGGTGGCTCAGTAAGAATACAGTCTGGATCTTCCATTGGTACATCAACTAAATCTTTCCTGACTGATGTGGCCTCTTAAATTAAAGATAAGCAATCATGACTGGGTTCTTCCTCATCTTGGGGTGGCTCAGTAAGAAAACAGGCCGGATTAATTGCAGTACAGTGCCGAAAGGTCAGTTTAGGATTGCCTGTGATTTCAGTGGTTTCTGTCGGATTGCCCTGCACTGGGATCTCAATCGGATCAATGGGAGTATAACCCACTTGGGAGGGGTTCTCTGCCCACACATGAGGATCCACATAGTCAGGTATGCCGGAGCCAGTATGATGCTGTAGAGTCCTTAAGACCTTCTCGGGGTCCCCATGAAATTGGACTGTTCGGCCATGTTTTACGATTTGCACATCCCGGCTGGTAGGGTCAGCCTCATCTATGGCCTTGCGTACCATAACTCCCAAATCTTTAGCATGGTGAGGGGCTAATACTTCACGAGCAATATGCGGTGCTATTGTTAGGGGCTGTTTCCACAGATTCTTATCCACTTCCACAAAATCTGCCTCTCTTTCCAATTCAGTCACTCTAGGCCTTAATAGAATTCCCTTCACTTCCCCTTCGTGATCCTGATAAAAGTTCTGCAGGTCCTGATTCTTTCCACTGGGATCGTATGCTAGGGTCACGTGATAGGATGCCTACGGCAGGTCCAGAGACCACCACTGAGGGGTTCTAGTGGTATAATACTGCCGCTTTAGGGTTTCCTGTTTTACAATAATCCCATCATCTCCACACTCCAAATGCAACTGGAATTTGCAAAGTAGGTCTCTAGCCATCAAGTTACAGTCCAGATTGGTAGTGATGACAAATCGATGTTCTACCAATTCTTCTTGGTAACCCACTTTAACTAGTTCTGACACCGGGAATGTCGAGATTTGTCCCAAGAATCCTGAAAGTTCCTGTGTTTCAGTAGAGGCAGGGAGTTTAAGCTTTGATTGTACAGAAGACATAAAGGCTCCCGTATCTATCAAAAAGGGTTGCCACTCATTCAGAATGGGTTCGTCGTCCGGGGAGGATCCCTGCACAATCAAGCTGCGTAGTCAATCGGGGGACAATTGACCAAAGGGGTTGTTTCTGGGAGAAGTTAGTGTAAGATCCTCCTCCCCCTCCTCTTCCTCCTCTTCCTTTTCCATGCTGACGGTAGGGGCAATTTTTATTCCAATGTCCTTCCTGCCCACAATTAAAACAGTCAATTCCTCTTACCCAGTCCCGGCCTCTTCCCATACCATGCTGGGGACAATAGGGAGGTTTATTAGCAGGGCTCGGGCCGTTTGGTTGTTTAGTATAACCGTATCCTTGCTTATCCATCCAATGTATGCAACACTACGGTTCTATTGATCCTTCCTCCCGAGATGGCTCTTCCTTTCTAGTCATGTATTCAGTCTTGACCCGGGTTGGGGGCGCACCTCCCCCTTCACCTTTTCCTGCCAATAATATCTAACTGTCCTCTCCATCTGTCCGGATAGCGTGAGCAATCAAATAGTTGTTTGAAGATCACAGACATCTATAGAGAGGTGGTCTGCAGCTTGTTGTGCATCAGGGTTTGGCATTGGTCTGACAGGGAATTGGTGTCGGGACTTTGGGATCTTGGAAATCATTTCTAGGCCGGAGGATGTTTCAGATCTGTCTGACTGCTTGACAGTTCTGCGTCTCGATCGGCGGGGGTGTTTGCTATGTCTTTCACAACTTGGATTGGTAGGTTGACTAGAAGATTTACGGGACTGTTTGTGATGTCGGGATATAGTTCTGCCCTTTCGAGTGTGAGATCTGGTCCTTTCGGCTATATTGCTTGTAAACTGGGGATCCGAATCGCTATCAGAGGATGAGGAGTCAGTTCGGATTTGTTGCTTTAGTGGTATGGGGTTATTTTTAACTCTTTTTACCTGAGTGTTAGGTGGAGGGTGTTGGGAAGAGGACTGGAGCAAGAGGCCAGGGGGTGCGGGAGGCGCCGTTGGGCGCTGAGTCAGTGGCCACTCATCAATTTCATCATCAGCCTCGGTTAACACAATGCCAGCCATTTTAACTCGTAGTTGATCAATACCTTTCTCAGAGGTCCCAGAGGATCTCTTAGCAAGTTTCTCGTGCACACATTCTTTCTTTAAGACATCTACAGTTTTAACATGTGTTCCCTCTGTCAATGAAAGTCCTAATTTAATAGAAGTGATGCATCTTTTAATTTCTGACAATAATGTCGCCAGGTTGCAATTAAATTTTTATCCCCTTTTCCTCGTCCCCTTCTCCAAATTAATCCCTGTGCTTTTTTTTGCTACCTCTACGCTTCTAGTGCCACCTAGAGGCCACTGGTCATCCCCTAATAATTTATTCAGGGCTCCTGATAATTTTCTAAAGTCTTCAGCTCTTTCAGGGAATTCCTCACATAACTTTTGTAGCGGACTATCCGCATCCGTGGTTTTATCTAACTGATTACCCATTTTCACGCTGCTCCTCGTATTACTGTGTCGTTACGCGTTCGTGTCGTCGTGCAATTTAAACAAACTTAAAAATAGACACAGACTTTACAGAAACTAACACTGACTTTAACTAACTCCAAATAAACAAACTTTACTAATGCTAACACTGACCCGCATCGCCGCACGATTTAGGATACTTAAAACTCCCACGTCGCCCCGCAGTTCACGTCGCCGCGCAATCCGCGTTGCCTCGCAGTTCACGTCGCCACGCAATCCGCGTCGACCCGTGGCTCGCGTCGCCGCGCGAGTTAAGATACTTAAAACTTTAAAAGATAAACAAGGACTTCTAACACTTACCCGCGTCGCCGCGCGGTTCACGTCGCCGCGCGATTTCAATACAAGATAGACAAAGACTTCTAACACTTACCCGCGTCGCCGCGCGGTTCGCATCGCCGCGCGATTTCAATACTTAAAACTCTAAACACTTAAGACTTACAAAGACTTACTGACACTAGCACTAGCGATTCGTGTTGCTGCGCCTCTGCGTCACTACGCGTCGGCGTCACTGAGCGTTTACGTCCTGCGCGTTTACGTACTGCGCGTCTACGTCACTGCGCGTTCGCTTTCCTGCGCGTTCGCTTCCCTGCGCGTTCGCTTCGGCCCTTCTCCTCTCGGCCGCACGCTCGCACCGCTGCGCGTCTCGCGTTGTTTGTGCGTCTGCGCCGCTGCGCGTTCGCGTCGGCCCTACCTTCCGAGTTGCTGCGGGGGTTTTTAAAAAAAAATTCAATCAGAGCCTAGACGGGCCAAGTGATATACAAGGTCGATGTCGTACCTGAATTGAACACCTATCCTCTATTTAAATCCCCATTTTATTCCCTGTGAGCCTAATTTTCTAATTTTGATTTCTTATGAGCCTCAATTAATTTCTTTCAGTCTCCAAATTTCCCTATCCTTTCACGTTACTGCGCAGTTTAAATTCAATCAGTCAATGAAAGCCCTAATTTAATGGAGTTTTTCTGCCAACTGGACAGGAGTGATTTTTTTTTTACTGCAGTGGAATTTTTTTCATAATTTAAAATCTCAGAACATTTTTTTTTTCAGCACCTATTTAGTACGTAACTTTTTTTTACAACTAGAGAGAAGTCTGGCACTTAGGCTGTGGACTGCTTTTCGTTATCTCAATTGTTCCAGCCTCAAGGTCGTGTTATTTAATATAATTTTTTTTTTTTAAATCCTTTTGAATCCATCTCAGTTGTTTTGCTGTGCCTTCTCTGAATGTTTTCTTTCAACAAGTTTTTCTTTTTTTTTAACCACCGGGACCATGTAATTTTTTCTTTTTTTTTAACAAACCTATCCTTTGTGCATTTCCTGGCTCTGTAACTTATCCGAATATACGTAATTCAATAAGGTTCACACTCTTAAACTTCCCACATACAGGACAACACTACGAAGGGTTAAAACAAACTTTCATTCTGTTTGAGATAAAACAAACCACAACTCCCCGGCTTTTTTTTTACAGTAAAAATCACAGAAGCATTTCTCATTTAAACAGACATTCACAAGAGTCTCTTTTCTTTCCTATTTATTTTTGGATCCATGATTGATCATCTATCCCTATCTAGCTCTAACTATAACCTATCTTTCCAAGTCGCCGCTTGGTTTGCGTCATCGTGCAATTTCCCTATCTCTATCCCTATTCTAAGTTTGAAAGGTATTCACCAGATTGTCCTGGATCTCGTTCAGACACTACCTGAGAACCAGCGAGTGGCTAAACTTTCCTCAGACTTTTGAAACCGGGGGAAACTGGAGCAGTATTGAAATCATACTCACTCCAGTGGCCACTTTCCCCTCGTCTCGTCCAAGGCTAGTCTGGCTCTTAATTCGCAAGTTTTCGGCAGTCGTCCGTTGAGATCCCACTTCTGACACCAAATGTAAATTCCAGGATTCTTTTACTTCAATCTGGTTCAGTAAAATTACTGAGTCGAATACCTCTTGTGCTTTGAACAAAGCAGTCTTTATTATACTGGCCAGTAAGACCTATCAGACAGAAGATATACCCTCTGGATAGAGCGTACACACTCCCTACAGATAGGTGAAGTTACATCGTAAAGCGTCAACAGTTATACAGTTTTGAAATCAGATAACAAAATACAAATGGATTGACAGTCTAACTCAGCCACTCATTAGTCAATCTATATGAGATGTTCTTCTTGAAAGCTCAAGCATTGCCTCTAAATGTTTCAATCTAATGGTGTGACTACTAACTGAGACCTTGCAATTTTATGTTACAATTAGATGTTATTGGCAAGAGTAGTGACTTGAAACCTTGAGACAGACTGTTAGCTATGCTGATGTTGCACTATTTGCAATCTGACATTCTCCCAGCTATTCTTCCATGGCTTATACATTTTCATATATCCCGTTTACTTTACTGTCTTTAATTTCATATATTCCGTTCAGATATCCACACCTGCACCTGAGTGATGCAGACTGTGTGCGAAGGCTGCGTTTCCACAAAAAAGTTGTAACCGAGATCTGTGAGTTAGTAAAAGCAGATCTGCAACCTAGTAGCGTCAGGAGGACTGCTTTGTCAGTTGAAGTGAAGGTTACAGCTGCACTTTCATTCTATGCATCTGGATCGTTCCAGACCGCAACTGGGAATGTGTGCGCTATTTCTCAACATGCAACACATATCTGCATTCGGCAGATGACTGCTGCACTATATGCCCGGAGGAATGACGACATAAAGTTCCCCATGACTGCCCAGGCAATGCGTGAAAGGGCTGTGGGCTTCTCCAGGTTTGCTGGCTTCCCAAAGGTACAGGGCTGCATTATTATACCCACATCGCCTTGTGAGCACCTTTGAAGGATTCTGAGATGTCAGGAACAGAAAAGTCTTCCACTCTGTTAATGTGCAACTCGTGTGACTACATGCATCGCATCATGTCAGTTGATGCGAGATACCTTGGGAGCAAACATGGTGCGTTCATCCTACGCGAGTGCGCTATATCTGCCATATTTTAGCAGCAGCTAGAAGGGCAGAGCTGGCTGCTGGGAGACAAAGGGTACGGCCTCACCACCTAGCTCATGACTCTCCTACGTATAACCTGGACGGAAGCTGATCGGGAATAATACAAGTCGCACGTTGCAACGCGCAACATAATAGAGGGGACCATTGGCATCTGAAACAGCGCTTCTGATGCCTGGACCATTCTGGAGGCTACTTGCAATACTCCCCTGAGATTGTAGGTCAGTTCACTGTTGTGTGCTGCATGCTGCATAACTTAGCCATCATGAGGCAGCAGCAGCTGGTAGTAGAAGACCCACCTGAAGTGAGAGTGGTTGATGATGATGAGGAAGATGCAGATATTGAGGAGGGGGAGGAGAAGGACGAGGAAGCAATGCAACTACCTGAACCCGGAGTATGATGGCGGAGGAGGGCAGGCCGTCGTGCCCTTTGATTGCTCGAACCTTGCGCAACAGCTCATCTGTGAACGCTTTGCTGCCTGAAGGCTCAGCGGCAACTATTCCAAATGGACCATGTTTACTGTTTGGACCTGTTCCGTAATGTTGTTGTGTTAATGGAGCAATAATGGAAATGATTCAGTTATAATTTAAAATGTTATTCAAAAGTTTAATAAACACTTGTTTGTACTTAACTTAACTGAAAATTTTAGTTTGATACAAGAATATTTTTATTGAAGAAAGATTGCACCGTCTCTCCTCCAGCTTATTCGAAGACCGCCCACTGCGCTTGGTCTTGTTGACTCCACCCCTGCCCGCAGGCGGTGGCTCAGCGTTTCTCTGGTTGGTACCAAGCTTATTTCGAACATCTCTGGTAATGCGCGCGCACTTGATGATTTGTGGTGTGGGGGGTGGGATGGTGGCAGGCGGTAATGTGGAAAGCCCGGCTTGGTCCTTTTCAACGGCTGGTCTGGGGATTGGAGTGGCAGTTGATTCTATTAATGGGCGCGGGGTCTGGATGTGTTCACGCATTGCAGCAGCTAACTCCAACATTCCCTCCCTCATGTTAACTGACAGCGCATCAACTACATGTGACATTACCTTCCTCGTGTGCATAGGCATTGTATCAGCTGCCTGAAACATTCCCTCCCTCATGTTCCTGGACAGCGTTCCCATTTATTGAGTTATTTCTCCTGACAGTCCCGATACCTCATCACCCACCCACTGATGGTGTCCAGGAATGATTGTGTAAAGTCAATGCTCTCCATACTCATTGCCATCATCTGAACCACATCTGTTAGATTCTGCAACTCAGGAGAGCGCTGTCGAGCTCTCCTTCCCCATCTCACCCTGGGTATGGCTCGCTGCATCCCAATGGGACCTGCAGCCTCGGATGGTGGGGCCCTGTGTGTGCCTCGCTGCACCCCACTGGAATCCCTAGTCTCAAACTGTGGGAAACCATGGAATGTCCCAATAACACTTGTACCACTCAGAAAAGTGGCTGGCACCTCCATGGTCGGCACCTACACCTCCTACAAAGTGCATATAACAGTGGGGGCTTCATCCATCACCTACCCCTCCCACTCACCCCCCCCCCCCCCCCCCATGCTCTTGGTCTGGAAGGTGGGATTGAAATATGTTCTCTTCAGGCTCGTCCGCATCTGATTCTTCTGCATCGTCAGGGTTGGCTTCAAGTTCTGCAAAATATAACAGAACAGACAAATGGTTAGCAGTAGAGGAGGGGGCAGGATGGGTGGCATGAGTAGGCTCTCAGCGCTGGCAGCAGGCTGATTTGAAGGAGCACAATGAATGAGAGCAAATTGCATCAACCGAAGCGTAGCTGATGGAGACATCCCCATGAACTGAAGCATGGCTAGCCCGCGTAGTACTCAAGAATTAGGAAAGCCAAATTGTAGAATTTGCACGACTTGCCCTCTCTCTCTCTCTCTCTCGAGTGTGGGCCCAGCTTGTGCCGTGGTGGTTGGTTTTCTCCAGGCAGGACCCATCAAAGCAGCGACCCTGTCTTCCAAGTGTGTCAGTGGGTGCAGATTTGCCGGGTCTCCTCCTGTTCGAGTTCTTTCCCTTTTGTTGTGTGCCACTTTCCTCTGCAATGATGAAAATACAACTTTTTAGAGAGGGTGTTCTGCTGGGTGGGACAGATACAGGTGGTCACATTTACAATTGCAATTCCTATGAATAAATGAAAATATTACTTGCACTAACTACTTGACCAAGGTCCTGCCACTTTTTTTGCATTGGCCTCCAGACCTTGGGGTGGTCACCTTTGTACAGTAATCTTCTGCAAGTTGGTTCCAGCATTTCTTCTTTTCTTTCGGTGAAACTTTTGTGTGAGCTCTGCTGGTATCCAGCTCGTGCCATCTGGCCTCAATTACAGTAACTAGTGCCTCCACTTGATCCTGTAAGAAATTCTTGGACCTTGAGCCGCATTGCATCTTGTACTGCAGCTCCGATTTTTCCACTGAGAGTTAAAGTTTTCGCACATAACTGGCTCTTTATAAATGGCCGAATGCAGACGAGAGCTCTACTGGGCATGTGTGCCCATAGTAATCACGTCAAAAAGATCCTTTTTTTTGGCCGCGCATGCGCAGAAGGTGGGGGCATTGTTTTTTCGGCGCAGACATTAGGTTCCATCCCCCGAAGCTAAAGGACAGGCTTCGCGGCGCAAATTTCAAAAAATAGAACGGGGAACCGTGCTACTTTTTTTTTTGGAGTAGTCGGGCCCAAAAAACGGGAGTAATTCTGGCAATAGGCAAAAAAACAGCATTGGGAAAAAATGAACCCTATAATATGGAATTCCAGTTCTTCCATTTTCACTCCTTGCATTCAGAAATAAAACTTTGAGGCATCCATTTCCTATACTGACGTCTTTAATTTGTCATTATTTCCATGTGTAATTATTATCTTATTCTCCACATCGATAACTGCCAAATAATTGAACCATCATGTCCCAGTCCTTCTTTGAACTATAACATTTAGCTTCTGTATCTTTTTTTTTATCTCCATCACTTCTTTCCCCCTTTTTGGATCAGCTCCGTTTGTAACACCCCCTGTCTTATTATTTTAAATCCTCCCCATTGCCACATTTACCCTTTGCAAGGACATTGGTACTGGTCTGAATCAGGCTCACCCTGTCTGTAGACCTTCACGCCCTGCTTCAGAACTTGTTGCATTGTTTGAGGAATCAACTCCCTTGAGCACAGTCTTTGTGGCCAGATATTGATGTATCTAATCTGTTCCTTACTAATTTGTTCACCACATGGCACCAAAGTAATCCTGTGTTACATCGAAACATAGAAAATAGGTGCAGGAGTAGGCCATTCGGCTCTTTTGAGCCGACACCACCATTCAATAAGATCATGGCTGATCAGTCACCTCAGTACCCCTTTCCTGCTTCCTCTCCATACCCCTTGATCCCTTTAGCCAGAAGGGCCATATCTAACTCTCTCTTGACTATATCCAATGAACTGGCATCAACAACTCTCTGCGGTAGAGAAATCCACAGGTTAACAACTCTGAGTGAAGAAGTTTCTCCTCATCTCAGTCCGAAATGGCTTACCCCTATCCTTAGACTGTGTCCCCTGGTTCTGGACTTCCCCAACATCGGGAACATTCTTCCTACATCTAACCTGTCCAGTACAGTCAGAATTTTATATGTTTCTATGAGATCCCCTCTCATCCTTCTAAACTCCAGTGAATACAGATCCAGTCGATCCAGTCTCTCCTCATATGACAGTCCTGCCATCCCGGAAATCAGTCTGGTGAACCTTCGCTGCACTCCCTCAATAGCAAGAACATCCTTCCTCGGATTAGGTGACCAAAACTGAACACAATATTCCAGGTGAGGCCTCACCAAGGCTCTGCACAACTGCAGTAAGACCTCCCTGCTCCTATACTCAAATCCCCTAGCTATGAAGGCCAACATACCATTTGCCACCTTCACTGCCTGTTGTACCTGCATGCCAACTTTCAATGACTGATGTACAATGACTGATGTACCATGACACCCAGGTCTCATTGCACCTCCCCTTTTTGCTAATCTGCTGCCATTCAAATAATCTGTCTTTGTGTTTTTGCCACCAAAGTGGATAACCTCATTTATCCACATTATACTGCATCTGCCATGCATTTGCTCACTCACCTAACCTGTCCAAGACACCCTGCAGCCTCTTAGCGTCCTCCTCACAGCTCACACCACCACCTAGCTTAGTATCATCTGCAAACTTGGAGATATTACACTCAATTCCTTCACCTAAATCATTAATGTATATTGTAGATAGCTGGGGCCCCAGCACTGAGCCCTGCGGCACCCCACTAGTCACTGCCTGCCATTCTGAAAAGGACCCGTTTATCCCGACTCTCTGCTTTCTGTCTGCCAACCAGTTCTCGATCCATGTCAGTAGATTATCACCAATACCATGTGCTTTAATTTTGCACACCAATCTCTTGTGTGGGATCTTGTCAAAAGCCTTTTCAAAGTCCAAATACACCACATCCATTGGTTCTCCCTTGTCCACTCCATTAGTTATCCTCAAAAAATTCTAGAAGATTTGTCAAGCATGATTTCCCCTTCATAAATCCATGTTGGATCGATCCTGTCACTGCTTTCCAAATGCGCTGCTATTTCATCTTTAATAATTGATTCCAACATTTTCTCCACTACTGATGTCAGGCTAACCAGTCTATAATTACCCATTTTCTCTCTCCCTCCTTGCTTAAAAAGTGGTGTTACATTAGCTACCCTCCAGTCCACAGGAACTGATCCAGAATCAATAGACTGTTGGAAAATGATCACCAATGTATCCACTATTTCTAGGGCCACTTCCTTAAATACTCTGGGATGCAGACTATCAGGCCCCAGGGATTTATCGACCTTTAATCCCATCAATTTCCCTAACACAATTTCCCACCTAATAAGGATTTCCTTCAGTTCCTCCTTTTCACTAGACCCTCGATCCCCTAGTATTTCCGGAAGGTTATTTGTGTCTTCCTTCGTGAAGACAGAACCAAAGTATTTGTTCAACTGGTCTGCCATTTCTTTGTTCCCCATTATAAATTCACCTGAATCTGACTGCAAGGGACCTACGTTTGTCTTCACTAATCTTTTTCTCTTCATGCATTTATCGAAGCTTTTGCAGTCAGTTTTTATGTTCCCAACCAGCTTCTTCTCATACTCTATTTTCCCCCTCCTAATTAAACCCTTTGTCCTGCTCTGCTGAATTCTAAATTTCTCCCACTCCTCAGGTTTGCTGCTTTTTCTGGCCAATTTATATGCCTCTTCCTTGGATTTAACACTCCTTAATTTCCCTTGTTAGCCACAGTTGAGCCACCTTCCCCGTTTTATTTTTACTCCAGACAGGGATGTATCATTCGCCAGTCTATTCTAGCCAATTCACGTTTCATACCATCGAAGTTAGCTTTCCTTAAGTTCAGGACCCTAGTCTCTGAATTAACTGTGTCACTCTCCATCTTAATAAAGAATTCTACCATATTATGGTCACTCTTCCCCAAGGGGCCTCGCACAACAAGATTGCTAATTCGTCCTTTCTCATTACATAACACCCAGTCTAGGATGGTCAGCCTTCTAGTTGTTTCCTCGACATATTGGTCGAGAAAACCAGCCCTAATACACTCCACGAAATCCTCTTCCACAGTATTGCTACCAGTTCGGTTAGCCCAATCTATGTAGATTAAAATCGCTGTACCTTTATTGCACGCGTCCTTAATTTCTTGTTTGATGCTGTCCCCAACCTCACTACTACTGTTTGGTGGTCTGTACACAACTCCCACTAGCGTTTTCTGCCTTTTTGGTATTCCGCCGCTCCACCCCTACAGATTCCACATCATCCAGCTAATGTCCTTCCTTACTATTGCGTTAATTTCCTCTCTAACCAGCAACGCTACCCCACTTCCTTTTACTTTCTGTCTATCCTTCGTGAATGTTGAATACCCCTGGATGTTGAGTTCCCAGCCTTGGTCGCCCTGGAGCCATGTCTCTGTGATGCCAATTATATCATATTCTTTCATTGCTGCCTGCGCAGTTAATTGGTCCACCTTATTATGAATACACCTCGAATTGAGGCACCGAGCCTTCAGGCTTGTCTTTTTAACACACTTTGCCCCTTTTTAGAATTTTGCTGTAATGTGACCCTTTTTGATTTTTGCCTTGGGTTTCTCTGCCCTCCACTCACTTCTTTTTTCTATCTTTTGCTTCTGCCCCCATTTTACTTGCCTCTATCTCCCTGCATAGGTTCCCATCCCCCTTCCATATTAGTTTAAACCCTCCCCAACAGCACTAGCAAACGCTCCCCCTAGGACATTGGTTCTGGTCCTGCCCAGGTGCAGACCATCCGGTTTGTACTGGTCCCACCTCCCCCACAACCGGTTCCAATGTCCCAGGAAGTTGAATCCCTCCCTTCAATGCTACTCCTCAAGCCATGTATTCATCTGAGCTATCCTGCAATTCCTACTCTGACTAGCACGTGGCACTGGTAGCAATCCTGAGATTACTACTTTTGAGGTCCGACTTTTTAATTTAAGTTCTAGCTCCCTAAATTCATCTCATAGGACCTCATTCCGTTTTTTTACCTATATCGTTGGTACCCATGTGCATCATGACAACTGGCTGTTCACCCTCCCCCTCCAAAATGTCCTGCAGCCGCTCCGAGACGTCCTTGACCCTTGCATCAGGGAGGCAACATACCATCCTGGAGTCTTGATTGCGGCCGCAAAAATGTCCATCTATTCCCCTTACAATAGAATCCCTGACCATTATAGCTCTCTCACTCTTCTTCCTTCCCTCCTGTGCAGCAGAGCCACCCATGGTGCCATGAACTTGGCTGCTGCTGCCCTCCCCTGATGAGTCATCCCCCCCCCCCCCCCCCCCCCGCCCCCCAACAGTACCCAAAACGGTGTATCTGTTTTGGAGGGGGATGACCGCAGGGGACCCCAGCACTACCTTCCTTCCACTGCTCTTCCTGCTGGTCTCCTATTCCCTATCTGTCTGTGTAACCTTTACCTGCGGTAAGACCAACTCATTAAACGTGCCATCCTCAGCATCGCGGATGCTCCAAAGTGAATCCACCCACAGCTCCAGTGCCGCAATGCGGTCTGTCAGGTGCTGCAGCAGGATACACTTCCTGCATATGTATTCATCAGGGACATTGGAAGCGTCCCCGAGTTCCCACATAGCACAGGAGGAGCATGACACGTGTCTGGGCTCTCCTGCCATGACTTAACCCTTAGATTACTTAATTTGGCAAGAATATCAAAGGTTACCTACTGATAACAAAATTAAAAAAAATAATAAAAGATTAAATACTCACCAATCCACCAGCCAATCACTTACCCGCTTGGCTGTGACGTCACCTTTTGAATTCTTTCTCCTACTTTGTTTACCTTCTGCCCTGCCCCTGCATCAGCTAGCCTCTCCGAATTCTCGGGCCTTTATAGGCCACTCAACTCCCCGAACTCACGCTTCTGTGACCGCCTCCTCGAACTCTTGGGCCTTTTAGGCCGCTCGACTCCCCAAACTCCCGCTCCTGTGGCCTCCTCCTCCTCCTCCTCCTCCGACTCTCGGACCTTTATAGGCCACTCGACTCACTGATCTCCCGCTCCTGTGACCGCCTTCTCGAACTCTCGGGCCTTTATAGGCCGCTCGACTCCCCGAACTCACGCTCCTGTACACTTTAACCTGGAACCTATCTCCTCAAACCCTTTTCAAGACCTATTTTCTGTTGTCTGTCACACTTCGTATGTAATACTTAAGCAACAAACCAGAACTATAATTACCAAATGAAAATCTACCACTGAAAAAATCCAAAACTAAAGCAATCAAATCATCCAAAATGCTTTAAAGTTTATTTTCGGCTGACATTGTTTTTCTACAACCAGTCAATGAACCAGGTAAAAATGTTAAAAATAAGGTTTGTAATATAATAAAGATAAATTATATAGTTCTCAATTACCTTAGGGGTGCAAAATTACCTTTTTGTGTCTGAGTAGCTTTATTAGTGTTTTCCTGAGATGCTTTTTTAAAAAAAGCTTACAACAACAATTTGGATTTATATTGTGCCTTTAACGTAGTGAAAAGTCCCAAGCTGCTTCACAAGATCGTTATCAAGCAAAATTTGATATCGAGCCACAAAAGGCGATATTAGGGCACATGACCAAAAGCTTGGTCAAAGGGGTTGGTTTTAAAGAGCATCTTAAAGGAGGAGAGAGAGGTAGAGAAGCGTAGAGGTTTAGGGAGGGAATTCCAGAGCTTTAGGCTTCGGCAGTTGAAGGCATGGCCGCCAGTGGTAGAGCAATTCAAATTGGGGATGTGCAATGGAGGAGCTCAGATATATCTCAGGGCTGTCATGCTGGAGGAATTTACAGAGATAGGGAGATGTGTGGCCATGGAGGTAATTCCACAGTTGGAATTGATATTGTTTCCAGAGAAATCTATGTCTGTCTTGGGAGATGCCAACTACACATGTGTCTGCAGTTAAGGATGCTGCTGAGTGTGTGTAGTATGGATAATCTCCTAGCATGCATCACTTTGATTCTCACTGCAACAACTCAGTATGCCTTTCCTATGATTTATGAAAATAATTATGAATTTGTTTTTAAAAATTATTTCAAAACCAGCTGAAGCATGAACTTCGGAACCTTTTTGTGAAAATTTAACAGGGAAATTATTCTCAAGTGCTTACTTTATTTTTTATTTGAGAAAGATGCTGGGAGAGAAGGGGAGATTCATTTTTTGTGTTCATATGGAGATATCAAAAACAGCCATTGTTCATATAAAATATGTGGTTGAATGCATAGTAGTTCTATTTTTCTCGGGAGTGTGGTCAACTTATGAAACTACATTCCGGAGATGGTAATGAGGACTAATTCCTTGTATTTTTTAAAGAAGATGTGGACACTTTTTTGCAAAATGATGAGACCACGGTAGAAGGATGGTAAGATTTTGGATAATAACTAATGGGGATTGAGACTTTCTGGAGCTTGCCTGATTGCTTTTGAGGGATCAGAAAGGAAGTTTGGACAAGAGTTTCCTGAATTGGCTTTGGATCTCTGCTATTTTGCCTATCCTCGAAGTTGGGGATAGGGGGAGAAGAAAGGAAGGTACATACGAATGAACCCTGATAAATGGAGCAAGCGCACATGAGCCTGATGGCCTTTTGTCATTCTGAATACATCATACATTTAATAATTGTGTAGCCATAGGTTTTTTAGCAGTTTAACAATATGAAACCAATTGGCTCTGAAACTGAACAAATTTCAGTGCCTAACTCCAAGGACTGCTGTATGCAGTTAACTGAATTTGGCAGTGCTAATTTGTATTAAAGTTGTTGTTGCATGACAGCAACGAAAAAGATTTAATGCTTGCCACCTGAACCAAGCCATGGAACATTGGTTTCTTCAACTGCTGTGAATTTTAGCCAAGGCCAATATTTCTAAATATGAATTCAGCTGTGGACAGGCTTAGAACATATGTGCGCAGCAGTTGAATGGGCACATTTTTTTTTAAATAGAGAAGAATGCTCATTATCAGAAAGTTTGTTGTCTTGAATTTGTAAGTAATAATTTTTCAGTATAGGCGGTTGAGTTATAAGAGTAAAGACTATAGGGCCTGTAATTCCTGCCTTTCAGCTCCCACTTCACCTGCTGAAATGACCCTCCATCTTCTCCCCCCTACGCCCCCCCCCCCCTCCCCACAAGGATTTCAGGCCCTAATGTATTTCAGACTTAATTTTAGTTAGCTAACAGGACTAGAAATATTTTTTCTGAACAAGTGAAACAAGCAAGAACCAAGAACATGGCTTTGAGAAATATGCAGTTGAATTTTCTTCCCATCCTCATCTTGTATAATCTCAATGAGGTAAAAAGTGTTTTTGTAGTTAAGTAAATTCTGAGCAGTGGAACATTATAGCCCAGTAACATTACAGCCTGGCAAGGCAAACATGAGCTGAGATCTTCAAACTGAAGATAATTGCGTTGCAGAACCTACACTTTCTTCTGAAAACATCCTTCACTACATTCATTTTTGTGCAGTGAGTTCATTCAAACAAATAATGATCAATTTTGTCATAATACAAATGACTAATTTTATTTTTAATTACCTTTTTGTTACAAAATTCCTTTTTATTTTTCTTCAGACTGTAATAAAATAATTGGTTTCAACCTTTTTCATTTTAGAACTATTTAGGCAATATCACACAATAATTAGCCTGAGTAGGTGTAATCTGATACAAATCGTATTATAACACAAACCTAAAGGAGAATATTGATGATGTGGCTTTCGTGCAAATATCATCATATTGATTTATGGGTGGAGAAGTGAATGAGGCGTGTGTTTGAACTAGAAACTTGGGCCAAGTAGTGGCATTTGTAATGATGTAACTCATTAGCTGTGAGACGCTTTTCTCTGTAGCTGCCTTGCAGTGCTTAAAGTAAGTTATGAATGCTGTACTGTTCATTTGTAGAAAGGTTTGCCTAGAGGAAAGCTGCATGCATGGGCCCCTGCTATTGAGAATATGCCAGTCAAGGATGAAAATGTCTTTTTATGAACCCCACTTTACATCTGTTTGCAACTGCACAGCATGTCAAACATTTTTTTACATTAGACTTGCATGCAAGACCTTTTCATAGTACATTGTATTCCAGTTATAAGGGGCATTTTGTTTGAAAAGGTAATCTTGCAATGTGGAGTTAAAATAGCATAATGTACTAAAAAAAAGAATAGAATGGGTGTATATTTTCATCAGTTTTAAATACTAAATAACCCAAAAGTGCAAGTGATGAGAGAAACTAACGGAGAAATTCGGCTGCTATGCGCCTCCCATTAGCGGTGGTGGCGGGGGGAGGGGGAGCTTGGTAACCGTGTACTAAGGGGTTAACAACCTGAATTCAACGACACGCACGAACTTCAATGCCAATTTTAGCGCTGGCGCTAGCATTTTCTGCCTTGGCCTCTAACGCCTTGCAGATCGTGACGTCAAAGTGTGCAGCACCCTGTTACCGCCCGGATATGAAATTACCTCCAATCAAATGCTGTATCGCCGGGCGTTAGCAACGGCAAGAAGAAGAGGCATTGTCACCTCAGCTCGTCACTTGGGAAGCGCCAATTCAAGGCAATGGTTTGCGGGTAGGCCAAACTTTATTCTTTGTACCAGTCTTATGCCTGCTCAAAGTTTGAGGTTTCATTGCTGCAAGGTGTCCAAATCCTTCACTCTGTTTTAAGCCTGTAATGGCAATTGCACAGGTAGCCTAGCTGCGCAGAACTGAGCAGAAGTATGTTGTCCACCATCATTGGCCCTTCCCTTTAAGCGAGGGAAGCAGCCTCTGATGCCGGTAGCATTTCGCTCCACATTGTTCAGCGCTCTGCCGTTACCGGCCCACTCTTGCACTTTAGCGCCCCAAGAGAAGTGGTTAGCACTTGATGTAACCCTCCACTTCCTCTAGGAGCGCTAAAGCTGAATTTTCTGGGAGCGGAAAATGATTATCGCCTGATGATACTGTTCTGAGATTTCAAACTTTTTTGCCCCAGACAGGGCACTACGGAATTTCTAGCTTTAAGTTTCAGAGTCGTTGCCTAAACTGAATCAGTCACTATTTGTAGGGCAATTTTGGTTGCAACTATTACAAATGCAAATCCATGCTACAAATTAATGGGGCTGAAATTCCGGCCTCACCGGGTCCGTATGATGTGCTGACGGACCCGGTGAGGCCTCGCAAAAGGCGGTCCGATCTATCGAGGTTTCTCTTGATAGATCCTTCGCATCCCTGCACGAAGGACATTTGCACGGTCGAGATTGGGCTATTTGCCCAACTCTTGCCCAGTCTTTCAAACTCTTGCCCCTGGTGAAAGTAGGCGCATAGCCTATTTTTTACCAACGTAAGAGTTTTAAAACATATAAAAATTAAATTTAAAAGCACATTTTTATGTTTTAAAAACCCTGTCCATTAAGGTAAGTTTATTTTAAACCATAGCTTGCCTGGACCAGTAATTCGTGGCCAACAATGTAGATTAGTATTAATATTAATGAGGAACACATAAAATCAAGGTATTTCTCTGCAGCTTGTTGAGCTTTGCTACATTCATATCATTTTACAGGATTTGGGAATTAAAGCGTACCCTGGATTTGTATTACATTCTGTTGGTTTATTTTACTGTTTTGTCTGAAGTTAATACAGCTGTGTTTTTTTTTGATTGATGCATTATATATGTTTGAGGTTGCTCAGCAGGGATCATCTTAATATCTTTTCTTGTTGAAAATTGTAAGAGTGTGAATGCACATGTGATAGTCACTGTGCTTAGGGAAAGATGCGTCTGTTTTCTGCCCTGTCCTGTAAAAAAGAGAATTGGCATGAATCTAGTAACATTTTAAACAATCTTTGAAAATGTAAAAATGTATTTCCTCTGCAATTTATTTTTTAGTTGGATAATCTTCGCACTAATCCAGGTGATTGATACTAGCACTCGGGAATGTAACACTTTTTGACTTTTGTGCCAGAACAGTTGGGCATAACATGCATAAAGTGTGAAGTAAAAATTCTTCTATGCTGTCCCAATAATGTTAATGAAACTCAAATGTTAAAGAGCAGACTCCATTGTACCAGTGATATTTACATTTCCCACTTTTATCCTTCCTTTGAGTTACATTCAGGCTGGAATTTTCCTCTATACAAATTTTTTTTTAAAAACAGGTGGGTTTTGAGCTTGTGGACAGTTAAATTGCGAAATGTGAGATTTCTGACCTCATGCGAGGCGGGATGGCCGGATGACCAACCTGCTCCCAGCCTCTCTTTTCCCCTCCATTTTAAATTTAACTGCCTGGGGACAGGTTTCACCCCCCCCCCCCCATAATAATGATCCTCTGGTGACCGGCCCTGATCCTTCATGCCCCCCATCTCTGGCCAACTCTCCCCCGCACCCCCCCCCCGATTGCCGGCCCCCGTATTGACGATCCTGGACCGGTAGCGCCGACAGACGGTTATGTGCCTGCAGCCAGCCAGCCTCTCAAGCTGGCTGGCTGTGGACACGAATCCGAGGCCTGAGATTCAAATTAGGGCCTGTCGGTAAAATCGGCAGGGCCTGCGGGAAACCCGGCCTCCCAGGTTTCCCGCCTGCCTTGGAGCCCCCCTTGCCCCCTGTCATGTATGTATGCCTGGCTTTACTAGCCATCAGGTGGCACCACTGTTGGAGGTCATTGGGCTGTATGCATGTGTGTGCGGCCCAGGTATAAAAGGCAAGCCATCATGTAATGTAATCACTTTAGGCCCTAATAAAGCAGAGCCAGATTTGTACCTGGTTAGTTTACAGTATTCAGTCTATCGGTTTATTACATGCGTAACATTTGGCGATGAGGTAACTTAACTTTTGCATGCAAAAATGAGCACAATTGGAATTCTGGAGAGGTTCGTGGAGGGAGAGGACTGTGCAGATTTTGTAGCTTGCCTGGACCAGTAATTCGTGGCCAACAAAATGGAGAAACCCACTGACGCAGTTAGGCGCAGGGCGGTTTTCTTCACGGTTTGCGGTCCGAAAATCTATGGACTTATAAAGGATCTTCTCTCGCCTGCAAATCCAATGGACAAGACTATGAGGAATTGTGTGCTCTGGTACGTAACCATCTCAAACCAGAAAAAGGCATCATCATCTCACGATATTGATTCTACACGCACGTTCATTCTGAGGGCCAGGATGTGTTGGAATTTGTTGCCGACCTAAAATGTCTAGCTGGACCGTGTAAGTTCAAAAATGCATTGGGAGACATGCTGCAGGACTTCTTTATAATCGGCATCAACCACTAGGTGATCCTGCGGAAGCTGCTGGCGGCAGAGATGCTGGATTTGAGCAAGGCCATCACGATTGCCCAGGCATGCATGACGACGGCCAAAAATTTAAAGCAGATATCATCGAAAAGTCAGAACTCGGCAAGTACTGTAAACAAGATTGTATCGTCGTTTGGCAGAGGTGCACATGACGGGGCCTACGCGACTGCGTATGCGAAACCTGTGACTGCCCAAAGTCCGTCAATGGGAATGAATCCGATTTCACCGTGTTGGCGTTGTGGGGGCAATCATCGGCCTCATCAGTGTCGGTTTAAGCAGTACATTTGTAAAGGCTGTTCGAGACTAGGGCATCTCCAGCGCATGTGTCCGCAACTGAGCAAGCTTGCTGCGACACACCATGTGGTGGATGATGGCCAGTAGAGCGCGGATCCGGATATGCAATCTGAGATGCCAGAGGAGGAAGTGTATGGACTGTATTCGTTCCTAACAAAGAGCCAACCGATAATGATGTGCCGGTACCGATGGAATTGGACACGGCTGCGAGTCCATCAATAATGAGCCAGAGGACATTCGACAAGCTGTGGGATACTAAGACTGTGAGGCCTAAGCTGAGTCCAGTCAATGCCAAGTTGCGTATGTATACGAAAGAACTCATAACGGTGGTTAGTAGAGCAGTAGTCAAGGTGTCGTATGATGGTGCGGCTCATGATTTGCCGTTATGGATTGTTTCAGGCAATGGTCCAACGCTGTTCGGCAGGAATTGGCTAGAAAAAATCAAATGGAATTGGAACGATATCAAAGCATTGTCGTCTGAGGATGATACTCCATGTGCTCAAGTGCTGAGCAAGTTCCCCTCGCTGTTTGAACCAGGCATCGGCAATTTCACGGGAGCCAAGGTGCAGATCCACGTGACTCTGATGCAAGACCTGGCCATCATAAAGCTCGGGCGGTTCTGTACATGACGAGGGAAAAGGTCGAAATCGAACTGGACAGACTCCAGCGTGAAGGGTCAAATTTAACGAACGGGCCAGCCCCATTGTTCCTGTGCTGAAAAGTGATGGCACTGTCAGGATTTGTGGAGACTACAAGGTTACGATCAACCGAGTTTCAAAACAGGATCAATACCCATTACCGAAGGCCGATGAGCTGTTTGCAACGCTAGCCGGGGGGAAGTCATTCATTAAACTGGATCTGGCTTCTGCCTACACGAAACAGGAGCTGGTTGAGTCGTCGAAGAAACTTGCGTGCATCAACACTCCATAAAGGACTGTTTATCGACAACAGGTGTCCTTTCAGAATTTGCTCGACTGCAGCTATATTTCAGAGGAACATGGAGAGTCTACTGAAGTCCGTCCTTAGAACCGTCGTGTTCCAAGATGACATCCTGGTCATGGGTCGTGACACCGCCGAATATCTGAACAACCTGGAAGAGATTCTACATTGTCTGGACAAAGTGGCACTCGGACTGAAACGTTTGAAGTGCGTCATCATGGCACCGGAATTCGAATTCCTGGGGAGGAAAATTGCTGCTGACGGCATCAGGCCTATGGACTCGAAAACCAAGACCATCAAAAAGGCACCCAAGCCTCAGAATGTGACGAAGCTGTGTTCGTTCCTGGTCTTCTCAACTACTTGGGTAATTTCCTACCTAGATTGAGCACTTCATTAGAGCCACTGCACATGCTGCTAAGAAAAGATGACAACTGGGTTTGGGGTGCGTCTCAACATAGAGCTTTTGAGAAAGCTACTCATCTGCTTTGCTCTAACAAGCTGCTGGTACATTATGATCCGTGTAAGCTTCTAGTATTGGCCTGTGATGCTTCGTCATATGGAGTTGGTTGCGTGCTCCAACAAGCTAATGAGTCGGGTGAACTACAACCTGTTGCGTATGCTTCTAAAAGTTTGTCAAAGGCGGAAAGAGCCTATAGCATGGTAGAAAAAGAAGCATTAGCCTGTGTATATGGGGTTAAAAAGATGCATCAGTACCTGTTTGGTCTTCGGTTTGAACTGAAAACAGATCACAAGCCACTCATACCTTTGTTTTCCGAAAACGATGAAATCAATACCAATGCATCGTCCTGCATCCAGAGGTGGGCGCTGACATTATCTGCCTATGATTGTCAGTCGCCATAGACCTGGCACAGAGAATTGTGCCGATGCACTAAGCCGTCTGCCGTTACCCACACTGGAGGTGGAGATGCCACAACCTGCAGACTTACTGTTAGTTATGGATGCTTTTGAAAGTGAAGGAACCCCTGTCACGGCTCAACAAATTAAGACCTCGACCAGCCAGGACCTGATATTATCGGTTGTGAAACGCTGTGTCCTTAGTGGTGTTTGGTTGCCATACCCAAGTAAATGGGTGATGAGATCAAACTTTACAACCGTTACAAAGAGGAACTATCCATTCAGTCAGATTGTTTACTGTGGGGTGGTAATGTTGTTATGCCTAAGAAAGACAGAGAGTAATTTGTACATGATCTACACAGCACTCATCCCAGTATTGTTATGATGAAAGCCATTGCCAGGTCTCATGTATGATGGCCTAGAATTGACTCTGATCTGGAATCATGTGTGCATCAGTGTAACACTTGCATGCAGCTCAGTAAAGCATCAGTGGAATCACCACTGAGTCTTTGGTCGTGGCGATCTAAACCATGGTCCAGGATCTACATCGACTTTGCAGGTCCCTTTCTGGGAAAGATGTTTTTAGTTGTGCTGGATGCATATTCCAAGTGGATAGAGTGCAAATTATCATGTCATCCAGTACATCCACAGCTACCATTGAGAGCCTTCCTGTCATGTTTGCCACTCATGGTCTGCCTGACATCGTTGTAAGTGACAATGGACCTTGCTTCACTAGTCTGAAGTTTCAAGAGTTCATGAAACTCAATGGTATCAAACATGTGAGATCAGCACTATTCAAACCTGCATCTAATGGTCAAGCAGAGCGTGCTGTCCAAACAATCAAGCAGAGTATAAAACGTGTAACTCAAGGTTCACTGCAGACTCGCTTGTCATGCATATTGCTTGGTTACAGGACAAGACCCCACATGCTTACCGGGGACCCCCTGCTGAACCATTGATGGAGAGGTCTCAAGACCAAGCTCTCTCTCGTCCACCCTGACTTGAACAATCATGTTGAATACAGACGTCAAAGTCAGTAGTGGTATCATGATCGCGCTGCTGTGTCACACGACATTTCTGTTAACGATCCTGTGTATATATAAATTATGGTCAAGGTCCCAAGTGGATCGCCGGTACTGTTATGGCCAAGGAGGGTAACAGAGTGCTTATCATCAAGCTCCAGAATGGGCAAACATGCAGGAAAAATGTTGATCAGATAAAGCTGCGGCACACGGATGAACCGGAACAGTCTGAGGAAGACACAATCAGTGACTAACCAACCTACTCTCAGTCATCAGAGGACTCCGCTATCATCAATGAATCTGGACTTTCAATCCCTGACATGGTCATTGCCACTCCCATCAGATCGGCTAGCCAGCCCCCAGTCATAACTGACTCCAAACGCTTGCCCAAGGCTGGAATTGAACTGAGACAATTAACTCGGGAGTGGAAAGCCCCGGACTGTCTCAATTTGTAAAAAGACTGTTACATGACGATATCCCCCTTTAAGATATTAGTATGTATGCTTGGGGTTACTAGCCACCAGGTGGCACCATTGTGAGAGGTCATTGGGCTGTATGCACGTGTGTGCGGCCCAGGTATAAAAGGCAAGCCATCATGTAATGTAATCACTTTGGGCCCTAATAAAGCAGAGCCAGGTTTGTACCTGTGTTAGTTTACAGTATTCAGTCTATCGAATTATTGCATACGTAACACCCCCAATCCACCTACCTGGAGAAAATCGCGCTGAATTAAGGGTAGTTTGTTGGTACTGTTTTGCATTACTTGGAAGTTTGTTGGCTGACATTGGCTCCAGGTTAAGCAATGCCTCGATTTTAAAATTCTCATCCTTGTTTTCAAATCCCTCCATGGCTTCGCCCCTCCCTATGGGCCCAAGTTTCCACATGAATCGCGCCTGATTTTTAGGAGCAACTGGTGGAGAACGGACTATTTTAGAAATCGCAATTCTCCACTTTTTTTTCTGCAGTTCTAGTCAGGTAGAACAGTTCTAGTTTAGAACAGAATTTTTTCTTCAAAAGGGGGCGTGTCCGGCCACTGACGCCTGATTTGAAAGTTTCCACAGTGAAAATGTACTCCAAACTAAAGTAGAATGGCGCCAGTGAAGATTTTTGTAGAACTGAAAAAACCTGTTCTACACATTAAAAAATCAGGGGCAGGTTACAAATTAGGCGCCCAGAACGAGGTGGGGGGGGGGAAGGGAACTCATTAAATTCGACAATAAATCCTTATTTATACTTCTACAAATATTATACAAATAAATCCAACCTGAATAAACATTTATAAGCCAAGAAAAGATTAAATAAACCATCTTCCTACCTGTGTGAAAGTGCTTCAGCCAGGGAGAATTCTGCAGTTGTTCGTGCCGCTGAGCGAGAGAGGGGAGGGAGAGAGGGGAGAGAGGGAGGGAGAGAGGAGAGAGGGAGGGAGAGGGAGAGAGGAGAGAGGGAGGGAGAGGTGGAGAGGAGAGAGGGAGAGAGGGAGGGGAGAGAGAGAGAGGGGGAGGGGAGAGGGAGGGAGGAGAGAGGGGAGGGAGGGGAGAGAGGAGAGAGGGGAGGGAGGGGAGAGAAGAGAGAGAGGGGAGGGAAGAGAGAGAGGGGAGGGAGGGGAAGGGGAGGGAGAGGAGGGGAGGGAAGAGAGAGGGGGGAGGGAGGGGAGGGGAGGGAGAGGAGGGGAGGGAAGAGAGAGGGGGGAGGGAAGAGAGAGGGGGGGTCGGGGAACAGGAGCGGGTGTCGGGTCGGGGGGAGCGGGTGTCGGGGCGGGGAGCGGGTCGGGGGGTGGGGGGAAGCGGGTGTCGGGGCGGGGGGGGGAGAGCGGGTCTCAGGTCTCGGTCGGGGCGGGGGGGAGAGCGGGTGTCGGGGCGGGGGGGGGGAGCGGGTCTCGGTCGGGGCGGGGGGGAGCGGGTCTCGGGTGTCGGGGGGGGGGGGGAGCGGGTGTCGGGTCGGGTCTGGTCGGTGGCGGGGGGGGGGGAGCGAGTGTCGGGCGGGGAGCAGGAGCTGGCTGTGGGAGGAGCCTCATTCACGCAGCCCCAGTGAGGCCATTGGGCCAGGGCTAGGGGCTACGTGCTTCGGGCTCCTCCCACACAGTTCGGCGCCTGGAGCTACTGCACTTGCGTGCCGACTGTAGCGCGCATGTGCAGAGGTCCCGGCACTGTTTTCAGCGCAGGGACCTGACTCCGCCCCCCCCACAGCTCGTGCCGGCTGCGCCGAGTGCCACAGGACCTGTAAGTCGGTGGAGAATACCGAGGATTTTTTTAGGCGCCGTTTTAGGCGCGAAAAACGGGCGCCCAGCTCGGAGGGGCGCCCATTTTTTTTCTTGTGGAAACTTGGGCCCATTATCCGTAATCTCCTCCAGCTCCACAACCCTCAGATTTCTGGGCTCTTCCAATTCTAGCCTCTTGAGCATCTCTAATTTTAATCGCTCCAGCGATTAAAGGCCGTCCCTTCAGCTGCCTCAGCCCTAAGCTCTGGAATTCCCTCCCTAAACCTTATTACATCACTTCTCTTTCCTCCCTTAAGACGCTCCTTAAATCCACCTCTTTCAGCAAGCTTTTGGTCGTCTGCCCTAATGTCTCTTTTTATGGATCGGTGTTAAATTTTATTTTGTAACGCTCCTATGAAGCGCCTTGGGATATTTTACTACGTTAAAGGCGCTATATAAATATTAGTTGTAACTGTCCAAACTCATTTTGTGTCAAACACTTGTATCTGTCGGAGAAGTAGCTCTGACCCTTTTAGTCTTGCTGTATTTGAATGCAGATCCCGGAAGTAAAAGGGTTGTATGCTAACCCTGAGGATCACTTGGGTTGTGATTGTTCTATAGTCACCGCTATAAGACGAGTAGCTGAAGAGAGAAGTTTGCACCTATCAAAACTGCTGATGGACTTTGGACTGCCTTTTTCTGAAAATCTTACCTGTGCCAGCATGAGAGAATTCTATGCACGTTAGTTCAACAAATGTACTGAGCAACGGATTAAAGCAGGACTGAGACCACAGTGGAATTATATATCCCATCACATCAAATCCAGCTTCCTCCCGTTATGCTCTGGAGTCAGGTTTGGACCTACTTTTGGAGTCACATGAGTCACTTTTGCATTGCTGTGAAGCGGCAATGCTTCATCGCGATTTATAAGTGGTAGTATAATTGCATCCTTAGTTCCCCTCAGTGCACAAACTTTTAGAGGTACTAATTAAAATAATGAACTGCTTTAAAAATGTAGAAAAGTAAAATAATACATGAGAGCTAATTAAGGAGATGAAATACCTGTTGGGTGTTTTCTGATTTATAGATAAACAGTTCTTTTCATTCCGTTCCTGTACCCACACACCAAAGTAAATTCAGATAGTTTGCGAATAGCAGAGTAGGTATACTTGTCCAATCCCTTATAAAAATATTTTTGAAAATATTAAAGATCTTGTGCTTATTCCATCAAATTTTCTCTCTCCTAGAGCTAATTCACTTCATCAATAATGTGATATCAGCAATGCAGTTTTAAATAAATCTATTACTGTTTTTTGCTGTTTTAGTCCTTTTTTGTAAAGGTGTCTGCTTTGCTTGATTAAAATCATTTAAGTCAATTTTGACTGATTTATAAGGCAGGGTTAAGTTTCATTAAAGTAACTCCAATTGATACTGTACCTAATTAAACCATAAGGCTATGTCGAACACATTTATTCATTTGAAATGGCCAATTGCATGCATCTGTAACTGAGCAAATTCCCAAGTTAACTTGACTGTAATTTCTTCTAGTATGTATAGAGTTACTGAGGTGCGACACTTGGTGAATTGCTCCTGCCTGAGGCATTAGGTTCAATCAAACAGACAGTTACATTTTTGCAGAGTCTAGCTCTGTATAGTTACAGCCAGCAGCACAAATGGAGCACTTTTTCAAGAACAACTTTTTTCTTTAACGAGTAGTTTAAAAGATTATATTTTTTGTTGAGATCAGTTTCCAGTTGCTAGTCCAACTAGTCAAAATACTGTTAAATGTACTAACAGGATTTGGTACATGTTTGGGCTAGCCGTGGCAAAATTGACAAATCACCTGGTGAAAATTGTCGTCAACAGGGAAGACTCCATTTCCGGACAGACTTCTCAATGAGAAACCGTGGCTGGCTTTGTTTCTTGACCATGTTGTATAATTCTAAATGTTAGTATACAGCTTTAGTAATTAATGATGCACTGTCAAATTTGAAAATGCAAAATGCACAGTTTCATACACTTCTCACATTGGGCTCAATTTTCTCCGAGACCGTTTTCTGCCATATTGCTTGAATTGCGCTGCTTAATTAGGTAAATAGATGCTCCACAAAAAAATCTTAAGTTTCCCAGATGTTTGGTCTCTAATCTGCAGCCGCGCAGCGTGACCAGTTGCCTCGGTGGGTGGAGCCTGCGGTCTGCGCTGGAAAAAGGAGCCGGGCCTTCTGCGCATGCGCGGGGGTGGGGGGGGGATGGAAACTGACGTTCTTGAAGTCGCTGAAATGGCCGTGACTGCACGGTAGAGCTCCGAGTGAAGTGCCTTCCTGGTCAGCTGCGATGAGTACCCTTCCCCGCCGAGCCTCTCCGGTGCCTTCCCACCACTCTGGCCCCTGATTTCATGCCGGCCAGCTTGCTCTCTTCACCCCGAGCCTCTCCGGTGCGTTCCCGCCGCTTTGTGGCCCACGATTTCATGCCGGCCAGCTTGCTCCCTTCACCCCGAGTCTCTCCGGTGCCTTCCCGCTGCTCTGTGGCCCCCAATTTCATGCCGGCCAGTTCGCTCCCTTCAACCCGAGCTGCTCCAGTGCCTTCCCGCCACTCTGTGGCCCCCGATTTCATGCCAGCCAGTTCGCTCCCTTCACCCTGAGCCTCTCTGGTGCCTTCCCGCCGCTCTGTGGCCCCTGATTTCGTGCCGGCCAGTTCGCTCCCTCCCTCCTTCCCTCCCCCCACCCCCCTGCCCGAGCCTCTCCGGTGCCTTCCCGCCGCTCGGTGGCCCCCGATTTCGTGCTGGTCCAGGTCCGCTCCGCTTCCCGCTGCTAGCCCAGGCCGAATGGCCTCCAATGTACTTACGATTTCTTTAACTCTCTGCAAGGGTTTTCTCGAGAGGCCACATACGCTGGCCTAAGTAGAAATGAAGTAACTATTAGCTGGCCAAAGTTGCCTAAATGGCTAGAATTGGCGTAGGTGGCTGGTAACGACCCCTTTTGAAGAAAATAAAACTTACCTAAAAAAAAAACAGGTAACTGAGTTAGGCTGGTGCAAATTGATTGGGGAAACTGGGGATTTTTAAGTTAGGCCAGAAAAAGCAGCCTGCTCCAAAAATAAATGGCGCAAATACTGGGAAAATTGAGCCCATTGTTACTATTTCTGATTGTTGGCTTACATTCCATTGTTAATTTCATTGGTTGTCAAAATCTGCATTTTAATGCCTTTCTGCAAAATAAATGCAAGTTTTTGAATTTTATGACTTGCCATATGGCTTGGAATTTATGTTGCAGTTACATTTTTAACCTTATGTGGTACAATTTTATTTTCAAGAGCGAAACACTTGCATTTATACAGCGCCCTTCACAACCTCAGGACATCCCACACATCTTTACAGCCAATGAAATACTTTTGAAATGTAGTCATTGTTGTAATGCAGGAAACGCGGCAGCTAATTTGTGCATAGCAAGCTCCCACAAACAGCAATGTGACGATGACCAGATAATCATTGACATTGATTGAGGACATTGGGGATAACTCCCCTGCTTTTCTTCGATATAGTGCCTGCGGATCTTTTACATCCATCTGAGAGAGCAGACGGGGCCTCGGTTTAACGTTTCATCTGAAAGATGGCACCTCTGACAGTGCAGAAGTCCATCAGTGCTGCACTGAAGTGTCAACCTAGATTTTTGTGCTGAAGTCTCTGGAGTGGGACTTGAAACCATAACCTTCTAACTCAGAGGAGAGAGTGCTACCAACTGAGCCATGGCTGACACAAACATACCAAGCTAGCATTAATAGTAGACATTCATTTTTATTTTGCTTTCTGAAAATTCTTTGTTGAATAGAACAAATTCAATTCAATTCAACAATTGAATTGAATTTGTTTTATTCCATTAATATTGAAAGTTAAGTAGCATCTCAAATGGTTCCCTCTTGTTCTTTGCTGGAAAAATTATGGGCTCAATTTTCACCGGTCATTTGCATCGTTTGTTTGGCGCACGCCGTTTTTTCTGGTGTATTTATTTTTTAACTTTCCCCCTGTGATCTGCACCGGCATAACTAACTTAGTTACGATTTTTCTTGGCCAGTTTTTTTTTTGACGTCATAGTTCCCTCATGTCTGTGCCAGTTTTTTCAATTGTTTGCAATTTGGCCAACATTATTTTCACTTTGGTTGGCGTATTTGGCCACTCCCGAAAAACCTTCTGGTAAGTTAAGAAACCAGCACACATTCACAAATCTGTGCTGAAAGACGCCATTGTTTTTAAATCGAAGATTTTGGAGGGAGTCAAGAACACTGTCAAAATCAATAATAAAGTTCAATTTTTTTTAACCTGTCAATGTAGAAGTGTACATTTGTTGGATTTCACAAGTTTTCTCTTTTTACTCTTACGCCACCAGCAAACGTCTTGAAGGCCTGGAGGGTTGTAAGTTTGGTTGGCAGAATCGGCCTCGCGCCCGGACCCAGCGGCTCGGGGTTCGGCTACAAAACAAGACGGGGGGGAGGGGGGAGGGTGGGGGAGAGAAAGGGCCGGGGGGGGGGGCGGCAGGGAGGAGAGAGAGAGAGAGAGACCGGGGGGCGGGGGGGGGAGCGGGGAGGGAGAGAGATGTCAAGCCCCTGAGGGCTCAGCGACAACTATTCCACATGGACATGTTTACTCTTTGGGGCTATTCCGTTGTGTTGTGTTAATGGAACATGTTTCGGTTTTAATGTCAACTATTTTATTCAGAAGTTTACAATAACTTAACTTTAATAAAATTATTCTTGTATCGAATTTCACTTTAAGATCACTCTTTAAGATAACTTAAAAACTTTAAGATCACTTATAAAATTGTAAATGTACATAACTTACAAAAAACGTTTTAATTTGAAAACAGTTACAACAGCAACGATAATAACAACAGCAGCAGCAGCAAAGAAAGGCTGCAGCCATCTCTCCTCACCCTTATTCTAAGACTGCCCGCTGTTCTTGGTCTTGGACACTCACCACCCCTGTCCACAGGTGGTGACGCAGTGTTTCTGGGCTTGATACAAAGCTTATTCTTTTTAACATCTCGGGTACTGCGCACCTCTTGAGGGTGGGGGACGTCAGTGTCAGGTGGCAAGTTGGAGGGCCTGGCTTTGGGCTCTTCAGAGGCTGGTGTGGGGATTGGAGTGGGAGTGGCAGTTGATTCTGTCAATGGGCGCGGTGTCTGGGTGTGTTCCCTTATTGCAGCAGCTAATTCCAACATGCCGTCCCCCATGCACCCTAACAGTGTTTCAACAGCCTGCAACATTCCCTCTCTAATGGCCAGTGATGTGGTTTGTATTACCCCTGACATTCCCTCCCTCATGGACACTATTCCCTCACTGATGGTCTGGGATATCATTTCTGTTATATATGTGGACTTGTATTTACTCTGTACAGCCACCAGAAGGCTCATCCCCTGGAATCCCAAGGGATCCCATAATCCCTTGGGAGCACAGTTATTTAAGGAGGCTTCACAGGTTGGAGAGGCACTCTGGAGACCTGCAATAAAAGACTAAGGTCACACTTTACTTTGAGCTCACAGTATTCAGTCTGACTCTTTCTCCATACACAACAGTTCCCGCTACCTCATCACTCACCCCACTGATGGTGTCCAGAAGTAATCGCGTAAGGTCAATGCTCTCCGCACTCAGTGACATCATCTGAATCACATCTGTTAGATCCTGCATCTCAGGAGAGCGTGGTCGAGCTCTCCCTCCCCTCCTCCCCATGAATGTGGCTCGCACCACATCACTGGAACCCCGCAGCCTGGGATGGTGGGGCTCTGGGTGTGCCTCGCTGCACCACACCACTGGAACCCGCAGCCTGGGACGGTGGGGCCCTGGATGTGCCTCGCTGCACCACACCACTGGGACCCACAACCTCGGTAGGTGGGGCCCTGGGTGTGCCTCGCTGCACCACACCACTGGGACCCGCAACCTCGGAAGATGTGAAACCATGGAAGGTCCCACCAACACTCAAACTACGAGTCACGGAAGGGGCTATCACCTCCATGAGCGGCACCTCCTCCAGTGTCAGTACAACAGTGGGAGCTTTATCCAGCTCCATCCCCTTCCCCTCATCCCCATGGATGGATTGGAAGATGTTCTTCTCCTTCTGGCTCGTCCGTGTCTGAATCATCTTCTGCATCGTCAGGGTTGGCCTCAAGTTGTGCAAAATATAACAGAACAGTCAAATGGTTCACAGCAGAGGAGGGGACAGGATGGGTGGCATGAGTAGGCTCACGCATTGCAGGCCAGGCAATAGGTTGGTTTGAAGGGCCACGATGAATTTGCAGGACTTATCCTCTCCCTTGAGTGTGGGCCCAGCTTGTGCAGTACTGATTGCTTTTTTCCAGGCAGGACCCATCAAAGCAGCAACCTCCCTTCCAAGGGTGCTAGTGGGTGCAGATATGTCGGGCCTCCTCCTATTTGAGTTCTTTCCCCTTTGTTGTGTGTCACTTTCCTCTGCAAAGATGAAAATGCAACTTTTTAGAAAGAGTGTCCTTCTGCTGGGTGGGACTATACAGCTGGTCATATTGACAATTGCATTGAATAAATGAAAATATTACTTACACTAACTAACTACTTTACCAAGGTCCTGCCATTTTTACACTGGCTTCCAGATCTTATGATGTTCACTGTGCAGTAATCTTCTGCAACTTGGTTCCAGTGATTCTTCATTTCTTTTGGTGGAACTTTTATATAACCTCTGCTGGTGTCAACTCCTGCCATCTGTTCTCAATCAGAGTAACTAGTGCCTCCACTTCTTCCTGCAAGAACTTCTTGGTCCTTGCACTGCGTTGCATCTTGCATGCTGCAGCTGCGATTTTTCCAATGCTCTCACGTAGCACTTGTAACACACACAACTGGCTCTTCAAAAATGGCCGATTGCCAAATCTGAGCTGTACTGAGCATGCGCGTCCTTTGGAACGACATAAAAAAGTAACTATTTTCCCCGTGCATGCGTAAAAGATGCGGCATTGTTTATTGGTGCAGACTGCAGGCTCCACCCCCCCCCCCCCCCCCCCCCCCCCCCCGAGGCGACTGGACACGCTGTGTGGCGCCAAATTCGAATTATACATCGGGAAAGTTTGGCAAAATATTTCTGGCCTAGAAAAACTGGTGTAACTCTGGCAATGCGCCAGAAAATGGGCTTGGGGAAAATTGAGCCCATTATCTGGAACAATTTAGTTATAAAACAATATTTTCAGGCTCACCTTTCAAGTGCATAATCAGGGCATTTGTTGTAACTATATTCGATGTAATTCTTGGTTAACACTGAGATATATCAACAATTGGTTGATGTGTTGAAATATTTCCCACATCAGTGTATCCTTACTGTACTACAGCACTATGCAGCCGTTCCATGTTGACCTTTTCATTACCATTTTACTGAGCCTAGCTGAAGTGGAGCTAAAATTTAACTCCAGTCTTTTTATTACATAGAAATTACAATACAGAAACAGGCAGTGCAGCCCAACCAGTCTCTGTTTCTGCTTATCCTCCATACAAGCCAATTCCATGTGCCTGTCCTGTTCCCATATCCTTTCGTTCCCCTTTCCTTCAACCACCTATCTAACCAATTCTTAAATGTTGACATGATCTCTGCTTCCATCACTAACTCACAACAGACTGTTTTAAAACAAAGGTTCTCTTGCTCTGTGCCCTAAATTTCATTCAATTAATATATCTGTTCCCTGTTCGAGGACCCTCAATCATTGGAAACAGTTTGTCTCTACCGACCTACTCTGTCCCATCTCTTAATTTTAAACACTTCTATCAAATTATCCCTTTTTCTCCTCTTCTAATGAAAACACCTCCAATTTTTTTTAAGTTGACTGTCATATTTGTATTTCCTCATACTAGGGAACATCCTCGTGAATCTGTGCTGTACTCTCTCTTTTGCCAACACCGTTCCTATGGTGTGAAGTACAATACTGTACGTATTACTCCCAACTAACAGTGGCTATACTAAGATTTTGTACAGATTCACCATTGCATCTTGTCTTTTATATAGTATTTCATTCGATTATTTATGGTTTTATCCAGTTGATGTGCTACTTTTAATGTCTTGTGAACCTGAACCCCCAAATCCCTATGCTTTTTCACCTCACCAGCCTATCCCCATTAAAAATACAATTATTAAAAAAAAAAATCAAAATGTACCTCAGTTACTTACATTGAATTCCATCTGCGCCTTTTTTGCCCATTATCATTTATCAAAAGCCCCTTGTAGCTTCCTTTTCGTCCTCAAAATTATTAACTATGCCACCTGCTTTAGTATCAACAACAGCAACAACTTGTATTTATATAGCCCCTTTAATGTAGTGAAACATCCCAAGGCTCTTCAAGAGTACGATGAAATAAAACAATTTGTCATTGAGCTGCATAGGTAGAAATTAGTGCAGGTTTTTAAGGAGCGTGTTGAAGGAGGAACGAGAGGTAGAGAGGTTTAGGCAGGGAGTTCCAGAACTTAGGGCTTAGGTAACAGAAGGCATGGCCACCAATGATTGAGCGATTATAATCAGGAATGCTCAAGAGGGCAGAATTAGAGGAGCGCAGACATCTCTGGGGGAGGGGTTGGGGGTTGTGGGGTTGGAGGAGATTAGAGATGGGGAAGGGCGAGGCCATGGAGGGATTTGAAAATAAGGACGAGAATTTTGAAATCGAGGTGTTGCTTAACCGGAAGCCAATTTTTGTCAGCGAGCAAGGGTGATGGGTGAGTGGGACTTGGTCCGAGTTAGGACGCGGGCAGCCGAGTTTTGGATCACCTCTCGTTCATGTAGTGTAGAATGTGGGAGGCCAACAAGGAGTGGGTTGGAATAGACAAGTAAACATATGGATGAGGGTTTCAGTCGTGGATGAGCTGAGGCAACGCCGGAGACTGGCGCTGTTAGAGGTGGAAATAGGCGGTCTTAGTTATGCTGTGGATATGTGGTCGTAAGCTCATTTCAGGGTGAAATGTGACACCAAAGTTGCAAACAACCGGGTTCAGCCTCAGACAGAAGTTGGGAAGAGGGATGGAGTCAGTGACTAGGGAAAGGAGTCTGTGGCGGGGACTGAAAACAATGGTTTCGGTCTTCCCATTATTCAATTGGAGAAAATTTCTGCTCGTCCAGAACTGGATGTCAGACGAGTAGTGTGGCAATTTAGAGACCATGGAGGGGTTGAAAGAAGTGATATTGAGGTCGAGCTGGGGGTCATCAGTGGACATGTGGAAACTGGCGCTGTGTTTTTGGATGATGTCGCCAAGGGGCAACATTGGAGTTCAGAAGAATGAGAGGTGATTGCTGGAGATTAGTTGCTTTTTCCTGGCCTTCCTCACAGAACTCGGCCCTATAGACACCATTTTGAACGTCGGAGGAAGGGAAGAGGCTGCTGAAACAAGGGCATTAATTTGAGAGTTATTTAAGGGCTTTTTACTGATAGATCCACTCACATTTATACTTATATTTATATGTATATTTATTTATATTTTATATTTTTTTAGTACCAAGGGCATTTATAACAACAGTGATAGTGATAATAGTGATCGAGCCTGTAGCTTCTCTACCATTACTTGTAACTGCTCACATGCTGGAGTCTCAGGTTGAGTTGAGTGAAGGGGCCGATCGAAGAGGTGGCAGACTGAGGCGGAGGAGGAGAACATACAGCCGACGAACGTACAGAGAATAGCAACCTTACCTCAACCTGTCTGATAATGCGTGTCTTAGGAGGCTGCGCTTCCAGAAGGAGATCATCAAGGAGAGATGCCAGCTAATCAAGGGGAATCTGCAGCCTACCAGCGCCATCAGGACCGCACTGCCCGTTGAGGTAAAGGTTACTGCGGCACTATCCTTCTACACATCTGGCTCCTTTTAGGCTTCAGTTGGCGACATCTGTGGTATCTCTCAGCAAGCCACACACTGCTCCATTTGACAAGTGACTGAAGCCCTTTACGCTCGCAGGATGGACTTTATAAGCTTCCCTATGACCAGGGAGGCACAGACTGAGAAGGCTTTGGGTTTCTCGCGAATAGCAAACTTCTCCAAGGTGCAGGGAGCAATAGACTGCATGCCCTGAAAGCCCCTTTACAGAACGCGGAGGTGTTTTGTAACTGAAAGGGATTCCACTCCCTGAATGTGCAGCTCGTTGTTGACCACAACCAATTAATCATGGCAGTAAATACTACATTTCCAGGCAGCATCAATGATGTGCACATCCTGTGTGAGAGCGCTAACTCTGACCTGTTTGACAGTCAGCCAGAAGGTCATGGTTGGATGCTGGGGGATAAAGGATATGGCCTTGCCAGTTGGCTCATGACCCCCCTGCGTAATCCTCAGATAGAAACCGAGAAGCGTTGCAACAAAAGTCACATAGCTACACGCAATATCGTCAAAGACAATTGGAGTGCTGAAGCAGCACTTCAGATGCCTGGACCACTGTGGTGGCAGCCTACAATACCACCCTGACCAGGTCGCAAGTTTATTGTGGTGTGCTGTATGTTACATAACCTAGCTATAAGGAGAGGACAACAAATGCCAGATGGGGCTGCCGGTCCACCTCCGGAAGGAGTGGAGGCGGAAGAGGCAGACAACGAGGAGCAGGAGGTGGAAGAGGCTGGTGAGGACCTCTGGGAGGACAATCTGCCTGGCGATGAATCCATGGTCCCAACCCCCCCCACACTCCCGGAACACTGGAGAAACCCTGTGGGAGTTAGGCGGCTGCAAAGCTGTTGCGTCAGCAGCTCATAAATGAATGCATTGCATGAACTTACATTGGGGACAGTTACGGTTAGACAATAGTTGCATTTGCATTGAGTTACGTTTTATCCTCGCCATTGTTGTACAGCAGTTGCATTAATGTTTTAACTTAACTTGCGTCATTATAAGACAATGCACAACAATTGTAAAATTCAATAAAAATGTTTATTCATGTACAAATTCATTTTTAACAACCCCCACACCCCCATCCCCAACAATAAATCTGCAATTAATTTAAAAGCAGTAACAGCACTAAGAAAAAAAACCCACAAACAATAACAGCAATAACACCCCCCTGTCTACCTGTGGCCACGTTTCCCTCCAGATCCTGGTTCCCCCCCCAGTGTCCTAGCCCCATCCGCCTGTTTTGGTCCCCGGGTACCGAGATGAGACTGGCTTGTAGCGGGAACGGCAAGACTTCCTGCCGTGGTGGGGGTGATGGTGGTGCGATCGGCTGTTGGGCAGTGGGGGGGATATTGGAGGGGAAGTTTAAGCTGGGGCATCATCTTTCGAGTCAGATGGAAGTGCTTCCTCCTGACTCGCTTGTGTGCTGGAGCTTGTGCTAATACTGATCACGACACCTTGGGGTGCAGCGCCGTGCTCAGCCAACAATGCATGCCGCAAGGCTTTGGTGGCGGCCGTCTGTACACGCTTCTCCGCGAGCGTCTGCTGCGCTGCCTCCGCTTGGGCAACAGACACCTGGGGAAAGTCCCACGTGAACTGCACAAACGCCTGGAGATAATCGTGACCGTGTCCTCGCACGGAGATCAAGCCCTGTAATCGATCGCCCATTGGAGACGAGTGCTGAATTCACTGACCCGACCTCTGTGGGGTTGGCGTGCGCACTATAAAGCGCCTTGGCATTGCCTGCTGCACGCCGCTTTGTACCGTTACCTCTTCAGTCGCAAGAGCGATTTCCAAAGTGGCCGCAGGTTCATCCCCTCTCTGGCTTCAACAACTGCTTCCTCCTCCTCCTCTGGTTCGGTGGTCGTCTATTCCTCCTCCTGTTCCTCACCACCTGTGGTGAATGACACCTACATAGGTGCAGGTGTGGCCTCCACTTGCGTCTCTGGTTGACCTTCAAAGCACAATTAAGCTTATTAGAACAGAAGGGTACACATCACCGAGATATGTTACATATTAATGCATCATGTGGATTTCACTGCCCCAGAAAGCTGTCGCGGCTGCATCAGTCGCAGAAGGACAGAATAAGGGAGTGAGGGTTTACGGGGAGCGCACACAGAAGGGGTCAGATGACCAGATGATCTTCCTCTGCTCTTATTGCTTATGTTCTTCTGTTGTCAACCTGAGAGTAGCACAAAAGCTGCATGACATGACATGATATCATTCGTATATTGCATTATGATTACATGACGTTACATTACTTTAAAATTGTTTGACACATTACTTATACGACTCATAGGAGGGTTCCGCAACACCACAGGTGGTGGCCGGGCGACTGTGTGTCCCCATAGGTGCCGCTGCATGCTCCTCGAGGTCGGTCAGCGGCTGCACCTGAGCAGGGCGCCTCTGCTCAGAGCGGTTGTTCGATATCTTCTTCTGCAAACGTGAACAGAGCGTGGCATAAGCTAATTGACTAGGTAGTATCATGGAAACACAACAGTTTCAAATGTTACATGCAAATAGGATCAACAATTGATGCACGGTTATAACAAAGCTGAGTGTGTTTAAGAGCTAAAGGTTGACACATGCATCTCTCTATACTGCAGCAGCCAGAGAGACTTAAAAAGGGCACAGGTTCATAGCTCTGTCCAGACCTTAGCAAGGAATATCTATCTATCTATCTATCTATGCAAGAATTTACAAAATTTAATTAAATCCAGGAGATTTACTATTACAATTATAATCTTCATCAATACAATATAAAATCTGTACTTACTCTTGCTGATGCCACAAGGCTGTTCCAGCGCTTCCGGCACTGGTTGGGCCCCCGAGGAAACGACGTCCACGATCTGACCCCAAATTTTCCGTTATGCCAGGGGTGGAGGTTTCCCATTGCCACCTCGGGTTAATTTGACCCACCGGGAGTGCACCTCTTGGACGAGGGCCTTGTTGGCCTCGTCGGAAAAGGGCTTTGCCCTCTTCCAACTCCCCTCCACACTGTCTGATGATGACATTGTTCTCTTCACTTTTTATATCTCTCATCTCTTTTTTTTCTCTTTTCTTTGAATCTCTCACTCTCTCAAACTATGCTTTTATCTCTTTCTCTCTTTTCTTTGAATCTTTCACTCGAACTATGCTTTCCTCCCCTCTCTCTCTCTCTCTCTCTCCCGCGCATGTGTGAATGCCCCTGACCTCCCGAAACGTGGGAAAAGCTGCCCACCAAAAAAAAAACTGCATGCGCAGAAGGTCGTTGATAGGGAAGCTTTGCCTTCCACATCACTGGGCCCATTTTGCTTTGCTGTCCTATCGCTGGGCCCATTTTGCTTCGCTGGCCTATCGCTGGGCCCATTTTGCTTTGCTGTCCTATCGCTGGGCCCATTTCACTTCGCTGGGCTATCGCTGAGCCGAAACCCGCGAACCAAAAAATGGGCGATATGCCAGCGATCATGAAGGCTGACACATCATCAAGGCTGGAACATCGCTCATATTTTAGGTGATAGCCAGCAAAGTGGAAAGTTTAGCCCTATATCTTTGCTCATTGTCCTTGTTTCAGGGTTCGTGAAACAGAAACATGTTTTCGTCCAAAACTACTGAAACCTAAGGTTTTAAAAAAAAATCTTAGCCAAGCTTCCCATCATGCCTTGCGATTACAATGTCTTGTTACTAACATAGCTGCTGACATTGCTACAGCATGCATTAAAAAATCATATTGACTTGCATGTCAGAATAATCACAGGTTCTCATCACACCAGCAGAAGTGCTACTATCCTATTAGCCCCTTAAGCCAGCTTCAGACCCTCCAGGTCGCCACATCAACCCCTCCTGTTGGCCCGCTGATCAGACCTTGTCTGATCCAGGTAGGGCACATCTAACCCTGAATTGAGATTGTCCAGGGATGCTACTGGACTCCCGACGGTGTCGAATTCATACATTTCACGGTTCTCTTACAGCTTCACCGATGTCCTGGTGACACTGGCTATTCTTGGAACCATATAGACCAGATCCATATGACATATTGGTTCATTGGTGTCTCCTTCTCTGGGAGCAGTTCTGTGACTACTGACACTGGGGCGTATCCTTTGTTGGACATCATTACCATCTGCACCACTCGTGACACCATCAGTCTTTGGTAGCAACAGATGCACAGATTGATGGTCAGGACGAGTACTGAGGGATAACGGCAGCCGCCATCACCTACCTCCCACCAATTATACTGCATTTGGCCTGATCGGCAGTACAATGTACACCTATCTGTGGCAGAGTCCTCCATTGCCATGGCCATTCCTTTGGCCAATTCTACCTGAACCCGTCCCCTAGCAACGGCCTGCCAACTTTGACGGATATATATCATTGTTGTGGTCAGGGCCTTCTCTACCGCTGCCCGAGCAACCTTATCTCACCATGGGCTAAAGACAGGTACTGTGAGGGCTCCACCTGCCAGGTGAAAGTCTCCAAAGATGAAGGAGACTAAGATTTGGAGACAGAGTGTATAATTATTCGCACATATCAATCCTCCATCGAGGTAATTCGTTTTGTCATACAGAAGACATCACTGGGTCGGGGATGCTTGTACTACCCTGGAGGCACCTTCTCGAGGCTCGACTGTTACTTATCACTGCAGAGTTATTATCTATAGGTTTCAGGGTATTGCAGATACACACTATGTAGTGCTGAGATTCGGTGCAGCACTCGTCCATGGTCGTCATGAGGATATTATTGGTGCTTGGTACGGTATACCCACGTGTCCCTACTCCGTAAACCAACTTGTCTCTGACCACTCCCAGAGATTTAAATTTATATCCCCCTGGATACGTCCCATTCTTGTATGCCTGTGGTATCATCATTAGGAACTTAAATGCGTCTGATGGCCCCCTATTTGTGGGTTGGGTTACTAACAACTCCTGTTTATTTTCCTCCACATTAGTCAGATCTAAACTCACGACCACCCCATACGCATGCCGGGGTCCTGTCTTGAATCTCATATCTTCAAAATCCAATTTCACACTATCAATCAAGTTTTGAACCAGCATGTCACATGCTCGCCCCTTGGATTGAGAGTCAGTCATGCTTGTTATGGCTTTCCTTAGCTCCTCTATTCCCTTTTGCGATCCGATCCCTTGTACTTCCGCCGTGGTGAGCGCATACTCCGTTCCCCGAGTCGCACATCATATGAGGCATAATCATTTAAACTCGAGATTTGCTGTGAATTTAGAACTGAATTAGCACTTCCAGCGGAAGGAGCGCACGACCCAAGCACTCCAACCAACCGGTCCTTCAACCAACGTCCTTCAACCACCATCTGCCCAACCTGTGACTGAGATTGTAGTTCCCGTATCAGACTCATTGGCCACCTGAGAACTCCTTTTTAGTGTGGAAGCAAGTCATCCTTGACTCCAAGGGACTGCCTAAGAAAAAGTGGCAGTTCCAAACAGGCCCCCTACATCTCCCAACGCGCTGCGCCTGTTCCTACTCTTAGGGGCCTGTACCTCGGGCTATGCGTCTTTTATAATCCCTGATCAACTGGCACAATTTACGTTTTGCCCAGGTGACTGATTCTGGATGGTCGTTACACTTGGCTTTTAACGTTGGGATTAGGCTGCTGAGATTATAAGTTACTTCTAAGTGACCATGGTGACGTCATGTAACAACATTTTTGGATTCCCTATCCTAATCATGCCGTCCTCCGGGGGTGACAAGTGGTGGGACACTGCATCGGCTTCTGGTAACCACACGTCTTGTTAGATTAAAACATCCTGCATCAGTGCATTTTAACTGTACAAAATCACATCGCTGCACAATTCCTGACAACATTGTCCTTCAAGTCCTGGTTCCCAAATAAATGGGAGTAATTTAGTCCACCCTGCCATGATGTTCCCATCATGGACGATCTTTGTGATTTTACAGGCGTAATACCATCTGCCCAGTCCTGTTGCATATCCTATATACCTGTAAGTGTTATATCCCCATCGGCATCTATACTACTCTGCGGATATATGTATTCGCCCCATCCCCCTCGGGATCCATCTGGGTGAATCCGTAACTGGGGTCTGAACACACATTTTTTGATGACTGAATAGGTCTGCCGATGTTAAAGACCCAGCCACCCTACTCGCTAGTGGAATTCCTCCTTTCAAAAGGGCAGGGGGGCTTCGTGAGTTGGACCGGTTGTCCTGGTGTGGATAGTTCGAGGTCAACACAACAGCTAGGGTCCCGGTATCCTTTGCTTAACTACTTGTCACACTCTGGCCTGCTTTTCCATACCTTGGTCATGTGTGTATGTGTGGTGACTCAATCCGTAATCCATATATTGGGTTTCTTTACCCATTTTCCTTTCCCTCCCTGTGGTAGTTGCACATACCGTCCTGGGTGCAAATAAGTACTCTTATCAATGTGCATGGTGGGCACCTCCCACGTTGTCTTGGTTATCAGGAGGGTGATCACTGCTGTTGCCGTCCAGCAGGCTGCCATTGAGCTATGGATTTATCTGAAATAAAATAATTAAGAAAACTGCTGCTAGCCTTCCTGTTGGTAGAAACCGTATGTGAATTGTATGGCTTAACCTGGGACCAATGTTTCCATCTACTTAAGCATACATACGTATCGCTGGTCATTCGACCACATCTGGTCCAGACCACCGAGGCACCAGTCCCGGTTTAGACGGCACTCCCTTTGCCATTACCCTGTATCCCGTCCCCAGAAGCCTTGATGGCTCGGGTTTGGACCCATGCTTGTCTCGATCCGCTGCTTCTTGCTGCTGCTTTACTTCCGCTTTCATCCCTTGAAGTTGTTTGCACGGTTCTGTTACATACCGTGTAATCCTATCCCTCAGCGATCCTGTTTCATTATCCCCTACTATCACCCCTTCCAGCAGTCTCATAACCCTCCCAGCCCAACATTAATTCATATAGGGTCAGCCCTATCATCCGGCTGGGGTCAGTCGCAGCCTTATTAATATGGTCGGGAGGGCATCTACCCAGTTTTTAATCACTTTGGCTATAGCTGTTTTCAAGGTTCTATTAATATGTTCCACCATTCCGCAACTTTGAGGCTGGTAAGGTATGTGGAACCTCTGTTTTTACCCCAAATAACTGACATACCCTTTTCATGACACCCATAAAATGGGTCCCTTGGTCCGAATCTATTTGTAGGCACTGAGGTATCACTTCCTCCGCTAAAATTTTTGCAGCGGTATAGGCGTTGAAAATGCCTTTACCCAACGGGTGAAATGGTCCATTATCACTAGACAGTAGGTTTTTCCTTTGCTCTTTGGAAGGGGACCGTGAAGTCAATTTGTAGATTCTCCCACGGTCCCTTCGGCCTTGACTGACTTCTCATATGGACCTTTATTCCCTTCCCTGGGTTATACAGCGCACAGATCAAGTACCTCTGGCAGTGCTTTGCTACATCTCTGCCCATTCCCGGCCATCACCAGTACCTCCTTAGTGAGTGCAACATCCCATGCTTTCCTTGATGTATATCCCCGTGATAGATTCCCTGTAGATTCTGCCTGATGCACTCTGGGGGGCTACCACCTGCTCTGTCCCTTCCAACTTCCACCCTCCCGCCACATCTTCCTTTGCCCCATGCCTCTTCCATAAACCTCTCGCTTCTGACGTATCTTTGTGTAGCTGCATCATGTTTACCTCCTCCGGTCCAATGGCGCAAGCTGCCTCCGGGGCCGGAGTGGGGGGACATATTTTTAGCGGCCTCTTTAACTGCCATATCAGCCCATTCATTTCCTTTCTGTATCCAATCGTCTCCCTTCTGATGCAATTTTACCTTGACTATTGCCACCTCCAGTGGGAGCCCTGCGGCCTCCACCAGTGCCTTTACTAGTACTTCATGTTTAATTTGACCCCCTGAGGATGTCATGGACTACACCGATTATCGGTATAAATATTCACTCGTTTCCCTTGGTAAGCCCATAATGCTTCAATAAGGGCTACCAGTGCCACTGCCTGGGCGAAATCCCCTCCTTCCAGTGCCCTTGTCGGACCACCCGGCCATCCTTCCCCACGACTGCCCAGCCTATGTGGGGTGCATCACTTATAAATTTTCTAGAACCATCGACAAACATTACTTCACATTCCCCTTCAAGTGGGCTATCTTTTACCCCACAACTTTCCTCATCCTCCACTGCTAGCTCACACTGATGTCCCTCTCCTTCTGTTACTGTGGTACCTGCGGGGTTTAATCTACTGTCCTTGACAATCTGTACAGACTTACCCTTTGCGATAAGTACTGCTTCCCATGAGACTCTTCGGCTATCCGACACTGTTCTTAACCTTCCAGTATTAAATAGCTCTACCAAAGTGTATTGGGTGTGTAAAATCAACTGTTCAGGGCATCAGCATCCGAGCACATTGCTGCCCGGGAAGCCAGTTGAGTATGACTTTGTACTAACGTTTCTTGATCTAACGAGATCATTGAAACATTTGCGGCACTGCACCCAAGTCCTCCTGAACACATCCCTGCTTGTGACCTCCTCTGCAATCTGCATCCAGACTGTTTTGGTCGCCTGGTGAGGTCTCTTCCGCCCATGGGAAGAAAAGACCACTTTCCTGCCTGCTCTGACTCCCTCCATAAGCATCTTTGAAATAGTGCCATTGTGATATATTTACAGAGCACAGCACACACAGCTTTCTAACATGGCAGGCAGCTCTCGGAAACCACCGGAACCTGCTGCTTCTGTTTAATTATTAACTGTAGTTGCAGTACACAATACGTCCACATCCACAGTGTGGAGCTACAAACATGACAAGCCTACAGACATTGCACTTCTCCCTCCTTAATGAAAAGGTTATTATAACAACATCCTACATAACTTGCATGTTTATACCCAACACAGGATATAGACTTAGTTTTTTCCATATTTACAAATTTAACTTAACCACTTGTTTTCTGTTTCAAAGAAGATACCTTCACTCTCGAACAGAACCTTCCAAACATGGCGTCAAATTTAAACTCATTCGAGGCTCATCCTGAGGAACGTTTTTCTCTACAGAATTTCCTTGATTTTCATTTGAATTCACTCTAGCTTCAGGCTGTTTGTTTTCCTGACTCGGACTCAGACTTACATTCTGATTTTCTCTTGGATTTGTTTCCAGTACATTAGATGTAGGATATGCTACTGGTATATCAAAACTATCTGATGAGTCAGAAATAATTGAATCATTCCCACCTTCAACTCCTTCCATGTCTGTAGGTAAAATATGATCAATATGAACAAACCTAACCTGTCCATTATCAAACATCTTTACCAAATATGTGCGAGGACCACATATCTTCACCGCTCTTCCTAGTAACCACTTTAACCATTTATGGTGATGGTTCTTCACTCTGACCTTCTGGTTTAATTTCACACTTCTCTCTTTTACTCTACCTCTATCATGATTCTCTTTCTGTCTCAATTGTTTCTCTTCTACGGACTGTGCCAAATTTGGTTTTAACAACGAGAATCCGGTTCGTGGCTGTCGTTTAAGAAACAACTCTGCTGGTGTTCGACCAGTAATTGTATGAGGAGTATTACCATATGTAATTAGAAAATTAGCCAATTTGTGATCCAATGACAACTTTTGTTTCCTTGGATTTGGATCTAACATTTGTTTTATGAGGGCACGTTTTATAATTTTGAACAGTGTGCTCTGCTGCACCATTCGAAGCAGGGTGGTACGGTGGAACCTTGGTATGTTTCACACCATTTTTGCTCGTGAACTGTGCAAATTTTTCGGAACAAAATTGTGGTCCATTATCCGAAACAATTTCTTCTGGGAGGCCAAATGAAGAAAATAAACTTCGCAAAATGTCTAATGATTTACTTGTTATTTTCCACATTGGAAACACCTCAACCCACTTCGAATAGCTATCAGTCAGAATTAACAATTGTCCTTCTAACTCAGCAAAATCAATATGTAGCCTTTGCCACACCCTGGGACGCCATTTCCATGGCTGTAATGGTACTGATGATGGTTGCTTGCTTACCGATTGACATGTCGTACACTAACTCACGATGTACTCTATATCTTTATCAAGACCTGGCCACCATAAATAACTGCGTGCAAAACTCTTGGTCAAGCACATTCCCAGGTGCTGGTCATGGAGGTCTCCTAATAATTTGGACCTAAATTTATTTGGTATAACCACTCTTACACCCCACATGATACAATCTTTATCGACTGATAATTCATTCCTATGAATGAAGAATGGATGTGTATCTTTGTCTGTTACCTGGTTTGGCCATCCATTTGCAATATAATCAAACACCTTTGACGTCACTGGAGGATTGCTGTTAGGGGCTTATGGTCCGTAACGATGGTAAACTTATGACTATACAAGTATTTGTGAAACTTCTTGACCCCAAAAATTAATGCAAAAGCTTCTCTTTCAATTTGCGCAAAATTACTCTCACTGGCACTGAGAGTGCGTGAAGCAAAAGCAATTGGCTTCTGCTCCCCACTACTTAATACATGAGAGATCACTGCCTCAACTCCATATGGAGAGGCGTCACATGCTAGCTTAATCTCCTTAGCTATGTCATAGTGAACTAACATGGTGCTCTCTACCAATTTGCTTTTACACTCCTTGAATGCTGTATCGCATTCTTTTGACCACTTCCAATGGACCTGTTTTTTTCAAAAGTTCATTCAGTAGATGTAATACTGTAGCCAAATTTGGTAGGAACTTCCCATAATAGTTCAAAAGACCCAAGAATGAACGAAGTTCAGTGACATTCCTGGGAGTGGGTGCATTTCTGATTGCATCCAGCTTTCCCATGGTTGGACGAAAACCATATTTGTCTACTCTGTACCCTAAGTACGCCACTGAGTTTTTAAATAACTCACAATTGCGAGCAGACACTCTTGCTCTGTGCTTCTCTAGCCGTTGAGGACTTCATGCAGTATATTGTTATGAATTTGCCATCCAAATAACATACTACCCATCAATACATTGCAAAATCTGGTTCACCACTCCTTGGAATATAGCAGGGGCGGAAGACATTCCAAACGGTAGCCTATTAAATTGATGTAGGCCTAGATGACTATTTATAGTCAAGCATGACTTGGACTCCTCACCTAGTTCAAGCTGTAAGTAGCCATTCGTAAGATCCAGTTTTGAGAAGATCTGACCACCTGTCAGTGTTGTGAACAAATCTTCTATATTCGGCAATGTATTGGGGACATTACCCTCTAGAACCTGGTTTACAGTTACTTTATAATCACCACACAATCTGACCATCGGACTTGGGTACAACAACAATGGGTGTAGCCCATTTACATCGATCAATCTTACAAATAATGTTCTCAGACTCTAGTCTTTTGAGTTCTTGCTCAACTTTCTCCTTGAGTGCATATGGTACGGAACATGGCTTGTAGTAAACTGATCTAGCGTCCTTCTGTACCCTGACACTCTCCTTGAAACCTTGAATCGGACTGCCCGTTTCGCAGAATGCCTTTGGATACTTCTTGATAACATCATCCGTTGATGCAAATCTCACTTCTACATGGAAAATCTCACTCCAATCCAGCTTCAACGATCTCAATCAATTTCTTTCTAGTAAGGCAGGCTTGTCTCCTTTCACTACTATTAGAGGCAAGTTCTGAAATTGATACTTGTATTTCACCAGTACGGTGATACGACCTACCACAGGAATTGTCTCTCCCAAGTAGCCTCGCAGCTCTATCTTGGCTTTCTCCATTGGGAAATAACGCAATTTGTCGAGGTATAGCGACTCCGGTACTACACTCATGGATGCACCCGTGTCGATTTCTATTGGTATCTTGAATCCCGCAACATCTATGTGGATTTTGATACTTTCCGAATCGCTGTCCGTTAACCTCGTGCTCCTGATGACGTATAACTCTAACATCTCCTCGTCCTGTTGTTGTTCTTCCATGCTATGTAGTCTCTGGGGATTTCTACTCAGCTTTTAAAACTGGTTTACCCTTCAGTCGGCATGCCTTCGCAAGATGCCCAGTCTTTCTGCAGAAGAAACACTCTGCCTTCACATATGGACAACTTTGAGCAATGTGTTGTCCCAGGCACCTATAGCACGACTTCGACGCTCTGTTAGAATTTCCAGTTTCTGAGACTTTGGGCCCCCACCGCCTTTTACTTTGAACCTGCAGGCGATTCACCTCGGTTGACTGATGACCGTAATTATTATGCAATTCTCGGGAATATTGATCGGCCATGCCCATCGACCTCGCTGTCTGACAAGCAATCTCAAAGGTCAAGTCGTCTGTCATCAATAACTTTCTTCCGATCGCATCATTTTTCACCCCACAAACAAAACGATCCCGCAATGCTTGGTTTTGAAAGTTTCCGAAATTACAGTGAATAGATAGCTTTTTTAATGCTACAATATAATCATTGATACTCTCATCAGCCTTTTGATTCCGTATACCGAAACGATAGCTTTCATCAATTTCTAATCATTTGGGGTTATAGTGCTGCTCCAGCTTCTTTAAAATCTCTAAGCGTTGTGTCCTTTGGCTCGTCACGCACAAGCAGATTTACCAGTGTTTCATACAATGCCGGTCCAGCTTCCGATAAGAAAATCACTCTCTTATGTTCCAATACCGCCTGATTCTGAACTGCATTGTCTGGAACTTCGATTATGTTATTTGCAGTAAAAAACATTTCTAGCCGATTCACATACGCTTTAAAACGTTCCCAGTCTGTATATATTCACCCAAATTTCCCATTACACCTGCGGATGCCGCCATTTTAATTTCTAGCTGTTCACACAGTGTCCTGTATTTTCTCTTGGATTTTGTAGCTTTTTCCAAAGACAGAAGCTTCCAAAGTCTCTCTGTCGGCTGGCTGAATCCTTCACCAACAAAATTTCAGCTTTAAATCATCTGAAAAATTCCATCTTGCCGCCAAATGTGATATATTCACAGAGCACAGCACACACAGCTTTCTAACATGGCAGGCAGCTCTCGGAAGCGACCGGAACCTGCTGCTTCTGTTTAATTATTAACTCTGTAGTTGCAGTACACAATACATCCACATCCACAGTGTGGAGCTACAAACATTACAAACTTACAGACATGGGATCTTTTATGTCCACCTGAGGGAGCAGACAGAGTCTCGGTTTAACGACTCATTCGAAAAGGTCTTTTGTTCTCATTTAGTATTTACTAGTTAAATTTAGAATTTAGTAATCAAAATTGCTGGCAAATAAATATATTTGACATCATTTTGTGAAGTGGTCTGAGATATTTTAAACATTTTTTATAAAACGAAGTTAATTGTATCTGCCTTTAAATTTCTGGCTCTAGTTCAGAAGAACTCAGTGTTATGATTTTTGGTCTGATGTGAAGTCTCATTCCTTCTGAACCAAAATGTGACTTTCTATGCACAATATCTGGCAATGTAACATTGCACATAGTTAAAAAGAATGTCTCTCTGATTTTTGCACAATACAAGAATAATTACATGACAGACTGTGTGGCTTTTCTTGTAATCAATGAATCAGGTTTATTTAAAAAGTTAAAATGCAAAAGAACTATACAGAAGACAATACAGAACATTACTTAAACCACTGAATGTGTTACAAAACAAAAACCTTTCTAAACTCCAATCGTTTTTGGAAGTAATTAAGTTGCTTTATGTCAAGTGTCCATAATGTAAAATCAATGTTATTGGATATTGATGAAATGTTTCCAGCTGTCCAGTTAATTTAAATAGTTGGCGAGCAGGTAGTCAAGAATCTAGATGCAGGGCAATAATTATACATGTGCCCTGCTTTGAAAATCAAACTGAGTCAAGAAAATCAAAAGGTTTCTTTCACAATTAAATAAAGCTGCAAATCACTTTTATATGATTTGCAGCGGTAACCATAGTGTTTTAAAAGACTTCCCCGCCCCATGTATCAGTCTCCTTCTGTGATCCGATTTAACTGTTTGTAACACCTGTTGGGACTGAGTTTTTTCTGTGTTGCTGAATATTAGGATAATAAAGCTTCTGCTCCAGCTATCTATCCCTAATTTTATGTATCCATTTCAACATTATTAACAATGCCCACCCTCGCAGGTCATCCCAATGTAGCTCATTGGACTTGGACGAGCACAGTATCGGGCATCAGCGAGACAATTCTTGGAAAGGGGAAGGGGGGAGAGAGGAGCATGCCAATCCCTAAAATGGTCCATGCTGGCTAGTCAACCCACACGTTTTGTCCAAATGATAAAATATCCCCTAAAGCCATGAAGACCAAGGTCAGAGTTCAAATTCTTTTCAGTATACTGGTTACAACCCTAGTTTTCTTTCTTAAGTATGATTGGCGAGGTTACAGGCATTCTGGCTCCTGTGTTTTTATGCTTGTTTTTATCCAAATGTGACACAACTTTGAGAGTGACAGTTGATGTGTGGATGTGAAAGGAGAAGTATGAAGGACAGAAAATACATGTTAGATGTGCCTTTTATATGATAAATTTATATACTGCAGACAGTTAACCAGTTCACACATGAACATACCTGATGAAATCTCCTCTAAAGTCTAATTGCTCTAAATAAGATCAGAGTTTAATTGTGTTTCAGGATACAGGTCACAACCTTAGTTGTTTTCCTTTTTTCTGTGTGTTTGGTGAGGTTTCAGGCATTCTAACACCTTTGTCTCCATGCCACCTATTTAAGCAGGCTTTTACATATAATCTGTATATTGGTTTGTTCTCGCATAGTGGCCTTTACAGGTTGTATGTTATGTTGAGAAATTATGATGATGAAAAATAATTGTTTTTAGACTTGTGTTGCTTAAATTCTCAATACTTGTATTTCATTGCGCTTAATAGTTGCTTATTGACAAATGGTGAACAGCTATGACACATTTATGAACACTCTTAGTTCAGCTTAACTCTTTATTTGGGAGATCTCAGAAAGCTATGTGGAGCTTAAGATGGTGTTCCTTCACTCTCAATACAGCTCCCTCTACCTCCTAGCTAGAAGGCGTTATACATTATATCGATACCTCTTAGTTTCGCCGTTTTGGAGCGTGTGCAGGAACATTGGGAGGACCCAGGTACAGAGGAGTAGGAAGGTCGGGGCGGATGAGTGGCGAGTGTTTGTGGCGAGATGCGGTGAATGTTTATGGCGGAGGAGCGGAGAGAGATCGTGGCAGAGGTGCGACAGATGAGGGTATGGGCCCAGAAGAGCCAAGAACCCAGGGGCAGCACGGGCCAGCCCACACTGCAATATGTGTGCGCGCTAGGTCCGTGCAGCAGAGCACGTCTCTAGTCGTCTTGGTTAATCCTTGCCACTGGATCAAGACCTAGCTCTGTCAAGCCAGTGTAGTGGCTGGTGTGCAACGGTCACTACATGTTAAAAAAAAATTCATGCACAGGCATCTTCTACCCCGTCAATTGGAGTTCAGGACTGGAACATTGGGTCTTTCATCAAAACACCTGTGAACTTGTGGAAGCAAGTCATCTTCGTTCGCGGGACCGCCTATGATGATGATTTAACTTCAATAAATGTTCATCTTCATTGGCATGCCAAAACATTGTATTTTTATTTTGGTTGAGGTCTATTATTAGGACAATGTAGTCAATGAAACCTGTATAAACGGACACTTCCAAAAAACGGACCCTTATTGAGAGACCCAAATAACTTGCAAGGTAAAATATACAAGAGGCACTCTAAAAACCTGGACGTTAGCAAATTATGAACAACAGACAGCCTTCAATGCACCAAGCCCTTTTACAACTCAAAAAATCTGGACACAGCTTGTTGCAAAGCTACTGTGTATGGAACTTTCACTGAGTCAGGATCACTGGTGAATCTCCATGCAGCTTACTTCCTTCTGGCCCCAAATTTTTATGAGGTCAGTGTATACACATCATTGCGAGGTGGCACGGGTTTTTTGAAAGAAGCAGCTTTTGTGGAATGGGATACTCTTTAACAAACATCCATAGTGGCAGAGAAACTGCTCTATCTCTGGGATTGAATGCTTGACGGCTCTATCCCAGGGATAGAGTGGTTTTTCTGTCGCTTTGGATCCTGGGTAAAGAACTCTCCTTTCTCCTAATCAAAACACCGGACATGTGCGTTTGTTGCTACTTACAAGCCGGCTGCATTGGACCTCTGGAGCGCCACACGGCCGCACAGCTTAGAGAACATTTCTGATGGCAGTCCCTAAGCTGTCTGTAATTTACACGTTTCACTGTATGTGAGTTTTACCCTTGCTGTTGACTGGAGGCATACCAACCAGGGGAGTGCTTCATGCTGTCACTGACTGGAAAGTAGAAGGTATCCTACCTTTAAACTTAGAGATCTATAAAATAATTGAAGGCCTGGATAACATACCTATTCATACATTATTCCAATTTAACAGATTGGGGAGGACCAGAAGACATGGGGATTAAACTACGAATAGGAAAAGACAGGATGTTAGGTCGTGGTTCTTTTCCCCAGAGAATAGTGAGCCTGTGGAATGCATTGCTGGCTGGTGTGGTGGGTCTGACTCTGAATCTTCAAGAGTGAGCTGGACTGGTTCTTGACTGGGGCAGAGATCGCACCATATAAAAGTGTCTTGGGAGATAACACTTGATCTATGTGATCTTCTGGGTTGGCTTCAAACGCCTGAGGGGGTCAGAGAAGAATTTTCTGGAGTATTTTTCCCTTTATTGGCCCTGGGTTTTTCTATTTTTTTTGCCTCTCCCAGGAGATTACATGGCTGCCGGAGGGGGTGGTCTAAGGAAGTGTCTAGTTATTATGCTTCAGTTATCTTGGTATGGGGTAGGCTTGATGGACCAGCTGGTCTTTTCCTGCCCGGCAAATTTTGTATACAGGTTGTACCTCTCCAGTCCGGGACACACTAATCTGGAAACATCCATGGTTTGGCATTAGTTGGGTCTGAGGGAGAGGAGGATTTATTTAAAAAAAAAGTTTTGTTTGACAGCCGCTCCAGCCAATTAGTGAGTGTGTTCGGCGATCGGCTGGGATGGCTGTTAATCGAATTGTGTCGGTACTCCATTCAAACTTGGTAATCAAGAGGGAGAGGGAGGTCAGACCTTGCCCTGGATTGGAGGTACAGTCAAGACTGAATGGGGGCCCATACTGCATATCTGCACTGCTGCAAAGTAGAAGAGGCTTCAAAGTTGTTAAAGCAGCTTTAATTTTCTTATAAAACATGACAGTGGGCAAAGACATTTAGACATGCGTTTGGCGATCGGCTGGAATGGCTGTTAATCAGTGAGTGCGATCGGCTGAGGGAGCCGCCCACAAGCTGCCAGCACACGCGCATACACTCAGGAGCCCAGGGGCTGTCGACAGGCACTGATAAGTGTGACCTCCTGTGGTTCAGAAAATTCTTTGTTCTGGCACTGGTCAAGTCCCAAGGGTGCCGGACCAGAGAGGACCAACTGTATTTTTACTATTCAATATTGTCGCCCATCATCTCTGCGCTAAATCTTAATCTTGCCTTTTTTCAAAAAAGCTTTTTTGATAAAATTTGCACTTTTGTATTTATAGTTTCTGTCACAATGAATTTTCTAAAATTAAATCTGATCTCCTGCAGTAATGCACAAGGAGAGATTAGATCTGTAGTCTTTAGATGAAGTGTGAGTAAAGGCCAGGGGAATAATTAGACCGGTGCACAGGTAATTCAGTCTTATTTTAAAGATGGGAGGAGGACGGGAAGAAGGATGTAATGGGGAGGAGAGTAGAGAGGAAGGCATGAAACAGGTTGAGTGGGCAACTTGAAGGCTGACTTGACATGTATGACTTAGTACCACATCAGGTGCTGCATTTATCCACTGGGCCATCAGGATTTCCTTAGGTTTTCAAACATATGAACTCACATTATTTATGTTTTGATGTAGAGACTTTTGCAATGTTTCATATGTTGTCACAGGGCCCTCCTGTAAGCCATCACTTTTTGTTCTGATTGATGTCTTGTAAACATGTGACCTATTAATTTAAACTCTGTATAAATATTTTTGAATAAATTTTATATAGCAAAGTGAAACATTACTTTCTTAAGTTAATGCTGGTCTGTGTTGAGTATCTCATATTCCACATTAATGTGGAAATTCTACACTGTTACATTTTGTAATAATAGGCCACTGATGCTTCTAATATAGCGAGAGTTATGAAAGTGGAAGCAGCTTTTTGAGCAATAGTTTCTTATATAAAAAGCACTTGGAATATGCAGTGGGTACTATTTTAAATCAATATCTAGGGCAGTAAAAACTATGGGCTGAAATTTCGGTTGGGAACCCGCTGTCAATTCACTCTCACGCCTTTTCCCCCAGATCCATCAGTTAGCGTGGAGCTGACCCGACCTGCAGCGGCAGGGGACTCAATTGAAATCATTATGCGGCTCTTGGGGCTGGATTTTCAGTTGGCTTGCGCCTCTTAGCGCCCAGGAGGGGCGGTAAAGGGTGTCTAATTGCTTACCGTCCAGGCGGCCAGCTCTTACCGCCAGGCCAGGAAATTAGGTTCAGGGTTTCTGGCGGCGCAAAAACATACCGTCCAGCCCTGTAGTTTCATTCAGATCATAACATCAGTCGTCGTGCAACGTCCTGCTCGTGCCCCGATTGCAAAATTAGGTGCTAACGCTGTATTTAACATCCACTCCAAGTGACGCCTGAAAAACCAGGTGGTTCCACGGTTGAGTAGATGCTATTTGCAGCGTGCTTAAATTGAGGGAGGAGGATCCCAAATTGGAGGTCACATTGGCTGCACATTTGCGCACAGCACGCTGTGTGAAGCTCAGGCATTAAAGCGGCAGATTTATCTGCCTTACGACTTCAGTGAAATAATTTAATGGGGGCATTACTAGTTCGCCAGCGTATCCTACTCCATGCTATTGCTAGGCGGCGTCAAGATAGAAGGGTTGTTGGCAATGTCGGCCCACGGATGGGGAGAGGCCGAAGACTTCTGGGCAGGAGGCCTTAACCCCCCATGGGTTTACAGGCAGCAATGCTCATACCTCCAGCTCTCTGAGGTGCAGTGTGAGAGAAAGCTGCGCTTCCAAAACTAAGTGCTGACATTAAGATATGCCATTTCATTTAGGCAGACCTGCAGCCTCACATCGGTACTAGAACTGCGCTGCCTGTCACAGTGTAGGTCACTGTGGCACTGGCCTTCTATGCATCTGGCTTCTTCCAAGCTGCAGCAAGGGACATATGCAGTATCTGTCAATACGCTGCATTCGCTACATTACAAAGGCGCTCTACGCCCGCAGAATGGACTTCATAACGTTCCAAATGAGTAGGGAGCGCCAGAATGAGTAGGCATGTGGGGCTGAAGGAGATTAGAGATAAGGCGGGGCAAGGCCATGGAGGGATTTGAAAACGAGGATGAAAATTTTGAAATCGAGGCATTGCTTAACCGGGAACCAACACGGATGATGGGTGAGTGGTACTTGGTGCGAGTTAGGACATGGGCAGTTGAGTTTCGAATGATCTCAAGTTTACGTAAGGTGGAATGTGGAAGGCAAGCCAGGAGTGCATTGGAATAGTCAAGTCGAGAGGTAACAGGCATGGATGGGGGTTTCAGCAGCAGATGAGCTGATGCAAGGGCAGAGATGGGCGATGTTACGGAGATGGAAATAGGCGGTCTTGGGTATGCTGTGGATATGTGGTTGGGAGCTCATTTCATGGTCAAATATGACACCAAAGTTGCAAACAGTGTGGTTCAGCTTCAGACAGAAGTTGGGGAGAGTGATGGAGTCAGTGGCTAAGGAACGGAGTTTGTGGCGGGGACCGAAAACAATGGCTTCAATCTTCCTAATATTTAATTGGAGAAAATTTCTGCTCATCCAGAACTGGATGTCGGACAAGCAGTTTGACAATTTAGAGATTGGAGGGGTTGAGAGAAGTGGTAGTGAGGTAGAATTAGGTGTATTCAGCATACATGTGGAAACTGACACTCTTCTTTTGGATGATGTCACCAAGGGGCAACATGTAGATGAGAAATGGGAGGGGGCCAAAGATAGATCCTTGCGGGAGACCAGAGATAACGATATGAGAGTGGGAAGAGACGCCGTTGCAGGTGATTCTCTGGCTATGATTAGATAGTTGAGAATGGAACCAGCTCTTCCATTGAAGTTAAAAATGGACAAGTGAAAAAACCTCATGAGTAATGACGAGAAACATTTCAGTACATTTTTGTGTTGTTTTTGGTCAGGTTTTTCTCAAATATACTGTGATTGTCCAGTTGCAGATTAAATCAAGTCATCAACCGTAACACTTTCATTCTCATCACTCATTCCACTGGTTCAATTTGCTTTCAGTCCCTGAATATGACTAATTTAATTTTTCAGTCTGAGACTTTAGGGTGAATTTCTGCGGAGGTTCTCTCACTTGCCCACTGTTAACTTCAGCAGAAAAGCTGCAGAAATCCCAGAAACACATTGTGAGCACCGCTTGCACTGTTTGTCATGGATTCCACAGCTGTTCCGCTGAACTTGCATAAGATTGTAAATCTACCACTTTACAATTGCATTTAAAATCTGCTTAATTTTATGTATTACCTATACACACACATTTTATTTGTACCAGTTACTGATCCAAAAGTCTATAGATTTTTGACTAAAGCACCGATAACTTCCCAATTAATGTACTTTTTAAACTACGTTCATGATCGTATTTGTAGATGGAATTATATTACTCTAATTTTATTTAAATATTTCTGTGTCATTCATATATCATTTTTATTATGATTGTACAGTAAAGACTCAACACCCACTATGTTAGATTGAATTTAAAATTTAATGTGGCCAGGGTCCCTTTAAGGATCCCAGCTTAAAACGCATCATGAATGACATCACCAGATCCGCTCCATCTAATTGGGCCAGGTAATGTGCTGGGCGGGCTTAATAGGTCCCATTAAGGTAAGTTCATTCTGTACAGCAAGATGGAGCCAGCAGCAGGGTCATGACCTGCCACAGGCACTGGCCGCACCAGATCTGCCAAGGTAAGGAAAATTCTGACCTATGTCTATAGTTGAGCAAAATTCTCATTTCAAACATTGATGCATTTTCTTTTTGTTTTATGATTTCTGTTTTTAAGTTTGATCCTCTGATCCCTCTACAGTCTTTGAGAGCCAATCAAATGATTCTCCTCCAATATCCACCTCAATGGGGCTGCCATTGCTTGGTTTCGTTCTTTTTTATCCAATTGTAGCTAGAGAATCTCTAGCAATGGCTTTGCTCTATTCCCACACTTTCTCCTCCGAGTGCCCGAAGGATCTATCCTTGTTCCTCTCCTTTTCGCTACTTACATGCTGCTCCTTCTAACCTCAAGGCCATGGGAGTCAGCTCACAGATATACTGACAATACCCAGCTCTACCTCTACATGACCTCTCTTGGCTCCTCAGCTGCTTCTGTGTTGTCAAATTGCCTGTCTTAACATCCAGTCTTGGTCGAGCTGTAACTTCCTCCAGTTAAACATTGGAAAAATGGAAGCAATCATGCTTGGTCTCCCACAAAATGGGCCACAGAAAAGAAAGAAAGACTTTCATTTATATAGTGCCTTTCACGAGCACCGGACGTCCCAAAGCATTTTACAGCCAACAAAGTACTTTTGAAGTGTAGTCACTGTTGTATTGTAGCAAACATGGCAATTTGTGCACAGCAAGCTCACACAAATAGCAATGTGATAATGACCAGATAATTTGTTTTTGTTACGTTGATTTGAGGGATAAATATTGGCCAGGACACTAGGGATAAATCCCCTGCTCTTCAGGTGGCAAAGTATAAAATAGAGAAAGGAAGCAAAAGAGAAGTATGTATTAATTTGGACAGTTATACAGCATGTTAATCAAAAGAGGTTCACGATAAATAAGGATGAGGAAGGCCATTCAGCTTATTGTACTTTATACATGCACATGCCACCATCATATGCATTTATATATGTAGCAATGCCTCCCAAGGCTTTTCAAAGGCATAAGGGAAAATAATGGCTGGCAAACCATCAGGAGAGGCAACCAAAAGCTTGGTCAAAGAGGAGAGTCTGAAAAGGCGTTATATTACTCTTACACGGAAATTCATTGCACATTTGGATCACTGTTTGAGTGAAGAACCTCTTGATAGTTCTATATTTCACTTTCACTATGCTCGCTTATATTGTTGTAATTTAATTTGTAGTTAAATTCTGGACTTACCTTATGCCAATCACTGAATTCCCTTTCAGCCACTTGCTTTCAAGTCTGATGAACCCCAAGTTTCTCCAGTCCTTCAGAATTACCTAGTCTTCTAACACGAACGATCAGTGTCATTGCTGTTTTCTGCATTGTCTGCAGGACTTCGAATGGCTCCCTTATGTCTTGCTGATCAGGTAGTTGAGGCGTAGCATGTCCAGAGCACTGTACAGTTTATGCATGACTTCCTTCGCGTCAACACTGCGATTTTAGCTATGCAATTCAGCATTCTATTTGCTTTATCAATTGCTACCCTGTGATGATTAGATGTTCTAAGGAAAGAGCCTACTAATACGCCTACATATCCTTTAACTTGAATAAAAACAGAAAATGCTGGAAATCTCAGCAGGTCAGGCAGCATCTGTGGAGAGGAAGCAGAGTTAATGTTTCAGGTCGATGACCCTTCGTCAGAACTGGAGAGTGTTTGGAAAGAACGGATTCTTAACAAGCACTGAAAGGGGGAGGGGAAGAAAGAACAAAAGGGAAGGTCTGTGATCGGTTGGAAGGCAGGAGAGATTAGAGACAAGATGGCCCAACTTCAAATGGTAATGCCAGGAGTTAGAAAAACATTAGTCAAGATGGGTTTGAATGGTGGGATAATGACCAACTGCCATTAGAGACAAAGAAAAAAAGAAACAAGCTTGGGGAGGAGGGGGTGGTTACGCTCTGAAATTTTTGAACTTGATGTTGAGTACAGAAGGCTATAAATTGCCTAAACGAAAGATGAGGTGCTGTTCCTCGAGCTTCGTTGGAACAGTGTAGGAGACATGGGTCAGAATGGGAATGCAGTGGAGAATTAAAGTGACAGGTGACCGGAAGCTCGGGGTCACATTTGCGGACTGGACGGAGGTGCTCCGCAAAGTTGACACCCAATCTACGCTTGGTCTCCCTGATGTAGAGGAGAGCACATTGTGAGCAGCGAATACAGTATACTAAATTGAAAGAAGTACAAGTAAATCGCTTTTTCATCTGGAAGGAGTATTTGGGGCCCTGGATAGTCGGAAGGGAGGAGATAAAAGGGCAGGTGTTGTATCTCCTGCGCTTGCACGGGAAGGTGCCGTGGGAAGGTGAGGTGGTGCTGGGAGTCACTGTGGAATTGACCAGAGTGTTGCAGAGGGAGCAGTCCCTTCGGAATGCTGGGAGGGGAGGGGGAAGATGTGATTGGTGGTGGGATCACGCTGGAGGTGGCGGAAATGACGGAGGATGATCTGTTGAATGTGGAGGTTGGTGGGGTGAAGGGTGAGGACAAAGGGAACCCTGTCATGGTTCTGAGAGGAAGAGGTGAGAGCAGAGGTGCAGTAAATAGAACAGACACGGTCAAGGGCCATGTTAACCACGGCGGAGGGGAATCCTCTGTTGAGAAAAAAGGAAGACCTGTCTGAGGCACTAGTGTGAAAGGTGGCGTCGTCAGCAGATGAGACGGAGAAACTGGGAGAATGGAATGGAGTCCTTACAGGATGCGGGGTGGGAGGAAGTGTAGTCCAAGTGGGTCCTAGCTATGCCTGCCTTTTTGTGGGATATGTGGAACATTCTTTGTTCCAGTCCTACTCTGGTCTCCTCCCTCGCCTCTTTTTCTGGTACATTGATGTCTGTATCGGTGCCATTTCCTGCTCTCGCCCTGAACTTGAAAATTTCATTCACTTTGCATCCAATTTTCACCCTTCCCTCACCTTCACACAGTCCATCTTCGACTCTTCCCTTCCCTTCCTCGACTTCTCTGTCTCCATCTCTTGGGATAGACTTTCAACCAGTATCCATTATAAGCCCACTGACTCCCACAGCTACCTGGACATTTTCGGTTTTGATTCCAGCATCCGCAGTATTTTGCTTTTGTATTTTTGTTCCTTTAACTTGAGCTGTTCTGATATTGTACACAGAGTAGTTTAGTTCATTTTTCCTCATGTAATACTTCATACTTGTCAGTGTTGAATTTCATCAGTCACTATTCTGTACATTTATATATTTTATCTGGCTACCTTCTCATTCAACTCCTCCCCACAGTATGGTACCACCTCGGACCAGCTTATATTGAGCTTCTGAGTGTCGAGTAAAAATTGTAGAGGCCTGGCATCACTCCTTCGGTCACTTTACCTCCAACCTGACATCACTTTCTTAAACAAGAACCTGCTGCTTCCTACCCTTCAGTCAACTTGATGTCCTTTCCCAGGTTTTACCTTAAATACCTACCCCGTTAAACTTAAATATCAGTCATTTGTGTATAGTTTTGTCAAAGGCTTTTAGAAATTCGCATGTACAGGTACCATCTTGTAAGAATTTCCTCAGTCTACTTGGGTGTCACTTCCTTAAACAAGTTAAGGAGGTTGGTGTCGTCGGATCTTCCTCTTCAGTAGCCATATTTGCTGCTGTTTACTATGTTATCGTCGTACAAATAATCCTCATGTTTACTCCTGATAATCAATCCTATTATTTTTACTTGTTATTGATGTGAGACTAATGGGTCGGTAATTGCTGCTGTCATTTTTCATCTTTTTGAAAATGGGCACCACAGTTGCATGTTTCCAAACTAGTGTAATCCTTCCAGTCGCCAATGATTGCATCCTAATTGAACTCGATGATGAGTCCAGAAGATTGTAAAGTGCCTAAACGAAAGATGAGGTGTTGTTCCTAGGATGGAGACGTCAGAGCATCCACAGTATTTTGCTTTTGTAGGGAGGTCATGTTGCTTGGGTTGTCCTTACGGAATATCTGGATGAAGCAATAATTTTGTACATTAATTATTTTGTGGGCATTCTCGGCTTTGATTCTGTTGGTATCTTTTACGAATTCACCTCTTCTTGAATGCTGTCTTACTGTCTTACTGTTACAATTATTGTAAATAAATTTATAAAGCCATCAATGTTTGGTTGAGTTTTTTTTAAAGGCAAATAAGGTATGGTGTTGCATTACCAGGCAGAATTTGTCACATGACAAATTAAAATGGGTTTGATTGCTGCTTTTAAGGAATTGTTTAACCCTATCTTAAATATTGAGTATGGTTCTGATCATCTAATTATAGGAAGGATAATATTGCCTTTGAGAGGGTGCAGAGGTGACTGCAAAGATGGAATCAGGAACATAAGTTGTGAGGAAAGAGCAAGAATGCTGGGGGAAGAGAAGGAAACTTTGAGGTGATACAGGTTGAACCTCCCTTATCCGAAACCCTCGGGACCTGGCCTGTTCCGGATGAGGGATTTTTCCAGACGAGGGGTGGTCACGTTAAATTGAATGGGACAGGTACTGAGCAAGGGGATATTGGGGCTGGCCTGGCTTGGGACTGGGAGTGCGGCAGAGAGATCATGGGTGGGGGGGGGAAGAGGGGAAGGTCGATGGATCTCTGGGATGGGCCAGCGATTGTGGGAGTCGGCAGTGAGGAAGGACTTCAATTTGTTCATGTCGGAGTTCTGCGCATGCGCCACCCGGTGGCCGGGAATGGTTCCGGATAAGGAAGGTTCAACCTGTATTATTGTTTTCCAAATTACGAAGCTGATTAGCAAAGTTGATCCTGATGATTTGTTCCCTGTGGCAAAGATTTCAAATATCTGGGGAAACAAGCAAAATATGAGGAAGTTTGAATTAAGAAGGTGAATCTTTTTAGAGTAATCAACCTGTGGAATAAATTAGCAGGGAAGGCCATTGAAACGAATACAGTGGAACCTTCTTGATTCACACTCTTAATTCCCTACCTTTTCCTTTTGCCTGCCAGAATTTTTGCAGGACAAAATGTTGCACAAGATGTCACCTCATTGCACAGGCAATTAATGTTAATTTTGTTTTTTTAAGCTTGTTTTCTTTGTAAATAAAACTACATCATGTTTCTTTTGTTACTTGCATTATACTTTTCTTTGTGTTTATGCTCAACAAATTGCTGTACCATACATAGAAACATAGAAAATAGGTGCAGGAGTAGGCCATTCGGCCCTTCGAGCCTGCACCACCATTCAATGAGTTCATGGCTGAACATGCAACTTCAGTACCCCATTCCTGCTTTCTCGCCATATCCCTTGATCCCCCTAGTAGTAAGGACTACATCTAACTCCTTTTTGAATATATTTAGTGAATTGGCCTCAACAACTTTCTGTGGTAGAGAATTCCACAGGTTCACCACTCTCTGGGTGAAGAAGTTTCTCCTCATCTCGGTCCTAAATGGCTTACCCCTTATCCTTAGACTCTGACCCCTGGTTCTGCACTTCGCCAACATTGGGAACATTCTTCCTGCATCTAACCTGTCTAAACCCATCAGAATTTTAAACGTTTCTATGAGATCCCCTCTCATTCTTCTGAACTCCAGTGAATACAAGCCCAGTTGATCCAGTCTTTCTTGATATGTCAGTCCCGCCATCCCGGGAATCAGTCTGGTCAACCTTCGCTACACTCTCTCAATAGCAAGAATGTCCTTCCTCAAGTTAGGAGACCAAAACTGTACACAATACTCCAGGTGTGGCCTCACCAAGGCCCTGTACAACTGTAGTAACACCTCCCTGCCCCTGTACTCAAATCTCCTTGCTATGAAGGCCAACATGCCATTTGCTTTCTTAACCGCCTGCTGTACCTGCATGCCAACCTTCAATGACTGATGTACCATGACACCCAGGTCTCGTTGCACCTCCCCTTTTCCTAATCTGTCACCATTCAGATACATGTAACACACATATTTTAAAGATTTGCCATTGTCCACTTGGGATGGATGGGGTTCTTTCTCTTGTGGTGGAAGAGAGTTTGCACTGTAGTATAAATGAGTTTGAGCTAACTAATTCTATTTCGAGAGCGAAGGAATTGAGGAATATGTGAAGTGGTGGGGTTGAAACCAAGTAAAAAGTGATAACTTTGTTGTTACAAATGGCCTTTTCCTGTTCATAAAATTGATATTTTCTGTTTGACAGTTCGTTTTGATGAAATAACTGACCAGACCATACCAATTCACTGTGCAAAGTGCATGATAAAGGCTGCGTCAGTTTAAAGATAAAATCCTAAAGCAGGCAGTGTATACCAACAAAACCTGAGTGAAGTTAAAGGGGCAGAAATTTGGTATCAGCCCTTGGCGCTACTGGCGGGAACGGGGCGCTGCCGGTTTGTGCCTCCGCTAAATCTTGCGGGCGAGAAATCGTTTGTGACCCGTTAGCGCACCCCTGGGAGGCCCAAATGATGGCAATTTTTTCCCCAGAGTTTATACCAATCAACATTAGTATGCTCCATCTGCAGCTCTCTGAGGACATATTCTAGACCCTATACCCATTAATTCATGGGGGGAGCGGGAGCAATGGCGGTAAATATTATAAAATATTGAGTATATACCAATATGCAGAGTGAGCAATTCGTACCCTTGAGCTTTTTTTATCTAAGCAAAATCTGAACACCTTTTGAGATACTGTTTCAAAAGCAGCAAATATCTCTTGATTAGTCAAAGCAAGCAATTTATTGTGCATGACTTTTGTGACCTTATGAAAGTAGGCAACTGAAAAAAAGAACATCATTTTTGATGCTTTTTTCTTTGACAAATGCTATCATTTTGAACATTCACATCTTTCCATTACCCTTCATATCTCTCCATTACCTCCATAAATTTGAGATCACTTCAATTTATAGTCTAGTAACTTGGTATCTATTAATATATAATTTCTTTGGACAATCTGAAATCTACTTTTACATTGGGGACTTTTGATTGGTAAATTCTTCTGAAATGTATTGCCTCTACTCTTAAAGCTGACTGGCTGATAAAAATTGACAGTGTGTATACTGGCAGCCATTCAATGTAATAACACTTCCATGGATCTAAGCTGTTTGGGCTGATTGTACCCACTGTCTCCGAACAGATAAAAAAAAATATGGCTGTCACTCCAGACTAGTTCGTGAAATTGGTCCATTTAAAAAAAAAAACTTGGAAGGGGGAGGGGGAATTACGATGCCATTAAAATGATCTATACAAAATAAACATTAATTCTGTTTACCATTATCATTAAAAGATTTATTAAATCCTTCCCATTTCTCTGCTTAGATCCAGCATAAAATAGCGTAGAAAAAGTAAAGATACACATACTTGGGGCCCGAAATTCATTGACCTACCTCCCGCTTACTGCCGAAAATATAAATTTTGTCAAAAAATAGGTACATACTGCTGACATACCGCTCGGTGGAAGATTCATGCGTGACATACCGTCGGGCGGTCTGCACATCGGGCCCCCCCCCCCATGTCGACCGCCCAAAAGTGCAAGTTTCATGGCCTACCCTAGGAGTTGCATACCGTCCTGAAGAAGATGCTTTTAAGTGGGCGGTATGGACACAGAGCTGATGGTTATAATTGTTACCATCTGTACCTCCACCAGAAGTGTGGCATGTTTGATATTACACAGATCTTTATAGCTCTTCACAGATTGATGTATTTTTAAATGGATTGGTTTTCTAGTGTTAGCCAATAATGTAGTTTGAATAGCAATATAACCACTGTGTCTGGAAATTGTGTGCGTGTTCACTAGAGTTATCTTATTTTATAAATATAAAGCCTTATCTACTCCTTTTATTAATGAACTATAAAAAAAGGTTATTAGTCTCTCTCACACGCCCCCCCCCCCCCCCAGGTCACTTCCACAGTCCCACCCCTCCCCGTGGTGTCTCTCTCTCTCCCTGTCTTCTCCCGCCCTCTTTCCCCCCCCCCCCGCCCCCACAACCACAGCAATCTCTCTCTCTCTCTCTCTCTCTCTCTCTCTCTCTCTCTCTCTCTCTCTCTCTCTCTCTCTCTCTCTCTCTCTCTCTCTCCCACCCACCCAGTCTCACTCATCCCCCCCCCCCGCGATCTCTTTCGACCCCCCCCCAGTCTCTTTCCGACGACCCCCCCCCAGTCTTTCTGTCTCTCTCTCTCTCTCCACAGCAATCTCTCTCTCTCTCTCTCTCTCTCTCTCTCTCTCTCTCTCTCTCTCTCTCTCTCTCTCTTCCCCCCCCCCCCCCCCCCCCCCCAGCCTCACTCACCCCTGCCCCCACAGCGATCTCTGGCCTCTCGGTGCATCTCAGGCAGCGGAGCTTGATAGTCGCGTGTACACAATTCGGGAGACTGATTCCACCCGCTGCACTCCGCTCTTGTTACTGCCGAGGAAAAGCAGGGTGAATCTCCCACCCACTCGGCCCCAGCGGTACCGGGCAGTAAAAAAGCAAACTCTGCCATACTGCTGAAAATCAGGCGGAATTTCGCTTTTCATCAATTTCGGCCCCTTGAAAATTAGCTATCAACAGCAAAAATGCATAAATATTTAACTAAATAAATGTAGAAGTGTCTGTAGTAAATACTCCAGTTATTGAAACAGTCTGCTCTTGCCTCATACATTGTCACCTATCCCAGCATAAATCCAGCTGCCACTTAGGAACAAGAGTAAGCCATTCAGCTTCTCAAGCCTGTTCCACAATTCAGTTTGATTGTGATTGATCTGTACCTCAACTCTGTTTACTTGCCTTTGCTTCATATCCCTCAATACCCTTAACAAAAATCTGTCAATTTCAGACTTGGAAATTCCAATTGACCTTGCATTAACAGCCTTTTGGGGAAGTGAGTTCCAGATTTCCACCATTGTTTATGTGGAAAAAATGCACCCTTGTTGTGGATTCCCCCATTAGAGGAAATAGTTTCTATGGGCCCAAGTTTCGGGCCGCGCCTAGAACGGCGCAGCCCCGACCTGGACGCCCGTTTTTCGCGCCATAAAGTGCGCCGAAAAAAACTTACAGATTCTCCGGCTCCCTGCTGGTCCTCTGGAGTCGTGCGCGGAGCAGCACGAGCTGTAGGGGGCGGAGCCAGGTCCCTGCGCTGAAAACAGTGCTGGGACCTCTGCACATGCGCGCTACAGTGGGCGCGCATGTGCAGTAGCTCCAGGCGCCCAAAACTGTGTGGGAGGGGCCCGAAGCAACGCAGCCTCTAGCCTGGGCCGAATGGCGTCACTGGGGCTGCATGCATAGGCTGCCTCCCATGCCCAGCTCCTGCTTCCTCCCGACCCGTCTCGACTCCCGCTCCCCCACCCCCCGCCTGGGACCGGACCACGGACCCGACCCGACCCAAGGTGCCTACCTACCTGTAGACCTGGTGCTGGGGACTGGCCCTGCCCGAAGTCTAGGGCCCGTCCCGTTCAGCCTCTTCCCCCCGCTTCCCCCACCCCCTTCTCCTCCCCCCCATCTCTTTTCTCTTCCTCTCTCTCCCCCCCCCCCACCATGCTTCTTCTTCCCCCAACCCCCCCGCTTCTCTTCTCTTCTCTCCCCACCCCCCGCTTCCCTCTCCTCCTCCCCCCCCTTTCTCCTCTCCCCCCTTCTCCTCTTCTCCCCCCTTCTCCTCTTCTCCCCCTTTCTCCTCTTCCTCCCCCCTTCTCCTGTTCTCCCCCCTTCTCCTGTCTCCCCCCTTCTCCTCTTCTCCCCCCTTCTCCTCTTCCTCCCCCCTTCTCTCTTCTCCCCCCTTCTCCTCTCCTCTCCCTCCCCCCTTCTCCTCTCCTCTCCCCCTCCCCCCTTCTCCTCTCCTCCTCTCCCTCCCCCCTTCTCCTCTCCTCCTCTCCCCTCCCCCTTCTCCTCTCCTCCTCTCCCTCCCCCTTCTCCCTCTCCTCTCCTCTCCCCTCCCCCTTCTCCTCTCCTCCTCTCCCTCCCCCCCTTCTCCTCTCCTCCTCTCCCTCCCCCTTCTCCTCTCCCTCCTCTCCCCTTCCCTCTCCTCCTCATCCCCTCCCCCCTTCTCCTCTCCTCCTCCTCCTCCCCTCAACCCCCTTTCTCC